>NC_037328.1:151851076-152156372 GCF_002263795.3 Bos taurus | reverse complement strand
AATTGATGCTTTTGAACTGTGGTGTTGGAGAAGACTCTTGAGAGTGCCTTGGACTGCAAGGAGATCCAACCAGTCCATTCTGAAGGAGATCAGTCCTGGGTGTTCTTTGGAAGGAATGATGCTAAAGCTGAAACTCCAGTACTTTGGCCACCTCATGCAAAGAGTTGACTCATTGGAAAAGACTCTGATGCTGGGAGGGACTGGGGGCAGGAGGAGAAGGGGACGACAGAGGATGAGATGGCTGAATGGCATCACTGACTCGATGGACGTGAGTGTGAGTGAACTCTGGGAGTTGGTGATGGACAGGGAGGCCTGGTGTGCTGGGATTCATGGGGTCATGGGGAGTCGGACACAACTGAGCGACTAAACTGACTGACTGACTGAACTGAAGTCAGACAGAGAAAGACAAATATTATGATATTGCTTACATACAGAATCAAAAAGAAAAAACTTCTTTACAAAACAGAAACAGACTCACTGACCAGAGAAGGAACTTATGGGGGCAAGTGTGGGAGGAGGGAAGGACAGTTAAGGGGTTTGGGACTGACATGTACACACTGCTGTATTTAAAACAGATAACTAACAAGGACCTACTGTATAGCAGCAGGGAACTCTCTTGGTATTCTATAATAACGTACATGGGAAAAGAATTAACAAAAGAGCAGATATATGCATATGTATAACTGAGTCACTGCTGTACACTGGAAACTAACACACTCTGTTACTAACACACACTGTTAATCAAACATACTCCAATATAGAGTAAAAATTAGGTGAAAAAAACATGATGGAGGTAATAGTATTCTTTAAAAAATTGAACTAGAGTTGATTTATAGTGTTGTGTTGGTTTCTGGCATATAGCAAAGTGATACAGTTATTCATATATATGTATGTGTGTATATATATATATATATGCCGGGAGCCAGTGAGGCATTCCACTCGTGACAAAGGTCATGAGGAAGGAGGCTCAGCATACGCAAAGGAAGGATCAAGCCTCAGGAATTCCCCCCGGATATTCTAGAGCATCTACCCCCCAAAAAACCAGAGTCTGCCTACTTTATTGCTTTGTGCTCTCACCTCTGACTTTAATGGGGGCTGTCCCCCACCACCATCTCACTCTCTCTGTCAAAGAGTTAACTTACAGCTCCAATTAATAAAGTTCCTGAGCAATTAGGAGTGTTTAAATCCAAACCCCTCAAATAGCTCTCTAACTTGCCTGACAAGTTTACCCAGACTCCTACAGCTACGCATACGATTGTTTACAGTCTCCCAGCCTTGAGAGGCACGGGAAGCTTAAGATATTCAAATAGCTTAGAGCTTCTCAGAGAGTTAGAGACTGTCAGAATAAAACTAGTAAAAGATTTCATTGATGAGCCAATGCTTGTTGCCAAGTTTCCACATCCCCTGTATTGTATCCTTGAATGTGTATTAATTAATATAGTTGGTATGTAGAAAAAATAAGTAGTGGCCTTAGTGTTAGCAACTTTAGACCCTTAAGGTAATAAATTCTTTCCTTTGTTGTAAACCCATTACACATCCGCCCTATAGGAATGCAATTTTATCTAACACCTTCGGAAGATGGCGCCAAACCTTAAAATAATTACTCTTAGAGAAAATAAGTCTTTGTCAAGAGTCATAAAATGTTAATAGGCCTTCTGGCCAGAAGATGATGTAAGTCACCTAAACCATTTGAATACGATAAATTTGCAGGATAGAAACCCTGGTTTTTGATAAGGATCAAAGACTGCTGACTTTGCATCCCCTATTATCCTCTATGTGTAACTTAGGGTATAAAAGCCCCTGTTGAAAATAAAGCTATGGGCCTTGCCTGCCAAAGCTTGGTCTCCCCATGTCATTTTTCTCCTTAACTTCCAGCTGAGTCTCCATCTGGAGCGCGGAAATCCTCTGTGACCACTTATTTGCCTTGGCTTCTAAGACCCACTCGAGAAGGTGTCTAAGGTGGGGCACCTTCCGCTATTCGAGAGGGTGCCTGCAGCCTCCGTGGTCAGAGCTAAGCTGGTGTCACAGGTTATATTGATTTTCTGTGTAAACCAAGCTACTCAGCTTGTTTTCTCCACTGAATTTTCCTACTGAGCTATCCTCATTCTATTACTCTTTATATCTCTAATTAACATTTGAATAGGTCGCTGAAGCCGTCTCTCCTTCGAATACCCTGGATCAGCCGGAGCTGGTCCCCGGCATATATATATTCTTCTTAGATTATTTTCTATTATAGTTCATCATAAGATATTGAATATAGTTCCCTGTGGTGTACAGCAGGCCCTTGTTATATATTTTACATGTAGCAGAGTATCCTGAATATTCACTGAAAGGACTGATGCTGAAGCTGCAGCTCCAGTATTTTGGTTATTTGATGTGAACAGACAACTAATTGGAAAAGTCCCTGGTTCTGGGAAAGACTGAGGCCAGAAGGAGAAGAGGACATCAGAGTTGAGGTGACTGGACAGCATTACTGATGCAATGAACATGAACTTGGGCAAACTCCGGGAGATGGTGAGGGACAGGGAGGCCTGGTGTGCTGCAGTCCATGGGGTCGCAGAGTTGGACACGACTGGGTGACTGAACGACAACGATGAAAGTGTATCTCTATCAATCCCAAGCTTCTAGTTTATCTCTCTCTCACCTTTCCCCTTTGATAAATTTGTTTTCACCATGGGGGCTGTGGTTCCCAGAATTAGAGCTGGGTTTGGAAGAAGCAGCTGCAGGAGGCAGCTCTGAGTTTAGGGAGCCAAAGGGCAAATGTGAGTCATACCTGTGATAACGCCACGTGTCAAATGGGTTCAGTTTAAGTGGTGCCCAGAGAGTGTCTGGAGAAGGGCATGGAAACCCACTGCAGGATTCTTGCCTGGAGAATCCCATGGACAGAGGAGCCTGGTAGGCCTTTCAGTTTATGGGGTCACAAGTATCGGACACGACTTAGGGACGAAACCACCAGAAAGTGTCAGAAGTCAAAGGTGAAAAGCTGACGGCTCAGGGCAGCTTCTCTAGAAGCAGAGCTGGGGAGAGGGATTGGGCAAACGTGTTCTTTTGAGGCAGGGCTCTTTAAGACCAACCTGTAAAGGAGTAAGAGGAGTGAGATAGATAATCGGGGAGAAGCAGCCAAGCAAGGAGACAGCCCCCCATAAAGTCAGACCGTGGCCTCAGCAGGGCACTGCCAGGGCATAAATGGCACCATGAATGGTTTCAGTTAAGGCCAGGAGCCCAGACACTTGTATCCCCACATGATCAAACATTGGCCACTTGGTGGGGGTGGCCCGATATAGCTTCCCAGGCGTCTCCAGATACGGCTGCTGCCTTCAGCCAGGGGCAGGTCTCTGCACAAAGTCTCAGCTGGGAGCAGGTGATAGAAGCCCTTGAAGCAGCTGGGAAACCAGTGTGCCAGCTGGCAAAGGGGATGTAGGTGGGGGATTCCAGCAGCACCCCGTACTCCTAGAAAGCTGGTTTCCTTTATGAGTTTTAGGGGTTCCCTAGTGGCTCAGCTGGTAAAGAATCCGCCTGCAATGGGGGAGACCTGAGTTCGATTCCTGGGTTGGGAAGATCCCCTGGAGGAGGGAAAGGCTACCCACTCCAGTATTCTGGCCTGGAGAATTCCACGGACTGTATAGTCCATGGGGTTGCAAAGATTCGGACAGGACTGAGCGACTTCCACTTCACAAGGGTTCAATGAAGGGCCGTGGTCAGGGGTCTAATGGAAGGGTCAAACGTCTGCTGGAATTAAACAGAGGGTGGCAGGGGAACAAAGGTAGCCAGTGGTCCTGAAGCCAAGGAAGATGACGGTGCGTTGGGCCGGGTGCACATCAGCTGGTAACACAGAGCTGTTTGGTGTAAAGGCAAGGAAGAGGGAGGCGGGGGAGATGTATTCCCAGCCATTCACAGCAGCCTTCCGTTTCACGGTATCTTATCGTGAGAGGCCTCTCTTCTGCAGTGTGCGGGGACGCCTCTGCAGGGGACCTCGTGTTTCTGGTGGACCCCAGCGTCCACCCCAAGAACATGCACAGCGTGCGGAGCTTCTTGAACACCATGGTCCACGGCTTCAGTGTTAGCAGGGAGGTGGTCCACGTGGGGCTGGCCTGGTACGGCTACAGGCCTCAGTCCGAGTTCCTGCTGTCCCCCTATGCCCGCAAAGACTAGGTGCTGAGACACATCCAGAAGCTCCCCTTCACTCCTGGGGCCCGCAATTGATCAGGCCCTGCGGTTCCTGCTAGAGCACCACTTACAGGGAGCGGCCGGGAGCCGCGCGAGCCGGGGGATGGGGGTGGGGCGAGGTGGTCATCCGCGGCCGGTGGGGGACCGCGTGCGGGGGGCCGCCGGCGCCTTGAGGAGCGCGGCATCCCGCTCCACGCGGGGGGCATCGGGCCGCGCGTCCCGCCGAGCTCCGGGAGACCGCCAGCCGGCCCGCGGGACGTTTGTCACCCGTGTCCCCGACTGCGCAGGCCTGCGCCGGCTCAACCCGAAGCTGCGCCAGGACATCTGCGACACTTTGGCAAGCGCGGCGGCACCTGTGGGCCACACTTCTCCAGGTGCAAAGGCTTCCCCCCTTTATTTCTGATCCAGAAGTCAGGAAACTCCAAAGTTTTATGCCGTGTTCATCCCTCCCTCTTATCTCTTCCAATATGTCTGCATGTTGAATTAATCAACTGATTTTGATTGAAGTATATTTGATTTTTTTGGTGTTAGCTTCTGGTATATAGCAAAGGGTTTCAGATATATATACATACACATAATCTGCGAATCCCAAACTCCTAATTTATCCCTCCCCCGTCCCCTTCTTTGGTAACCATAAATTTGTTCTCTAAGTCTATGAGTCTGTTTCTGCTTTGTATATGAGTTCATTTGTATAATTTTTTTTAAAGATTCCACAAAGTGATATCATATGATATTTATCTTTCTCTCTCTGATTTATTTCCCTTAGTATGGTAATCTGTAGGTCTATCCATTTTGCTGCAAATGACATTATTCCATTCTTTTTTTTGACTGAGTAATATTTATCCTGCATCTGCAGGCAGATTCTCTACCACTAACGCCACCTGGGAAGCCCATTATGCATCTGCTTTATCCATTCATCTGTTGATAGACATTTAGGTTGCTTCTTTGTCTTGGGTATTGTAAATAGTGCTGCAGTGAACACTGGGGTACATGTATTCTTTAAAAATCAAATTTTATCTGGGTATTTTGCATGTTTAATTTTAATAGTAGAATTTCACAAAACCATCTACACTTTATGCTCTTTTCCAATCATTGACTAAAGACCTTTCAACTTTTTTATATCTTGTGAACCTTATGATGGTTCTATATATAGACAACTGTAAGTTTGTTTTTGAAGACAAAAGTTTGTTCCTAGAATGATATTATTCCTAGATTAACTTACCCATATTGCCTGGATGGAGGCAGAGGAGGGGAGAGGGCCA
Organism: Bos taurus; assembly: GCF_002263795.3. Taxonomy (NCBI): domain Eukaryota; kingdom Metazoa; phylum Chordata; class Mammalia; order Artiodactyla; family Bovidae; genus Bos; species Bos taurus. Next base: position 152,150,943 of record NC_037328.1, on the reverse strand, counting down.
GCGGATCCAGGAAGGTTGCTTAATTTGCTGCCAGTGTGTTATGTGCTGGTTAAGAGGGTGAATTGAGGGAAAAGAAAGATCTGGTTTTAAATCCCAGGTCTCTACTTTCTGGGCCATCTTAATCAAGTTACTTTATTTCTCTGAATTAAAAAAATTTTTCCTTAAAATGATAGTACCTGCTTTAGTTAGTAGTTGAAAGCATTAAAGAAAATTATGCAAATAAAGTGCTTATAACAGTGCTTAATCCATCAGGGTTGTCTTGACCCAAGGCAAGGAGGTAAGCCTTCACATACTTTGGGCTAAACAACTCCAGTAGCTGAAGAGAAGTCCTCCACAGGGCTGTGTACAGAAACGATAAAAGGGGATTCAAGATACACGCACCTCTAAGTTCAGAGCAGCACTGTTTACAACAGCCAAGACACGGAAGGAGCCTAAATGACCATCGACAGATAGATGGCGTAAAGAAGATGTGGTGCTATGCAGTGCTATTAGCCATAAAAAAGAGTGAAACATGTATGGATGTGAGAGTTGGACTGTGAAGAAGGCTGAGCACCGGAGAATTGATGCTTTTGAACTGTGGTGTTGGAGAAGACTCTTGAGAGTGCCTTGGACTGCAAGGAGATCCAACCAGTCCATTCTGAAGGAGATCAGTCCTGGGTGTTCTTTGGAAGGAATGATGCTAAAGCTGAAACTCCAGTACTTTGGCCACCTCATGCAAAGAGTTGACTCATTGGAAAAGACTCTGATGCTGGGAGGGACTGGGGGCAGGAGGAGAAGGGGACGACAGAGGATGAGATGGCTGGATGGCATCACTGACTCGACGGACGTGAGTGTGAGTGAACTCTGGGAGTTGGTGATGGACAGGGAGGCCTGGTGTGCTGTGATTCATGGGGTCGCAAAGAGTCGGACATGACTGAGCGACTGAACTGAACTGAACTGAATAATGAGTGATGTTGAACATCTTTTCATGTGTTTATTAGCCATCTGTATGTCTTCTTTGGAGAAATGTCTGTTTAGTTCCTTTGCCCACTCTTTGATTGGGTTGTTTGTTTTTCTGGTATTGAGCTGCATGAGCTGCTTTTATATTTTGGAGATTCATTCTTTGTCAATTGCTTCATTTGCTATTTTTTCCCCCATTTTGAAGGCTGCCTTTTTACCTTGCTTATAGTTTCCTTCATTGTGCAAAAGCTTTTAAGTTTAATTAGGTCCCATTTGTTTATTTTTGTTTTCATTTCCATTACTCTGGGAAGTGGGTCATAGAGGATCTTGTTGTGATTTATGTCAGAGAATGTTCAGCCTATATTTTCCTCTAAGAGTTTTTTAGCTTCTGGTCTTACATTTAGATCTTTAATTCATTTTAAGTTTATTTTTGTGTATAGTGTTAGAAAATGTTCTAGTTGCTTTCTTTTACAGGTGGCTGACCAGTTTTCCCAGCACCACTTGTTAAAGAGATTGTCTTTCTCCATTGTATATTTTTGCCTGCTTTCTCAAAGATAAGGTGTCCATAGGTGCATGGATTTATCTCTGGGCTTTCTATTTTGTTCTGTTTATCTATATTCTTGTGTTTGTGCCAGTACCATACTGTCTTGATGACTGTAGCTTAGTAGTGTAGTCTGAAGTCAGGCAGGTTGATTCCTCAAGTTCCATTCTTCTTTCTCAAGATTACTTTGGCTATTTTAGGTTTTTTGCAGTACAGTAGAAACTAACACAACATTGTAAATCAACTATACTTCAAAAAAACCCACAAAGTTTTATATTAACTTTAACTAAATTTCCTAAAATGCACTCTCTTGCCCATGTATTTAAAAAGTTTAACTCACATAAGAAGCAGGAATATTGGATGCTGAGACAACCCATAGCTTCAAATTGTTGTTCATTCACCATATCGTGTCCAACTTTTTGTGATCCCATGGACTGCAGCATGCCAGGCTTCCCATCCCTCACCATCTCTTGGAGTTTGCCCAAGTTCATGTCCATTGAATCCGTGATGTCATCCAACCATATCATCCTTTGTCACCCTCTTCTCCCTCTGCCTTTAATCTTTCCTAGTATCAGGGTCTTTTCCAATGAGTCAGCTCTTTGCATCAGGTGGCCAAAGTATTGTACCTTCAGCTTCAGCATCAGTCCTTCTAATGAATATTCAGGGTTGATTTCCTTTAGGATTGACTGATTTGATCTCCTTTCTGTTCAAGGGACTCTCAAGAGTTTCTCTAGCACCACAGTTTGAAAGCATCAGTTCTTTGGTGCTCTGCCTTCATTATGGTCCAGCTCTCACATCTGTACATGACTACTGGAAAGACCATCACCTTGACTATATGGATCTTTGTCAGCAAAGTGGTGTCTTTGCTTTTTAACACACTGTCTAGTTTTGTCATAGCTTTCCTGCCATGTATATGCTGATATTTTACTTTTAGCTTGTTCTCAGTTTCCCCATTTGAGAAATGTCAAGCAATGTTTATCTCATGCCTTCATAAGCAGACTCTGAGATGAGGATATGAGCTATGGATGCAAGTGATTTATCTGGGAGTGGAGCTCTGGTGACACTGTTAGGGGAGTGGGGATGGAGAGAGGAAGGAGAGCCCACCAGCAATGGGCTGAGTTAGTGAGCAGGCTATTGCTGGAGGCATGGAGGTACCTGGGGCTTGGTTCTGCCAGAGACTCAGGGAGACTGCTGAGCTGTCCTCTGAGTGGTCCCACCCACAGGGCGAGGGAGCTGGAATATTTATCCATTACCCACTTCCAATCACGGGCTGCTGGCCACTCTCACTCACTCCCTTGCCTGCCCAGGGTATGGGCTGATCATGCTTCTGGCCAAGGAACACACACAGGCAGAGTCTCAGGCAGCAATGAGGGAGTGCCAGGGGATCGGGACCTGTAGCCTTGTCCCACGCCCTCTCCCATGCCATTCTGACGGCTTGCTGCTGCTTCTTCTTGCCTAGGCTGTGTGCACATCGAGAAGGCAGACATTTACTTCCTTATTGACGGGTCTGGCAGTACCCACCAAGACGACTTTCTCGCGATGAAGGTGTTCATGAATGAGGTGATAAAGATGTTCCACGTTGGACCGGACAGAGTCCAGTTTGGAGTCGTTCAGTACTCGGATGAAGTCAGTCCCCAGTTTACCCTCAGCCAGCACTCCAGTGTGGCAGGGCTGGAGGTAGCCGTTGACAGCATCCAGCAGAAGGGAGGGGGCACCAAGATGGGTGAGGCCCTGGGCAGCATGATCCAGGTCTTTGCAGACTCTGCTCGCAGCAACGTGCCTTGGTATCTCATTGTTGTCACTGACGGCCAATCTATGGACCCGGTGGCTGATGCTGCAGAGGCGCTGAGGGGCCATGGAGTCACCATTTATGCAGTTGGAGTCAGAGATGCTAATATTGCTGAGCTTCAAGAGATTGCTGAAGACAGAATGTTTTTCGTGCATGATTTTGAGTCCTTGAAGACCATCCAACAAGAAGTGGTACAAGACATCTGTTCCTTAGAGAGTAAGAATTTTTTTCTTCAATTTCAGTCTCTCTCTTCGAGTATATATGTGTAATCTATTTGAATAGGCTTCATTCTGGAACTGTGCATTCATAGGTCTAAAAGTATTGGATGAGCTAGAATAAACCAAGCTGGTTCATATGATAGATCTCTATCATATGGCCGTGTCTTATTTTGAGACTGATTTATGGTGGGTCACAGAAATTTATTTCCTTGACTTCCACTTCCACCCCCTTTATAAATATTTTCACGTTGTATATGTGTCACCCCAGACTCTCCCTGGGGACTTGTAATTAATTGTTTCAGACTCTGAGTAAATGTTCTGTCCTTCTCCTTTTCCCCTCCAGCCTGTAAGAATAGGAAAGCTGACATTATTTTCCTGATGGATGGTTCAGAATCCATCTCTCCAAAAGACTTTGAAAAGATGAAGGAATTCATGAAGCGAATGGTCAACCAGTCTAATATTGGTGCTGATGAGATTCAGATTGGCCTTCTGCAATTCAGCTCAGACCCCCAGGAAGAATTCAGGCTCAACCGGTACTCCTCAAAGGTGGACGTTCACAGAGCCATCTCAGACGTTAAGCAAATCAACGGTGGCACATACACTGGGAAAGCTCTGAACTTTACTCTGCCTTTTTTTGGGAGTTCAAGAGGAGGGAGGCCCAGTGTCCATCAGTATTTGATTGTGGTCACTGATGGGGTCTCCCGGGACAACGTAGCTTTACCAGCCAAGGCCCTGAGGGACAGAAACATAATTATTTTTGCCATTGGGGTGGGTGAAGTCAAATTCTCTCAGCTTTTGGAGATCACCAACGACCAGAGCAAAGTGTACTATGAAGAAAAATTTGAGTCTCTGCAAAATCTGGAGAAGGAAATTCTTTACCAGGTTTGCATTCCGCAAGGTGAGTGACAGAGGGCTTTTTAATTGATCCACAAGCCCTCGGTAGGCATCAGGGACCCGGTTGGCTATCTTAATAAAACTAATACTTATAGCCTTGTCCTGGGGAATCTTTTTTTTCCCCTAATTTATTTTATTGAGTATTGATTTACAATGTTGTGTTAATTTTTGCTGCACAGAAAAGTGATTTAGTTATACATATATGTATATATATATCTTCATATTCTTTTCCACTTATGGTTTGCCACAGGATATTGAATTAGTTCCCTATGCTATAATAGGACCTTGTTTATCTATTCTCTGTATACTGGTTTATATCTGCAAGGCCCCGACTCCCAATCCACCCCTTGCCCAATCCTCTCCAGTGGGCAACCAGAAGTCTGTCCTTTATGTCCGTGAGTCTGGTTCTGGTTTATAGATAAGTTCATTTTGTGTCATAGTTTAGATTTCACATAAGAGTGATATCAGATGGTATTTGTCTTTTTCTGTCTGACTTACTTCACTTGGTATGATAATTGCTAGATCCATCCACATGGCTGCAAATAGCATTATTTCATTCTTTTTGAGTAGCATTCCATTGTGGATGGTGTTTTTGTACAGGGCCTGGTCTGTGGACTTCCATAGGTTAAAACATTACATCTCCACATAACCCTGTTAATAATTAATTAATATACATTATCAATATTTTACAAGTGAGAAAACCAAGGCACAAAAATCAGGTTGTTTAGTCTAAGTGAATAGCAGAAATGAGATGTGAACTTAAGGCAGTCTGGTTCTAGAGTCTGTATACTAAATGCTGTTCTATATTGCCTTTTGGTATGGTATAACAGAGTACAACAGGACCTCTCAAACTTTAGCATGCATTTGAATAACCTGGAGAGCTTGTTAAAATGCAGTTTCTGATTCAGTAGGTTGGGGTGGGATTCTGCATTTGTAACAAGCTCCCACGTGATGCTGATCCTGCTGGTCTTCTAATCACGCTTTGAGTAGGGGGTTATATGGTACAGTGTGTGTGTGCATGCTGAGTCGCTTCAGTTGTGTCTGACTCTTTGAGACCCTGTGGACTGTAGCCCAGCAGGCTCCTCTGAGCATGGGATTATGCAAACAAGAATACTGGCATGTGTTGCCATACTCTCCTCCAGGGTATCTTCCCAACCCAGGGGTCGAATTTGCATCTCTTATGTCTCCTGCATTGGCACGTGGGTTCTTTATCACTAGTGACACCCGGGAAGCCCAAAGTAAAGTACAGTATGGTACAATACAGTATATAGTGTAGGATCATATGGAAGAATATATAATGGATGCATAAAGCCCAATAACCCTACATCAACCCCATGTGAGGCAGATGCTATTATTGAAAGGTTGTGACTGTGTGCTGTGAGCTACATCAGGATTCATGACCTCCGGAGGAGAGGATTTTGATCTGAAAGATAAGGCTTGATCACTCGAATCATTTGTGTGATAAAATTTTTTTAAAGTATAAAAAGGATAGAGGAAGCTCCTGACATAGACATCAGAAGAGGGCAGTACGAGTGCCCCCTTGCTAGTTTTTAGCGAGGAGTTATATATCTGTTAGCAAGTTGCTAATCAGATAAAGAAGCACCTCAAAACTGAGAGAATTGCATCAGGCGCCTCTCCCACAATATGCATTTTGAGATAGTATTGGCAGAAGGTGCGTCATCCCCAGTTGTAAAACAATTGACATGAATCTTAAAGAAAGGCAGATTTCCAAGCAAATGCATAGTTTCATTAACATCGCTTAAGAGAACATTCCCATGAGTAAGAGGTACTGGTCTGTTGAGCCGTTATTGGTTCAAGGTTTGAGTCTTAGGTGGAACAGATTTGAAGAAAGGCAGATTCCAAGGCAAATACATAATTCATTAACATAGCTTAAGAAAAACATTTCCATAAGAAAAACACTTTGGTTGGCTCAAGGTTTGAGGAAAGTTAAGTTCAGGCAGAACCATTCTATGACAACATAGAATTTAAAAGAAACCTCCTTTTAATTTTGTATAGAGAAAGAGAAAAAAAAACTCTGCCACTTACAGATTATTTCCTCCAGTTGGGGAGCCCTAGCCTTCTTACCTGTTGCCCTCTCTTTATGATACTCAATTTCCAGGTGAGAAAAATAAGAGAGAGGTTATGAAGCACAGATGGGAAATAATGGTGTCAGAGTTTGAACTTCCCAGCAGTTTGGTGTCAAAGCCAGAGCCAATTTTTTAGAGTATTAAATGAGTATTTTTGATTCTACTATCTCAAGAATCAATCCTAAAGGAAATCAACCCTGAATATTCATTGGAAGGACTGATGCTGAAGCTGAAGCTCCAGTACTTTGGCCATCTGATGTGAACAGCTGACTCATTAGAAAAGACCCTGATGCTGGGAAAGATGGAAGGCAAAGGAGAAGGGGATGACAGAGGATGAGATGGTTAGATAACATCACTGACTCAATGGACATGAGTCAGCAAACTCTGGGAGACAGTAAAGGACAGGGGAGTCTGGCATTCTATGCTGCTGTTGCTGCTGCTGCTGCTAAGTCTCTTCAGCCGTGTCTGACTCTGCATGACCCCATAGATGGCAGCCCACCAGGCTCCCCCATCCCTGGGATTCTCCAGGCAAGAACACTGGAGTGGGTTGCCATTGCCTTCTCTGTGGCATGCTATAGTCCATGGAATTGCAGAGTCTGACATAACTTAGCAACTGATCAAAGTGGCATGCTAATAGTCCATGGAGTTGTAGAGTCTGACGTGACTTAGCAACTGATCAACAACAAATCTCAAGAATACCACTACTTTGCAGTGCCTTTGGTAAATTCAGAAATAAACTGAGGGACTTCCCTGGTGGTCTGTGGTTAAGACTCCATACTCCCAGTGTAGGGGATCCAGGGTTTGATCCCTGGTCAGGAAGTAGATCCCATATCCCACAGCTAAGAGTTCTCAAGCCACAACTGAGACCTGGCCTTGCCAAATAAGTAAATGTTGAAAAGAAATCAATTGAAAAGAGTACATGTATAGAATTATCTTTTTAAAATGAGCATGGATTATGGAATGTCCTTAAACAGTCCAGTTCTTCAGGAACCAAAGTCCTATTTATTTTTGCTGTTGTTTGTTCTGTTTCATTTTTATTGTCTGTGATTATCCTGGAGAAGAGCAGAGGTACAGGATTCCAGCTTGTCTTCTCAGGTCATTTTGAGCCATTTAATAAATTAGGATTTGTAGTTATCTCCAGTTCTGTGTTAGCTGGTACTTTAATAATGGCTAAACCTAACTGATTCTAGAATTATAAAGCTGAATCAGACAAACTTTAGAGGTTCTCTGGTGAGAGTCAACCCTCTTTGTTAACAGGGAAAGAAAGTGCTCCCTGCATCACAGGGTAAAGCCCACTGAAAATGCTTCTGGGGAAAATGTAAATTAGAAATGTCAGAATAATATACCATACTCAGAAATTCTTTTTTTTTTTTTTCTGAATTCAGATCTGATATAGAAATGGGATTTACATCTGTGAAAACTCTTTATGGCAAACTTCAATTAGAGACTTAAAAATCAAAACAAAGCCAAGATGTTTTATATGGAAGGATGGGAGTAAGGCACATTCTGTCTTTTCAATTCCAGAAAGACATCTGGACAGCTCGCACAGAATGTGGCATTTAGGGGATTGAAACTCATGAGTCAGCCCTGGGTCCCAGGTCCCTGAGAAACTTAAGCCACTGTTGATGTCTATGTTAACTGGTGAAGGGTCCAATGTTTATTTATTTCCCTTGGAACTTCCTTCTCCCCTAATTTGCAGTTTTGTTTTCTGATTCTGGGCCAAATACTGCAGTTCATGCTGATCTAAAGAGAGAACGTCTTCATGTCCTGTCTGGCTTTGACAATCCAATGTCATGCTTGTTGTCAAGAAATAGTTAATAAGTAGCAGTCCTTTTGTGGTTGAGAAGTTACATTTTTAAGTTTGTACCCAAATTCTAATCCAAATGCGTTTGTAACCATTAACTTTTCCTCCTTAGTGAAATTTTGTAGATGGTCTTATTATGAGTGGGTAGGTGTAGCCAAAGCTGTGGTTTTTCCAGTAGTCATGTACGATGTGAGAGTTGGACTATAAAGAAAGCTGAGTGCCAAAGAGCTGATGCTTTTGAACTGTGGTGTTGAGAAGACTCTTTAGAGCCCCTTGGACTGCAAGGAGATCCAACCAGTCCATCCTAAAAGAAATCGTTCCTGAATATTCATTGGAAGGACTGCTCTAAAGCTGAAACTCCAATACTTTGGCCACCTGATGTGAAGAACTGACTCATTTGAAAAGACCCTGATCTTGGGAAAGATTGAGGGCAGGAGGAAAATGGGACGAAAGAAGATGAGATGGTTGGATGGGATCACTGACTCAGTGGACATGAGTTTGAGTAAACTCTGGGAGTTGGTGATGGACAGGGAGGCCTGGCATGCTGCAGTCCATGGGTTCGCAAAGAGTCAGACGTGACTGAGTGACTGAACTCAACTGAGCTGTAGCCTGAAAGATCAGTGGGCCTTCCAATTCTAGCTACACCCTTCTAGGAGGGCTTAAATATTTTCAGGTAGGACAAACATAAAATTGAGAGTGATAATCAGTCTTGATCTTTTCTAATATGCTTCTCTGAAACAAGGTGTCTGCATGGGTGATGAATGAAACTTCCAGGGCAGAAGGGAATAGTACAGCTTGTGCTGAAAGAGACTCAAGGCTGTTTTATATTTTGTCTTCATTCATTTGGGGAACATTTAATAAGCCTCTGTGTTACACACTGGGAAAGTAAGAAGACATAGTCTCTACCATGAGGGAATGTTTGTTCAGAGAGAGAGAAGGTCTTGTAAACTAATAGTGGATATACAGGGGCATTTAATAGCTCAACTCGAGGGCCTGGGGTCATGAATCACAGATGCTTTAGGGAGGGGGCTTTTGAACTTCAACTTGAAGGATATGTATGAGTTAACCAGATTAGAATGATGGGAATGGGAAAGGATACCTCGGGTGGAAGGAATAGGATGTGCAGAGGTTCTTTTGAAACAGGTCTTATATGAAACAGTATGTATGTATCAGTTAGTTTTTGCTGGGTAACAAGCCATCCCCCAAAGTAAACAACAAAAATTTGTCAATGAAAATAATCAATAATAAGAATAGAAATCTTTTCTGTTTTGTTTTCTTGTTTTTCCTTTGAGCCAAACTGAGGACTAGCCTGGAAGCCCACTTCCTAGATTACTCTGAGAAACTTCTCCAGAGAAATAGTTTTCAGTATAGTTTTATATTCTGTCAGAACAAAGAACATTAAACAAGTCAGGGTTATATTTCTTCTAAGTTTCAGAAAAAAAGGAACAGTCCAGCAAGTACACAGCAAATCAGCATGGCCTTGGCACTTGGGAAGGGTGCCTTATCATCAAAGGAGAATAAGCTTTGGCATTCCAGGAAGAGAGGCATTTAATCTTTATTTTTAACATGGATGTTCTTTACTTTTGGTTCCTTTTCTCTAATTATTGAAGCTGATGTACAATGTCTGTTTGTTGGCTACAAACAGGCTATTTTAGTTGGATAAAATTCAAGTTAACTCACGTGTAAGCCAGAAAGATTTCCCTATATCTCACACCACATTTCTTTCATCACACCATTATTTCACTTACATTTCTATGGGTTGGTTGGAGATTCTCCTTGCAGGACCAGATTGGTTGATAATCTTCTGGGGTGGGTTGTGCAGTCATAGGTGACTAATTGGATTTCCTTCTCCTCTACCTTCAAAGGATGCAGTGTAGATTTGTCTGTAGGAATTGATCTCTCCACTCCCACGAGGCAAGTTCAGCAGAGGCTTCGAGGATTATTGCAAGAGCTGATGCAGGAGCTGGCTGTGCTTCCCAATATTAGCTGTGACGTTACAGGCCAGACCAACGTGATGCTCCGCTACCTGGTTCCCAGCTCAAAGGGCCAGCTCATCTTTGACTCAGGATTTGAAAAGTACAGTGATGAGACCATTCAGAAGTTCTTGATTCACCAGGTTGCCAGGAGCAACCATATGGATGTACATTTTTTGCAGTCCCTGGGAGCGAGTGCTATCCGTATGTCTTCCGCCAATGTGAAGGTAAAAAATGCTAAGAAAATCTGCTTTGGAGCCATTAGGCAGGGTTGGAGGGATAACACTTTTGTGACCGAGGCCAACTAAATCGTTCTTCACTGGAGAGCTTATCCAGAGGAGCTCTGTTCTCTTACTCAGTAAAGACCAAAAAGAGATGTGTTTTCATTCAATCAGCTAATATTTACCAAACCCTGGAGGCATAGGAATACAAAGATAAAGTCCCTGCCCTCAGGTTGTCCACAGCTAGTGATTCCAGATTCCTTCATGGCACAAATTTATTCCAGACGTCTTGAAAGATACTAGTTCCCATGGTCACTCATTCTCATGTACAGTAAGGCTCATTATTTTTCTAACCATCCCCTTGAACCACCTTTAGTGACAGTTAAAAGCTTCCTAGCAGTTAAACTTCCCTTCCTGGGTCCCCAGAACTGTGCACCTACACGAGTCACAGAAGCAAAAAGGTCTCATATAACATGTACTAGCAAATTACATCCACTAACTTTGAAAGTTACATTGAATTTTTCTTTCAATCCTGTATCCTGTATCCAGTGGGTTTATTTCTTGAAAAATGGAATTCACTTTTTAAGTTAATTTTCTATGGATAGAAGTAGCACGTTTTATTTGTAGAAAATGCATTAAAATTTGGGGAGTTTTGCATTGATGAAGATGAATATTGTAAAAGTTTTTGGAATATATTTTTAAGTCAATACATTAAGCTGGTTCAAATTCTTCTTTTCTGGGGGCTGGAGAGCATGTAGGGGAGGACATTGCAGTATAAGTGAATGTGTAATAAAGTCACAAATAGGTGAATGGGTAAAACCAAAGGGAACATGGTGAAAGGCTGGGTATACCAGAAGACCCAATGAAGAAACATGCAGTTCATAGTATCTGTCTTTTCTATTGCCTTTCCCCAATTCCCTCCCCTCCTCCTCTCTCTCTCCCTGCTTCTGCAACTCCCTCCTCTCTTGTAAACAACAGGTCCTGCTAGTGTTTACAGATGGACTGGATGATGATTTAGAGAAACTGAAGGAAGTATCTGAGCTTCTCCGCAGCAAAGGTAAGTGCAGGACGTTGCCCTGTGGGGCCTTGTTCCCCCAACAGGGCTGACACAGTCTTGCAGATTTCCAGATGCTGACCCCAGGTCGTGGGACCTCAGTGCCCTTGAAGCTGACATGCAGTCTCCCTCTTCATATGAACTGGGGGCTATTCAGGGCTGAGAGACCCTGGACTCCACATCCTCAGTACTTACTAAGAGTCGCTCTGAGTGAGACAGGACCGACCAATTACCAGCCTGGCGTCTGCTTTGGAGGGTCACAGGGGCAGCTCCTGCTTCTTGTGGAGTGGGTGGTCTCTGTTCTTCTAGGCTCTCTGGGAGCCATATATCTCTTTTCTTCCTAAACTAAAATCATCCTGGGCCTTACTTCTTCTCCTGCCTTTCCTACCGCTGTCTCCCTGACTCTTTCTCTTTAGTCATCTCCAGGGGCTGCTGCACAATATACATGTACATGTCAGTCAGTTCAGTAGCTCGGTCGTGTCCAACTCTTTGCACCCCATGGACTACAGCACGCCAGGCCTCCCTGTCCATCACCAACTCCCAGAGTTTACTCAGACTCAAATCCATCGAGTCGGTGATGCCATCCAACCATCTCACCTTCTGTCATCCCCTTCTCCTGCCTTCAATCTTTCCCAGCATCAGGGTCTTTTCAAATGAATAGGTTCTTTGCATCAGGTGGCCAAAGTACACATGTATCCGTATACTCTAGATATAGTTGGTTTACATTATCGTATTTATTTCAGGTGCCAAACACAGTGATTCGATATTTTTGTAGATTGCAATCCATTTAGAGTTATTGTAAAATATTGGCTTTATTCCCTGTGCGGTACAATATATTCTTGTAGCCTATTTATTTTATACATGGGAGTTTGTATTTCTTAATCCACTACCCCTGTCTTGCTGCACTCCACTCCCCACTGGTAATGACTAGTTTGTTCTCTGTATCTATGAGTCTGTTTCTATTTTGTTATATTCACTTGTATGTTTTATTTTTTATGCTCTACATATAAGTTGATAACATAAAGTATTTGTCTTCTGTCTGACTTACTTCACCAAGTACAATACTCTCCAGGACCATCCATGTTGTTGCAAATGGCAAGATTTCACTCTTTATGGCTGAGTAATATACCCTTATATATAGAGTTGACCCTTGAACAACCTGGAGGTTAGGGGTGCCAAATGTCCCTGAAGTTGAAAATCCATATATAACTTTATGGGTGGCCTGCTGTATGCACAATTTAATCCACAGTTGAATCCATGGATTCAACTAGCCATACATTATTATAGTACATGTATAGCTATACATCATTGTAGTATTATAGTACTTAAGTATTGAAAAAATTTGCATTGTAGGTGGACCCATGCAGTTCAAACCCATGTTACTCAAGAGTCAGCTGTGTATCAGTTCAGTTCAGTCTCTCAGTCGTGTCTGACTCTTTGCGACCCCATGAATCGCAGCACGCCAGGCCTCCCTGTCCATCACCAACTCCCGGAGTTCACTCAGACTCACATCCATTGAGTCAGTGATGCCATCCAGCCATCTCATCCTCTGTCATCCCCTTCTCCCCCTGACCCCAATCCCTCCCAGCATCAGCTGTGTATAACCACATCTTATTTGTCCATTTATCTATCCATGAATATGTAGGTTGCTTCCATATCTTGGCTATTGTGAGTAGTAGCATGAACATTGGGTTGAATTTATCTCTTTGAATTAGTGTCTTTGTTTTCTCTTGATATATACCAAAATGTAGAATTGCTAGATCATATGGTAGTTCTTTTTAAGTTTTCTGAGGAAACTCCACACTGTTTTCCACAGTGGCTGTAACAACTTTCATTCCCACCAACAGTGTAGGAGGATTCCCTTTTCCCCACATCCTCACAACATTTGTTGTTTGTAGACTTTCTGATACTAGCAATTCTGACAGGTGTGAGGTCATACCTCGTTGTGGTTTTGATATGTGTTTCTCTGATGATTAGCGATGTGAATATCTTTTCATGTGCCTGTTGGTCATCTTATGTTTTGGAAAATAGTCTATGCAGGTCTTCTGTCCATTTCTTAACTGGGTTGTTTGCTTTTCTGATATTGAATTGTATGAGCTGTTTATAAATTTTGGATATTAACTCTTTATTGGTCCTAACATTTGCAAATATCTTCTCCCAATTCTGTAGGCTGTTTTTTTCATTTTGTTGATGGCTTTTTTCGCTGTTCAGTTCAGTTCAGTTCAGTCGCTCAGTCGTGTCCAACTCTTTGCGACCCCATGAATCACAGCACGCCAGGCCTCCCTGTCCATCACCATCTCCGGGAGTTCACTCAAACTCACGTCCATCGAGTCGGTGATGCCATCCAACCATCTCATCCTCTGTCGTCCCCTTTTCCTCCTGCCCCCAATCCCTCCCAGCATCAGAGTCTTTTCCAATGAGTCAACTCTTCGCATGAGGTGGCCAAAGGACTGGAGTTTCAGCTTTAGCATCATTCCTTCCAAAGAACACCCAGGGCTGATCTCCTTCAGAATGGACTGGTTGGATCTCCTTGCAGTCCAAGGGACTCTCAAGAGTCTTTTCCAACACCACACTTCAAAAGCATGTTAGCTCCTATTTATTTTTGCTTTTGTTTCCTTTGCCTTAGGAGAGAGACCCCCAAAAAATAACACAACAATTTACGTCAAAGAGTGTTCTACTTGTTTTCTTTTAGGAATTTTATGGTTTCTAATTCTCTATTTAGGTCTTTTATCCATTTTGAGTTTTTTGTATAGTTTTAATGTATATACATTTTGAGAAAATGTTCAAATTTAGTTCTTTTACATGTTCAGTTTTACCAGTACCACTTACTAAAGAAATTGTCTTTTCTCCATTAGATAGTCCGCCTCTCTCTAGGCTTCCCTGGTGGCTCAGATGGTAAAGCGTCTGTCTGCAATGCAGGAGACCTGGGTTCAATCCCTTGGTTGGGAAGATCCCCTGGAGAAGGAAATGGGAACCCACTCTAGTACTCTTGCCTGGAAAATCCCACGGATTAAAAGCCTGGTAGGCTACAGTCCATGGGGTAGGGAAGAGTTGGACACGACTGAGCAACTTCTCTTTCTTTCTTTCTTCTCTTGCCATAGATTAATTGACCGTAAGCGTGTGGGATTATTTCTGGGGTCTTTATTCTGTTCTGCTGATCTATGTGTCTGTTTTTGTGCCAGTATGTATCTGTTTCGATGACTGCAACTTGGTAGTATTGTCTGAAATCAGGGAGCATAGTACTTTTAGCTTTGTTCTTTTTTTCTCAAGATTGCTTTGACAAATCAGGGTCTTTTGTCATTCCATATAAAATTTAGGATTATTTGTTCTAGTTATGTGAAAAATGTCATGGGTATCTTAGTAGGTATTGCCTTAAATGGAATATTTCTGTGACAACTTGCTTTCAACTGAATTTAATGCATAGATTGCCACTGGAAGTGTAAAATGCTACAGCTTCTCTGGAAAGGAATTGGGAGTATATAACAAAGGACTGCAAATTCTGCCTATCTGCTAGATCTGCAATTCCATTTCTGGGAATTCATTTTAAGGAATACTTAAGAATATGTATACAACTTTTAACCATAAGATTTTACAGTAGCCTGTTTACAATAGCAAAAAGCTAATGGGCATGTGTGTGGGTCTGTGTATCAATTTGATGTTTAAAATATTAATGCTATTATTTGTTCTGAAATTCTATAGTACTTTTTAGTCAAATTTAAAATGTGTTCTTTTCCACATGTTTTCTGTTTTGTGGAAAAATCCAGATGACCAGTTAGTGCTTGCATGGATAGAAGAAGCTAAGTACCATGTGCAACCTTCAAATCTCAGAGGGGCAGAGTTCCCTGAGGCAGGCCCTTAGGTATAAACAGTATCTTTTTGGTGAACAAAAGCAACAGGAAGCAAAGGTTAAAGAAAAAGAAACAGACCTAAAAGTGGAATCAGAATTGGCTCTTCCCTGCAACAGGACTACCTGCCCTTTGTTGCAAAACTTCTAAATAACCCTGATTCCCCCCTTGCCTGCTTGGAGTAGTTCTCTCCGGGTTACTTGAGATGCTATCTCCTGGGCTTGAAGTTCTAAAAATTCCCACTGAATAAAACATAACTTTTAGGTTGCGAATATTTTTTAAGTTGACAGAAACAAAAAACAGGGGCTACACGAGGGCTCTGAGAGTCCTTTCTGGTTCCTAACTGTTCACCTTTCTAGAGTGAACCTTTCTAGTTCTAGAGTCCTAACTGTTTACCTTTTAGCTGCTGGGATATCAGACCAGTTCTTTAGGAAGGCACGCTGTGAGCTGGCTTTGATTTGAGGAAAAGCAGTTTGAGAAAAAGACAGATGAGGATATAGGAAGGATGGGATGATGATGGGGATCTGGGGATCTGGGGCCAAAACAAGTCAGACTATTTGAAAGACATGCAAGGAAATCGCCCACCTGTTGGTCTTTTGAAGGATTCTCTGGACTCCTGACTATTGGCCTGGAAGGCGTCCATAAATTAGAGGAGCTCCAGGAGCTAGAATTTGGCAGAGGATTTGCGTATAATCAACCTCTGAGCATCACACTGCACAGCCTTCCGAGCATCTTACTGAAGCAACTTGTAAGTTTTCCTTATTTTAAACACCATCCTTTCCTAAAACCTCGAGGGAATTTTGTTTCTTTAGTGTGTAATGTGCCATAGGTTAATACAGCATTGGAAAAAAAAAAAAAAAAAAAACCCCATTATGTGACATGGATTTTGTTTTCAGGACACAATTGTAGAAAGGACATGCTGCAATAGGTATGCAAAGTGCTTTGGAGAGGCCGGGCACAGAGGTGATGGTGGGAGCCCAGGGGGAAAGGTGAGTTCTTGCTGGGTGTGTGTGGGGGAAGGGGAGAGAGGCTTTGTATCCATTACACTCAAGGCCTGTGTTAGGTCTTTAACACACCTTTTCTAACTCTGTCCTTTTAACAGACCTCTTTTACAGGCATAAAATTGGGGCTCAGAGAGGGAACACTGTTTTCCTGAAGTTGCACAGTTACAAAGAGGCATTTTAGGATTTCAACCCCTGTGTCTGCTTGACTCCAAGGCTCATATCCACTATACTGGTGCTGTCTCCTTACATTTATTTGACACTTTCACAGGTTCTACCACCACACAGAAGTTTTCACTTGTCCACAAAATTGTCACTTGTCCAGTATCTGTTTTCTTTGCAGTATTCAAAGCCTCTTCCCCTCTGATCTAATATTCTATTTTATACCAGTAAGCTCTGAGGATAAATACAGTCACTGGTTTACTGGTGGTTGATTTGCCTCTCTCTGTTAATTCTGTAGTTAAGTGATAGGAAAATTACTGCTTACTACTTCTAAGGGAGACTGTCTCATTAGAAATGGTCCTCAGATACCCGGGGCACAAGGTTCCATTCTCACAGGACTAGAGCATCATGATGGGTAGATAATCACAAATTCGCATGGAAGGTTGAATCAAACCCTTAGGTTTTTACATTCTCTTTTCGTAAGTGGTTTTCCACGAGATGGAATGAGCTCTTACTGACTTCTTAGATCAATCTTAATTTTGAACAGTGTACAACTTAGCACTAGATTTTTTTCCTCCCTCTTATTATTCTTAAATACAGGACTGGAAGGTCAGAAAATCAAGCTTGGGAACCTCTTGATTATTTTTTTAACAACTCTTTTTGAGACCAAAGATGGAAGTGTCCTGAATTCTTGATTTCTCTGCTCTGTCTGTTAGTGTTTGGATGTATTACTTTCCGGAGAAGGCAATGGCACCCCACTCCAGTACTCTTGCCTGGAAAATCCCACAGACGGAGGAAGCTGGTAGGCTGCAGTCCATGGGGTCGCTAAGAGTCGGACACGACTGAGCATCTTCACTTTCACTTTTCACGTTCACGCATTGGAGAAGGAGGTGGCAGCCCACTCCAGTGTTCTTGCCTGGAGAATCCCAGGGATGGGGGAGCCTGGTGGGCTGCCGTCTATGGGGTCGCACAGAGTTGGACACGACTGAAGCGACTTAGCAGCAGCAGCAGTGTAACTTTCATCTTTGTTAATTATAAATAGGCTTTGGCTCTCATATTTTATTTACTGTCTTTTAGACTTAATAAACATCTCTGGCTATAAAATGGTAAGCCAGACTTCCTTGAGAGGAAATAGTTTGTGTGTTTAGAAATCTAAGAAGACTAAAAATAAAAGAGAGACTAAAGGGCTGACATACAGAAATAAACAACCACTTCTCATAAGTTATATGTGCTCTTGTTGTTCAGTTGCCCAGTCGTGTCCGACTCTGCAGCCACATGGACTGCAGCACGCCAGGCTTCCCTGTCCTTCATCATCTCCTGGAGCTTATTCAATTAAATTCAATTGAATCAGTGATGCCATCCAACTATCTCATCCTCTGTTGTTCCCTTCTCCTCCCACCTTCAATCTTTCCCAGCATCAGGGTCTTTTCCAATGAGTCAGCTCTTCACATCAGGTGGCCAAAGTATTGGAGCTTCAGCTTCAGCATCAGTTCTTCCAATGAATATTCAGGATTGATTTCCTTTAGGATTCACTGGTTTGATATCCTTGCAGTCCAAGGGACTCTAAAAAGTCTTCTCCAACACCATAGTTCAAAAGCATCAATTCTTTGGCGTTCACTTTCTTTATGGTTCAATACCTTTAAACCTGTGGCAGATTCATTTTGATATATGGCAAAACCAATACAATATTGTAAAGTTAAATAAAATAAAATTAAAAAAATAAAGAATATGCTAATCACAGAAAAAAAATACCTTTAAACTTAAAACTTTAAACCTTAGAGGCTATAACACCTGTAAATCTTATTGACATTTTGTAAAACCAGTTCAAAGCTCTTTAAAGTTTCCCTCAAACATTTAATTTGGACCTATTTTGGCTTGGATTTTCATGATGGAATGGCTTGAAAAGGTGTTTTAGAAAAACAAAAATAGGTTGATGTACCAGGCTGTAAAGACAAGCAGGTATTCAAGTTTTCACTTTCAGTTCAGTTCAGTTTAGTTGCTCAGTCGTGTTCAACTCTTTGCAACCCCATGGAGTGCTGCACACCAGGCTTCCCTGTCCAACACAAACTCCTAGAGCTTACTCAAACTTATGTCCACTGAGTCACTGATGCCATCCAACTATTTCATCCTCCGTCATCCCCTCCTCCTCCCACCTTCAATCTTTCCCAGCATCAGGGTCTTTTCCAATGAGTCAGTTCTTCGCATGAGGTGGCCAAAGTATTGGAGTTTCAGCTTCAACATCAGTCCTTCCAAAGAACACCCAGGACTGGTCTCCTTTAGGATGGACTGGTTGGATCTCCTTGCAGTCCAAGGGACTCTCAAGAGTCTTCTCCAACACCACAGTTCAAAAGCATCAGTTCTTCAGCGCTCAGCTTTCTTTATAGTCCAACTCTCACATCCATACATGACTAATGGAAAAACTATAGCTTTGACTAGATGGACCTTTGTTGGCAAAGTAATGTCTATGCTTTTAAATATGCCATCTAGGTTGGTCATAACTTTTCTTCCAAGGAGCAAGCATCTTTTAATTTCATGGCTGCAGTCACCATCTGCAGTGATTTTGGAGCCCCAAAAAATAAAATCTGACACTGTTTCCACTGTTTCCCCATCTATTTGCCATGAAGTGATGGGACCAGATGCCATGATCTTAGTTTTCTGAATGTTGAGCTTTAAGCCAACTTTTTCACTCTCTTCTTTCACTTTCAAAGGGTGGTGTCATCTGCATATCTGAGGTTATTGATATTCTCCCGGCAATCTTGATTCCAGCTTGTGCTTCATCCAGCCCAGCGTTTCTCATGATGTACTCTGCATATAAGTTAAACAAGCAGGGGGACAATATAGAGCCTTGACGTGCTCCTCTCCCTATTTGGAACCAGTCTGTTGTTCCATGTCCAGTTCTAGCTGTTTCACTTTAAGACAGGCCAAGAGTATTTGTTTCTATATGTCTCTGTGCATTATGCTTGACATTTAGTAGATTATCAATAAAATGTCAACTCAGTGAGACAAGGGTGTCTATCAGAAACAATGTTTATTTCATGTAGATTTGAGAAATGCAGGATTTGAAGTCCATGTTATTTGTTTTGACTTCTTTTTTCCTCAGGGAGAGAGGGGTTCTGATGGGTTACCTGGTTATCCTGGTGAAGAAGGTAGTCATGTAAGTACTGAATTTTATTTTTCTCCTTAAAAGAATATGGTAAAAGGGGTCAAATATTAGTCATACTTAATTGCACTTAAGTAATAAATTAAAGAGAACCAAAGCCATTCTTATAAAAAGATCACTCAGGTTCTGTCCTGACTGGCTAAAAAGGTGATGGAGTTATAGTTACCACTGATGGTTTGCATATAACCCTGGATGCATGCTAGGGTGAGGAAAAGTTTGCTAACATGTGATGACCATGGATAACAATGTGTATTGTGGACAGAATTGTCAGCTTGGGGACTGGAGTTTACCACATTAGAAGTTAAGACTGAAATAATTTAAAATTATTCATTTTATTTTAAAATAATAAAAATAAACCCATTGCAGAAATGACACATTCCTTTATGAAAAAACCCTATATTTTCCAAAATAAAATACTTTAGTGACCGCGTTGTTTTTTGTAGTTTTAACTGTCTTTAATGTCTAACTTATGAGACAGCAACTGCGCCTCTGTTACTGCTTTTGTACCGAGTCTGTTGTGATGTCGATTGGTTGTGGACTTCTTAAAAGCTCTGCTATATACTTGGGAGAGAACATGAGTGAAAAAGGAAAGCATAATATTTTAGTGTAGTTGGGAAAACAGTTTTAGCTTTGTGAGTACCCTTTCTCAAAAGGTCTTGGGGACCTGAGGGGTCCCAGGACCAAACTTTTCATACTACAGGTGTACACAGGTATTAATGTTCTAATCGCTCCACCTAGAATAGCATGTCGCTTTATTATTCTAACATTTAGAATGCTTGAACTTGGAAAGTAAGCAGAAAGTAAAGAAAAATGCTGAGGCCTGTGTAAGTGGATCTATTTCTTTGATTACGTTTGTGGGAGAATTGCTCAACTTTGCTTTTTATTTTGTCTTGGTAAGCATGGTCTCAGATGTTAGAAATACATTCAGAAACGTGAATTGTGAACTTTGTTATTTTACTTAGCAGTAGTGATAATATTACTTCCTGTTTTTATGATGTTTTAAGAGGTCATCTAAGTGTTATTTATTTTTTTTTCTGTTTGGCTTGTGGTTCAGTGAGCCTGGTCAAGCTTAAGAGAATAATTTAAGATCTGACGAACCCGTTAGGGCCATTGATACTAATTTCAAACAAATACCGTCTTCAAGCCTGCCTCTGTCTAGGACGGGTGATGATTTTATCCCCATTCTCTAATGTCTTAACACCTTAAAACCAAGACATTTTATAAAGACCCTCTAGTAAAGAGCTAGGAATATAATGTGAGTGGTATGCTGCTGCTGCTGCTGCTGCTAAGTCGCTTCAGTTGTGTCCATCTCTGTGCGACCCCATAGACGGCAGCCCACCAGGCTCCCCCGTCCCTGGGATTCTCCAGTGGTATACATAGTCTTATATAATTAAAATATTTTAAGTAGCTGCCTTAAAGAAAGCTTTAAAAAAAAAACCAGGTGAAGTTAATTTTAGTAACATTTAACTCAATAAACCCTAAGTGTAATCAGCATGTAATTAACATAAAAGTTGAGATAGCTTACCTTTGAAATCCAGTGTGTATTTTGTACTTAGATCATATCTCAAAGGAACCAGACATGTTTCAAGCAATCAGTAGCCACCATGTGACAGCATAGCTCAGCAGTGCTTGTCTTCTTTCCATTTCTCACTGGAGAGGTGACTTCTAACCATGTAGTTCTCTGAATGGCTTTTAAAGTTGCTTCCCTGCAAAGCAGGTCAGACTGGACTTAAGGTCAGACTTCTGCCTAACAGCAGAAGCACCACTTGCAGGCGGACAGGTTTCAGAATGTGTCCAGAATTTGTAAGTTCATGTTCAAAGTGTACAAGTCTCTCCGAATCCAAGTTCCTACTGCTCATCTCAAGACAGGTCAATCCACTGAGAGACAGGTGTTTGGCCAAGAGACAGCAACTTTTATTTGGAAAGCCAGCAGACTGAGAGAGTGGATTAGTGTCCCACAGAACCATCTTGCCCAGGTTTGAGTGCCGTTTCTTTTTATGGGCGGAGAGGGGCAAGTGACGAGGTGAAGGAAAAGAGGTGTATACTGTTGCAAGCCAGATTGGAGGGGTCGTGTTAATTTTCTCTTTCCTGCATCCATTCGTGGGTGGGCCTGGTCAGGATGTTTCCTTTGAGCTAAACAAAGGTATTTTGGCTTAACACAGGAACAGGAGGCAGGGTTAACTGAGACGGGCCATTACGTGTACTTTACGCTCTAGGCAACATCCCTTTGGTGATTAACTTGCAGCAAAAGCCACAGAATGTGAAGGTTATGTTACTGAACCCAAGTCTGTGTGCCCATGCTTAGCAACCAGACACTGCATTGAAGTTGGAGCACAGAAAGGTTCATTTCAGGTTAAGCAGGAAGAATGGGCAGATGGTCCCCGCAAACCTGAACTCTCTGAGGGGGTGTGTTTCAGCGAAGTGGTTTAAAAGGCCAGAGAGGGGAGGGTCATCCCAGGTGTGTGATCAGTTCTTGCACAATTCTCTGATTGGCTGATAGTGAGGTAACAGGGCTGTTAGGTTAACAATATCAATGCTTAGGCACCAGTAGGTCTAGGGGCTACGTGCTCATGAGCATCTAGTAGTTAATTTCTTCCATTTGGTGGTGGTTTTAGCATCTTGAGAACTCGGTAAATATGATCAAATACCATTATCTAGGTACTGTAGAGAGGAGCTACAACAGAGGGTATGGGGGAGGGATCCATCCCCAGTAGGGTCCTGCTTGGTTACAATTAAAGTAAAAGAAACCCATCCAACGTGGAGTCAGATTTGTTCTTCCCTATTACAGGAAGACAAGTAGCCAACTGTTTCATGTATCTATTTCCCCCTGCCCCCAACCCCAACAACAACAACAGCAAGAACACCCATGGTGGTACAAAACAGCAGTCACCCTCTGGGATGCTGGGTGGGGAAACTGAAAAAGGAACTGTTTCCTGCTGTTTGCTGGGTTTCTGTGGTCTCTCCCGCTTCCCTCTGCCCCTCGTTCACTTGCTGCCTGTGCTCAAGCCTGGGACTGGAGGACCGATGCTGAGGTGGCTTCCTCTCCATCTCTGGAGGGGCTGGGAGGCAGAAGGGCAGGCTGAGGTGGAGTGGCAAGGCTGCAGAGTCTCACAGGGAGGGGCCATGCAGCAGCCGGGGCTGAAGCTTGCTGGCCACGTTCTGTTGGCTGCGAGGGTGTCACTAAATCCAGACCAGATTCCAGACGGGGTTGGGGGATTAGACTCCTCCTCTTGATGTGGGGGTGAAGGGCCACAGAGCAGAGGAGTGTGGAGGTTTCCTTGTGGCCATCTTTGGAAAATGCAGTCTGCCAGACTCGTGGATGCTGTATATTTTCAAAATTTACCTGTAATGAGGTTTAGGGATTTTGAAGAAAATTAGAGAGACCAAGGGAACATTTCATGCAAAGAGGGGCACAATAAAGGACAGAAGTGGCATGGAGCTAACAAAAGCAGATGATATTAAGAAGAGTTATCTTTGAGAAGATAAACAAAATTGACAAACCTTTAGCTAGACTGATCAAGAAAAAAAGAGGAATCAAATCAACAAGATTAGAAATGAAAAAAGGAGAGGTTACAACAGACAATGCAGAAATAAATCATAAGAGACTGTTATGAGCAACTACATGCCAATAAGATGGAAGAAATGGACAGATTCTTAGAAGAGTGTAATCTTCCAAGATTGAATCAGGACAAAATAGAAATTATGAAGACACCATTCACAAGCACCGAAATCGAAACTGTGATAAAAAAATCTCCCCAAACACAAAAGCCCAGGACCAGATGGCTTCACAGGCGAATCCTGTCAAACAGTTAGAGAAGCGCTAATGCCTATTCTTCTAAAACTCTTTAAAAAATTGCAGAGGAAGGAACACTTCCAAACTCATTGGCCTCATATCACCTTGATACCAAAGACAACACATAAAAAGAAAATTACAGGCCAATATCACTGATGAACATAGATGCAAAAATCCTCAACAAAATTCTCACAACAGAGTTCAACAACACATTAAACAGATCATACACCATGATCAAGTTGGTTTATGCCAGTTATGCAAGGATTCTTCAATATATGCCAAGCAATCAATGTGATACATCATATTAACAAACTGAAAGATAAAAGCCATACGATAGTCTCTATAGATGCAGAAAAAGCCTTTGACAAAATCCAGTACCCATTTATGATAAAAACTCTTTAAAAAATGGGCATAGAGGGAATCTTCCTCAGCATAGTAAAGGCCATATATGTTAAACTCACAGCAAATATTATTCTTAATGGTGAAAAACTGACGCATTCCCTCTAAGATCAGGAATAAGACAAGGATGTCCACTCTCACCACTATTATTCAACATAGTTTTGGAAGTCCTAGCTATGGCAATCAGAGAAGAAAAAGAAATAAAATGTATCCAGGTTGGAAAAGAAGTAAAAATCTCACTGTTGGCAGATGACATGATACTAAACATAAAAACCCTGAAGACAGTATCAGAAAATTGCTAGAGTTAATCAGTGAAGTTAGCAAAGTTGCAGGATACAAAATCCGTACACAGAAACCACTTGCATTCCTATACACTGACAATGAAAAATCAGAAAGAGAAATTAAGGAGTCAATCCCATTCACCATTCCTAGAAGAATAAAATATCTAGAAATAAACCCACCTGAGGAGACAAAAGAGCTGTACACAGAAAACTATAAGACATTGATGAAAGAAATCAAAGATGACACAAACAGATGGAGAGATACTCTATGTTCCTGGGTTGGAAGACTCAATATCGTGAAAATGACTATACTACCAAATGCAATCTACAGATTCAATGTGATCCCTATCAAATCACCAATGGCATTTTTCACAGAACTAGAATAAAAAAAAATCTCACAGTTCATATGGAAACACATAAGACCCTGAATACCCAAAGCAATCTTGAGAAAGAAGAGTAGAACTGGAGGAATCAACCTTCCTAACTTCAGACTATACTACAAATCTACAAGATAGTATACTGTCTTAAAAACAGAAATATAGACCATTGGAACAAGATAGAAAGCCCAGAGATAAACCCACATATCTATGGGTACCTTATTTTTGACAGAGGAGGCAAGAATACACAACAGGGCAATGATAGGCTCTTCAATAAGTGGTGCTGGGAAAACTGGACAGCTACATGTAAAAGAATGAAATTAGAACACTTCCTAACACCACACACAAAGATAAACTCAAGATGGATTAAAGACCTAAATTCAAGACCAGAAACTATAAAACTCTTAGAGGAAAACATAGGCAGGACACTCTATGACATAAATCACAGCAAGATCCTCTATGACCCCCCTCCTAGAGAAATGGAAATAAAAACAAAAATAAACAAGTGGGACCTAATTAAACTTAAAAACTTTTGCACTGCGAAGAAAACTATAAACAAGGTGAAAAGACAACCCTCAGAACGGGAGAAAATAATAGCAAATGAAACAACTGTCAAAGGATTAATTTCCAAAATATACAAGCAGTTCACAGAAGTCAATACCGGGAAAAAACAACCCAATCAAAAAGTGGGAAAAAGACCGAAACAGACATTTCTCTGAAGAAGGCCTACAGATGGCTAATAAATGCACAAAAAGATGCTCAACATTGCTTATTATTAGAGCAATGCAAATCAAAACACATTGAGATATCACCTCACACCAGTAAGAATGGCCATTATCAAAAAGTCAACAAACAATAAATGATGAAGAGGGTGTGGAGAAAAGGGAACTTTCTTGCATTGTTGGTGGGAATGAAAACTGCTACAACCTCTGTGACTACAACAGTTATTCTGGAACAATGGACTGGTTCCAAACTGGGAAAGGAGTACATCAAGGCTGTATTTTGTCACTGCTTATTTTACTTTTATGCAAAGTACATCACATGAAATGCCGAGCTGGATGAAGCTCAAGCTGGAATCAAGG
The DNA here is from genome assembly GCF_002263795.3 of Bos taurus. Taxonomy (NCBI): domain Eukaryota; kingdom Metazoa; phylum Chordata; class Mammalia; order Artiodactyla; family Bovidae; genus Bos; species Bos taurus. The sequence goes on along the minus strand of NC_037328.1, from coordinate 152,125,323 downwards.
TTGCTGGGAGAAATATCAAAAACGTCATATATGCCACCGTAATGGCAGAAACCAAAGAGGTACTAAAGAGCCACTTGATGAAGATAAGAGGAGAGTGAATAAGCTGGCTTAAAACTCAACATTCAAAAAGTGACAATCATGTCATCCAGTCCCATCACTTCATGGCAAATAGATGGGGAAAAAAATGGAAAGAGTGACTGACTTTATTTTCTTGGGCTCCAAAATCACTGGGACTAGTGACTGCAGCCATGAAATTAAAAGATGCTTGCTCCTTGAAAGAAAAGCTTTGAAAAACCTAGATAGTGTATTACAAAGCAGAGACATCCCTTTGCTGACTAAGGTCCATAAGATGAATGTCAAAGCTATGTTTTTTCCAGTATTTACTATGGGTGTGAGAGTTGGACCATAAGGAAGGCTGAGCATTGAAGAATTGATGCTTTCAAACTGTGGTGTTGGAGAAGACTCTTGAAAATTCCTTGGATAGCATGGAAATCAAACCAGTCAATCCTAAAGAAAATCAACCCTGAATATTCATTGAAAGAACTGATGCTGAAACTCTAATACTTTGGCCACCTGATGTGAAGAACTGACTTATTGGAAAACACCTTGATGCTGGGAAAGAAGGAGGGTAGGAGGAGAGGGGGCGATAGATGATGAGATGGTTGGATGGCATCATCTACTCAGTGGACAGGAGTTTGAGCAACTTCAGGAGATAGTCAAAGACAGGGAAGCCTGGCGTGCTGCAGTCCATGTGGTAGCAAAGAGTTGGACAGGACTGAGTGACTGAACAACCTATAATGAGATGGTGGTTTACTAGGCACAGATCAAGTCTTTGTTTATGTCAAATTAGTCAGATTATCCAAAGTCACAAAAAATACATTACTTCCATAGTAACAAAAACAGGTAACATTTGTTGAGAGCTTCCTACCTGCCAGAGGCACCACACTATACATTGTATATACATTTTTTCTTTTCATTTGCAACATAAGATACTTTTTTCTTCTTCTAATTCCATTTTTTCATGTAATAACTTGCACCAGTCCAACATTTGAAAAGCGTTTAGTGATGTAATTCTTTCCATTAAGTCATGACTATAATTGTTAGCTTTAATAAAGCAACTGCTGTGAGCAATAGAACACCAATTTTTAAACAGGATAGAACTAAATTCTGAATGAGAAACTCAGTAAGCCTGAATTTTCTTCTCCAAACAATTTAACATATATGCCCATTTTAAGACAATTCCTATTTTCTCCTGCATTGTACGCAGACGCTTTTCCATCTGAGCCACCAGGGAAGTTGTTATTTTCTCATGAGAACATCCTAAAATTCTTTTGCCCAGTTAGAAAATGTGAACTTATAGATATATAGGTGAGTGAGACCAATGTCTACTTATAATATTTAACTTAGTTACACATAAACATTTTAAAGTCTTTCATTATGTTAAAAAGTATTCTAAATTAGAAGTTATTCTTTTTCTCCTTTTCATGTTTTTATCAAACCATTTTATTAAAAATTCTTCCCATATAGTTTCTCTGTCAGTTACTTCAGCATTATTGAAGCCGCTTCTTGGAAGCTTCTCACCTGGCTTTCTAGAGTATATTGTGTTCACTTTTAAGTCTGTTTTTGAAGACTGTCCTTACAAATTTTAGGTTCAGCTTCAAAAACCCTTTGCCTCACTTGTATTCTAAGAATATTTTTATGGTTTCCACTGTGTAATCATGAATTTATTGTTTGTAAAAGTGACTGTTACAAGTCTTATTTCAAGGGGTGTGCCTGGGTACTTCAGTCATGTTTAACTCCTTGCGACCCTGGGGACTGTAGCCCTCCAGGCTCCTCTGTCCATGGGGATTCTCCAGGCAATACCGGAGTGAGTTGCCATGCCCTCCTCCAGGGGAGCTTCCCATCCCAGGGATTAAACTCTTGTCTCTTATGTCTCTTGCACTGGCAGGCAGGTTCTTTACCACTAGTGCCAGGTTTCATGGTAGCTAACATTTTAAATTGTCATAATCTCTGTTAGAGTTCCTTACCACTCGCCCTTTTTTTCCTTTTTAAACTAATCTACTGGGTGACCTCCATAAACACCCCATAAATATCTCAAATTAACTCTGACTGGGTGCCAATGCAATGCTGTTCAAAGTAATGTAATGGAGAGAGTCTTCTAAATATGAGAAACTTTGTAAAGACTTTGGAAGATTCAAATTTAGGAATACTCTTTTCTGAGGACTAATTTTGAAAAAAAGAAAAAAAACACAATCATGTAGTACATCAAGTGGAACTTCAGAAAATAAAAATAGAAGTCATAGGAGTGGGGGGTCTTTTCCTTCACACGTTTCTTTCTAATTTTTAATTGTGGTAAAATACACATAAAATCAACTTTATATCGTCACCATTTTTAACCGTTCAGCTTAGTGGTGGTAAGTGCATCCATGTTGTGCGGTCATCCCCACCATCCTTCTCCAGAAAGCTTTCCATTTTGCAAGCTGGAACTCTGTACCTATTAAATGCTAACTCCACAGCTTCTCTCTGCTCAGTTCCTGGCAACCACTATTCTACTCTGTCTCTATGAAGTTGACTACCCTAAGTGCCTCATTAAATAGAATCTTACAGTGTTTTTTGCCGGGGACCAGCCCCGGCTGATCCAGGGTATTCAAAGCGGGGACAGCATCGGTGACCTATTTATTTAAATATTTTATCAAAGATATAAAGAGTAATAGGATGAGGATAGCTCAGTAGGAAAATTTAGTGGAGAAAAGAGGCTGAGTAGCTTGGTTTACGCCGGAGACCAATAAAACTTCAAGACAAGAAGCTTGCACCACTTACGTAGGCTGTAGGCGTCCTTCCGTTCTCCTGAAGGAGAGGAGACACTGAGCCCTCCCTGGTCGGATCTTAGAAGCCCAGGCATAATTAGCAAGCATGGCGGGTTCCGCGCTCCAGATGGAGACTCAGACAGAATTTGAGAGAGCGCGCGACATGGGGAGACCAAGTTTCAGTGAACAAGGCCCGCACTTTATTTTCCAAAGTAGTTTTTATACCTTAAGTTGTGCATAGAGGATAATGGGGGAAGGGGTGGAGTCATGCAAGGACAGCAGTTCCTGGTCCTAATTGAAGCCAGGCTTTCCTACTTATCATATGCAAAAGTTCAGGTGAATTACATAATCTTCTGGCCAGGAGGCCTGTTAACATTTTAAGAAACTTATCTTTCTCTAAAGGTGATTATTCCAAAGTCAGGCACCAGCCTTCAAAAAAGCATTGGACAAAGCTGCATTCCTATAGGGCAAAGGTGAGGTGGGCTCAATCAAGAAAAGAATTAACTCAAGGGTCCAAGGTTACAAATATTGAGGCTACTACTTACATTTCTATACGCCCATTATATCAATCAATACACTGCCAAGGACACAGTACATAAGGAGTATGGAGACTTAGCAGCAAACATTGGCCCAATAAGTGAAAAACCCTTCACCAATACAATTTCTAATCAATCTTTTAACTACTCAAAGGAATCTGTGTTTAGACGGTTTAGAACATCTCCTGCCTCTCACAGTTGGGAGGCTCTGAACAATCACATGTGGCCGGAAAAACCTATTCAGGCAGGCTAGAGGATTTCCAAAGGAGTTTGTAGGTTAAACACTGTCACACCCAGGAATTATTAACTGGAGCTGTAAGCTAACTCTTTTTTCAGAGAGAGGTAGTGGGGGACAGCCCCCCGTAAAGTCAGAGGTGTAGGTGAAAGCACAAAGCAGAAAGTAGGCAGACTCTGGTTTTGGGGGTAGATGCTCGAGAATTTCCAGGGGGACTCCTGAGGCTCGATCCCGCCTTTGCGTATGCCGAGCCTCCTTCCTCATGACCTTTGCCATGGGTGGAGCTTGCTCCCCGCAGTTTTTGTCTTATTTCACCCAGCGTAACTGTTACTGAATGCAAGTCTGTGTGCCCAATGCACAGTGAGGCCCAAACCAAAACCCAGCTTGGAGCAAAGAAAGGTTTATTTCAAGGCCCTCCAAGTAGACAAGTGGCTCAGGACCCCCAAATCCTGAACTCCTCAAAAGGTTGAAGGTATACCTGAACCCACATCTGTTTGAAGCCAGAACCTGTGCTTGTCTTATTATCTCTTGCTGTCTGTTAGGTGTAAAACACCTCATTTGCCTTCTCCATGCAATTTGAGCAATATTTCCAGTGTAGTATTTCATGTATTCATTGCAGCAAGCCTACAAATGATTCAAAGAATCAGTATTATCCAGATTCATCATATTTTATCAGTGGAGGAAACTAATTTACAGAGTCATGTACTCACAAAACAAGCAGAACTAGTGTTACTGAGTCCAAGCTTATGCTGCTCACCTCTTGACAGGCCCATAAATTGACAGATGAGCTGTTGGGGCGAGGAATAGCAACTTTATTTGGATAGCTGGCAGACAGAGAAGACTGTGGCCTCACGTCCCAAAGAACTGTCTTGCCTGAATTAGAATTCTGGCTTCTTTTATACTGAAAGGGGAGGGAGTAAAGTCAAACACCTCCAGGTTCCTGTCAGCTTCCAGAGGGGATGTGTTAGCTTATTCCCCCTGTAGTCACCCACAGGTGGGCCTGGTCAGGAGGTTTCCTGTTGAAAGGTTGCAGCTGTGAGCCATGAGCCACACCGGGATTCATGACCTCTGGAGGAGAGGATTTCAATCTAGGGTCAGATATGAGGCTTGACCACTTGAAACTTTTGTGTAATAAAGTTTTATTAAAGTGTAAAGGGATAGAGGAAGTTTCTGACATAGACATTAGAAGGGGGCAGAAAGAGTGCCTAGTTTTTAGCAAGGCATTATATATCTGTTAATATATTTGTTATATATCTCAAAACTGAGAGAAACACATCAGGCGCCTCTCTCACAACCTGCACTTTGAGATAGCATTGGCACAAGGTGAGTCATCTCTGGCCGTAGAACAATTGACATGAATCTAAAGAAAGGCAGATTTCCAGGCAAATGCAGCGTTTCATTAACATAGCTTAAGAGAAGCTCTATACAGTCAATAAAAACAAGACCAGGAGCTGACTGTGGCTCAGATCATTAACTCCTTATTGCCAAATTCAGACTTAAATTGAAGAAAGTAGGGAAAACCACTAGACCATTCAGGTATGACCTAAATCAAATCCCTTATGATTATACAGTGGAAGTGAGAAATAGATTTAAGGAACTAGATCTGATAGAGTGCCTGATGAACTATGGAATGAGGTTCGTGACATTGTACAGGAGACAGAGATTAAGACCATCCCCATGGAAAAGAAATGCAAAAAAGCAAAATGGCTGTCTGGGAGGCCTTACAAATAGCTGTGAAAAGAAGAGAAGTGAAAAGCAAAGGAGAAAAAGAAAGATATAAACATATGAATGCAGAGTTCCAAAGAATAGCAAGGAGAAATAAGAAAGCCTTCCTCAACGATCAGTGCAAAGAAATAGAGGAAAACAACAGAATGGGAAAGACTAGAGATGTCTTCAAGAAAATTAGAGATACCAAGGGAATATTTCATGCAAAGATGGGATCGATAAAGGACAAAAATGGTATGGACCTAACAGAAGCAGAAGATATTAAGAAGAGGTGGCAAGAATACACAGAAGAACTGTACAAAAAAGATCTTCACGACCCAGATAATCACGATGGTGTGATCACTAACCTAGAGCCAGACATCCTGGAATGTGAAGTCAAGTGGGCCTTAGAAAGCATCACTACAAACAAAGCTAGTGGAGGTGATGGAATTCCAGTTGAGCTATTCCAAATCCTGAAAGATGATGCTGTGAAAGTGCTGCACTCAATATGCCAGCAAATTTGGAAAACTCAGCAGTGGCCACAGGACTGGAAAAGGTCAGTTTTTATTCCAATCCTAAATAAAGGCAATGCCAAAGAATGCTCAAACTACCGCACAATTGCACTCATCTCACATGCTAGTAAAGTAATGCTCAAAATTCTCCAAGCCAGGCTTCAGCAATACGTGAACCGTGAACTTCCTGATGTTCAAGCTGGTTTTAGAAAAGGCAGAGGAACCAGAAATCAAATTGCCAACATCCGCTGGATCATCGGAAAAGCAAGAGAGTTCCAGAAAAACATTTATTTCTGCTTTATTGACTATGCCAAAGCCTTTGACCGTATGGATCACAATAAACTGTGGAAAATTCTGAAAGAGATGGGAATACCAGACCACCTGACCTGCCTCTTGAGAAATGTGTATGCAGGTCAGGAAGCAACAGTTAGAACTGGACATGGAACAACAGACTGGTTCCAAATAGGAAAAGGAGTACGTCAAGGTTGTATATTGTCACCCTGCTTTATTTAACTTATATGCAGAGTACATCATGAGAAACGCTGGACTAGAATAAACACAAGCTGGAATCAAGATTTCCGGGAGAAATATCAATAACCTCAGATATGCAGATGACACCACCCTTATGGCAGAAAGTGAAGAGGAACTACAAAGCCTCTTGATGAAAGTGAAAGTGGAGAGTGAAAAAGTTGGCTTAAAGCTCAACATTCAGAAAATGAAGATCATGGCATCTGGTCCCATCACTTCATGGGAAATAGATGGGGAAACAGTGGAAACAGTGTCAGACTTTATTTTTTGGGGCTCCAAAATCACTGCAGATGGTGACTGCAGCCATGAAATTAAAAGACACTTACTCCTTGGAAGGAGAGTTATGACCAACCTAGATAGCATACTCAAAAGCAGAGACATTACTTTGCCAACAAAGGTTTGTCTAGTCAAGGCTATGGTTTTTCCTGTGGTCATGTATGGGTGTGAGAGTTGGACTGTGAAGAAAGCTGAGCGCTGAAGAATTGATGCTTTTGAAGTGTGGTGTTGGAGAAGACTCTTGAGAGTCCCTTGGACTGCAAGGAGATCCAACCAGTCCATTCTGAAGGAGATCAGTCCTGGGATTTCTTTGGAGGGAATGATGCTAAAGCTGAAACTCCAGTACTTTGGCCACCTCATGTGAAGAGTTGACTCATTGGAAAAGACTCTGATGCTGGGAGGGGTTGGGGGCAGGAGGAGAAGGGGACGACAGAGGATGAGATGGCTGGATGGCATCACTGACTCGATGGACAGGAGTCTGAGTGAACTCTGGGAGTTGGTGATGGACAGGGAGGCCTGGAGTGCTGCGATTCATGGGGTCGCAAAGGGTTGGACACGACTGAGTGACTGAACTGAACTGAACTGAAGAGAACATTTCCATGAGTAAGATGTACTGGTTTGTTGAGACATTATCCGTTCAAGCTTTGGGTCTTAGGCAGAGCCTACTTGAAGAAAGGCAGATTCCAAGGCAAATACATAGTTCATTAACATAGCTTAAGAAGAACATTTCCATAAGAAAAATGCATTCGTTAGCTAAAGGTTTGAGAAAAGTGTAGGCGGAACCAGGTATCATCATGACAGCACAGGATTTAAAAGAAACCTTTTAGTTTTGTAGAGAGAAGGGGAAAAAAATCTGACACTTGTGGTTTGTGCAGGAGACACAGGAGACCTGGGTTAGATCCCTGGGTTGGGAAGACCCCTGGAGGAGGAAATGGCAAGCCCACTCCAGTATTCTTGCCTGGGAAATCCCATGGACAGAGGAGCCTGGCGGGGTACAGTCCATGGGATTGCAGAGTCAGACGCGACTGAGCATGCACACACAGGCATGGGAAGGTAGTGTTCCCTGAGAGAGGCCGCTATGCCCAATTTATAGGCGACATCCTTTAGTGATTTACTTGTGTGTACGGGGGTGTGTGTTAAGCCACTTCATTCAGGCCTGACTCTTTGCAGCCTTATGGACTGTAGCCCACCCGCTGGGCTCCTCTGCCCATGGGAGTCTCCAGGCAAGAATGCTAAGTGGGCTGCCTCTCCCTCCTCCAGGGGATCTTGCAGACCCGGGGAAGAACCTGCATCTCTCCTGCCTCCTGAATTTGCAGGCAGGCTCTTTACCACTAGTGCCACCTGGAAAGCCCTGTACTGGTAACAGAATACCAAGTTCCTTCCCTATTACACTAGGGCCCAAACCCAGGTCCTTTCATTCCAGACTCAGAGTACCTCTCATGTTCCCATGTTCCCTTCTACTGTCTGGGCAGTGTTTGTAGGGAAGTTATCTGGCCTCATTAAGTCAAAGTTAGCTGTTCATACGGAGAAGGCAATGGCAACCCACTCCAGTACTCTTGCCTGGAAAATCCCACGGATGGAGGAGCCTCGTGGGCTGCAGTCCATGGGGTCACGAAGAGTCAGACATGACTGAGCGACTTCTCTTTCACTTTTCACTTTCATGCATTGGAAAAGGAAATGGCAACCCACTCCAGCATTCTTGCCTGGAGAATCCCAAGGACGGAGGAGCATGGTAGGCTGCTTTCTACGGGGTCGCACAGAGTCGGACACGACTGAATCGACTTAGCAGCAGCAGCAGCAGCTGTTCATATTTGCAGACCTTCTTTTGATGAAAGTCTCATGGGATATACACTACTTTTTAATTTACCTTGAATCAGTTCGGCAAAAGGCATGATATTTACCATCCCCCTTTGCCTCCAGTATTAGATCAAGAGGTCATATTAGTTGGTAGGATTCAGAAAGTCATTCTTCAAGTCTTGATTGGACGATACTGTATGCCAGGCAGTATGCTTATGGCTGGAAACCCAGAGACAAAGAAATGAGACGTTGTCCTTGTCTCTAAGAACTCATACTACAGCAGGAATATAACACGGAAAACAGATAGTGACACAGTATAGCAGAAACAGCTTCTCAGGAGGAGAGGTGATATATGGTCTACACCTTAGGGGTGAGCGGGATTTCACCAGGATGAGAGAGTTAAACAGTGTGGTTTATTCTCTGTGGAGCACAAGAAAACGTTCATCCAGTTTTGGCTGCCTGGAGGAAATGTTCAAACACACCTTCTGTTTTGTTTGAGTGCTTAAGTTTTCCCAAAGTGGCTTGACTGAACGGATTAAAAATCTAGATAATTTGGAGTCATCAGTGTGGGCAGTTGCTGGATGAACATTCTGATTGCCTTGCAGGTGATCCAATCGGGTCTTTGAGGATGTGAAAGGACTTGTAAGGATCGTGTTGTATTTTAGTCACTCGGATGGCCGTTACCGCTAGCTGGAGCCGATTGGGTGGTGGTTGAGATAGCTGCTGGATTGTCTCTATGTGTGTCATTATTCCACAGGGAGAAAGAGGCCCCCGAGGCCTTTCTGGACCCCGAGGTGAGGAAGGTTGCTGGGGTACACGAGGTGCCAAGGTGAGTGTGACCTTGAGCTGCGGCATTCTTTCCTTGTCTCTGTTTTATCCCTTGAGTTTAAGGAAAATCTTAATTCTTCAACATAGCTGTGATGTTTTCACTCTTCTCACAGGGAGGGTTTCCTAGAAGTAGAAGTAGAGCCTGAGAAAAGGAATCCAGTGTAAATAGTTTCTTGGGAGGGGACCAAAGTAAACACTGGTAGTGGAGTATGAGATGTGGAGAAGTGAGATGGAAGGGAAGGTGGCCTCAAAAGGCTGCCTTGTTCAGTAACCACTGTGGGTGGACAGAGCTTAATTCTGCTGGGGAACCGTGGGAGCCGGCGTGGAGCAAATGTGCACTTCAGTGTTATCCCACTCCAGGGTGAGGGGGTGGGGTATTCATGTACCCAAATGCTATCAGGCATTAGCTGAGGGTTGCTCTCAAGGGGCATTAATTCCCCAGTACTTCTGGACCGCCTTGTGTGTGGACAGGCTCTGGCTCCAGGAAAGAACCCTCAGGAGATGAGTCACAGAACTGGCAGCTGGAGGCGGGGCTTGAGACCCTTAAAACATTAAAGGCTGATGGGTGGGGCATCATTGCCTTAAATGTTTCCTAACTTTCCAGGATTAGACAGTCTTCTTCAGTAAGGCTAGAAAGTCTTGTCTGCAACTTCAGAGTCCTATAGAGTTTTTCTGATCACAATGACCATATTCTGCATATTCTAATGTTTCTCTTTCAATGAATTTATGCTGTTGTTCCTGGAAGCCTTCTCATGCTTGTTATTCAGTGTATTCTCAATTTTGTGCAACAAAGTATGACTGTTATAAGTGGAAGATCACTACTGTTTCCAGCTCAGCCCTTACTGTGTGAGGAGTGGCAAGATGCAATTTTCTTCACATCACAGGTGCAGGGAAGTGGTAGTGATCAGAAGGCTGCGATGTCCATTATGGTTACTGGAGGAGGAACCTTCATTTTGATCTAAAAAATTACATTTTCTTGAAATTAGGGACATATGGTTCTCTAAGTGAAACAATAGTTTAAAAGCCTCATTCAATCTCAGTCATTTTTATTTCTTCTTAACTTTAGGGAGCAAGAGGATTTTCAGGAGAAAAAGTGAGTGACCTTCCTTACTCTTTTAAAACTGGAGAACTGACTCTTTGGGAAACATGATAATGAATTCACTTGTTTTTCCTTCCTTGAGTGAGGTGGGACTTAAAACTTTCAGAAAAGGGAATATGTCAAAAAAAAAAAAGGGGGGGAATATGTCAGATGTCATTAATGGCCAAACTGCCACGCTAATGAATGGCTAATTGTAAGTCATGTATTTCAGGCTCACGGCCTGGATCTATATGATAACTTTTAAGCCTTGCTAATTCTGTAAAAATTTAGCCATCTGTTTGTCATGTTTATTTGGAAGAGTTGGTCCTGAATTCAAGGCATGGTCAAGCTTGGTGTCAAGTAGGAGAGAGATGCTAGCACACAGCTGCAAAGGAGCTGGCATAGTAGGGAATGGCTGTGTATTCAGAAGCAAAGTATCCATTTGCTTGTCCATTCATTCAGAAAAATTTATTAGGTTCCTTCTCTGTTCCCCACATTACCCTTGGGAATGGTTACAAAGTGGTGAAAAGTCAAACAATGGCTGATAGGTATCAGGTCTCCTGGTACCACTGACCCATCCCTATAGCCTGTGCCCAACACAGCATGTAATTTTAGCCCAGCAGTTTCGTGTGCTCATATTCATTCTCTAACTCAGCCGTATGTTTGCTAAAAAAAATGCCTGAAACTTGATTTCCTTGTGTGGCCAGTAGGAGTAAATCAACCAACCATCCCACATATGTGACATGCATCTTATTCTGCTTGCTGCTGCTGCTGCTGCTGCTAAGTCGCTTCAGTCATGTCCGACTCTGTGCGACCCCATAGACGGCAGCCCACCAGGCTCCCCCGTCCCTGGGATTCTCCAGGCAAGAACACTGGAGTGGGTTGCCATTTCCTTCTCCAATGCAGGAAAGTGAAAAGTGAAAGTGAAGTCGCTGAGTCTTGTCTGACTCTTAGCGACCCCATGGACTGCAGCCTACCAGGCTCCTCCATCCATGGGATTTTCCAGGCAAGAGTACTAGAGTGGGGTGCTATTGCCTTCTCCATTATTCTGCTTGCAGAACTTCAAATATTTTTCTTCAAAAGATGCTTTGTAAACTATTTTCTTCAAAAGAGTTTCCCTGGTGGCTCAGATGGTAAAGCGTCTGCCTACAATGTAGGAGACCCGGGTTCAATCCCTGGATTGGGAAGATCCTCTGGAGAAGGAAATGGCAACCCACCCCAGTACTCTTGCCTGGAAAACCCCAAGGATGGAGGAGCCTGGTAGGCTACAGTCCATGGAGTTGCAGAGAGTCGGACACAACTGAGCAACTTCATTCACTGAGATACTTGGGAAAATGAAGGATCCATAATTTGAAAGTGATGGAATGCTTGATGAACCATCACAATACAGCTGCCAGTTTTTACTTTCATCACGAGTTAGCCCCAGTGTTTCAGTTCTTTTCTAAAGAAGTTTTTTTTTTTTTTTTTTAAGTCTTTCAAAATGCATACATATGCATACACACTCATTTAATTCCTACTTCTTCTGGAATCATCCAAGTTTCCATTATGCAGATTAATTCAGGGATATTTGCCAGTCTTTTTAAACTAAAAAAATAGTCAGTGGCATATTCTCAGGATGCTTTTGTGTGCCTTCAGTTCAGTTCAGTCGCTCAGTCGTGTCCAACTCTTTGCGACCCCATGAATCGAAGCACGCCAGGCCTCCCTGTCCATCACCAACTCCCGGAGTTTACTCAGACTCACGTCCATTGAGTCAGTGATGCCACCCAGCCATCTCATCCTCTGTCGTCCCCTTCTCCTCCTGCCCCCAATCCCTCCCAGCATCAGAGTCTTTTCCAATGAGTCAGCTCTCCACATGAGGTGGCCAAAGTACTGGAGTCTCAGCTTTAGCATCATTCCTTCCAAAGAAATCCCAGGGCTGATCTCCTTCAGAATGGACTGGTTGGATCTCCTTGCAGTCCAAGGGACTCTTTGTGTGCCTTAGCTTCAGAATAAAAGAATGTAAAACTATGAAAAAAAAAAAAAGAAACCCAACGGCAAAAGGACCAATGTTAGCATGTAGACAACCTGTGAGGAATGTTTCATTCAGTCTTGTGAAGGAGTTACAGTACTTGTTTCAGTGTAAAAACTTAAAAGGAAGTCTTTCTGTCCATTCAAAATCTGAGTTCCTTTTCTTTAACAGCTGAGCTGTCAAGAAAAACAGTATATAGAGCTACTATCCACCTCAGGAAGAAAATAATTACTGCTTTTAATGCTGCCATGCATTGGAGAAGGAAATGGCAACCCACTCCAGTGTTCTTGCCTGGAGAATCCCAGGGACAGGGAAGCCTGGTGGGCTGCTGTCTATGAGGTCACACAGAGTCGGACATGACTGAAGTGACTTAGCAATAGCAATACGTGAATGCAGTATATAAATGTTTTTTTTTTTGGAGGTCTAGATTCTTGTACCAACTGAGAACAATATTAGCAAAGAAATTAGCATCAGAACAAGAACATGTACCCTGGTCCTCTTTGCCTAACGTTCTCATCTTCCTTTGCACCGCAGGGCAACCCTGGTGAGGAGGGTGTTGATGGCTTGCACGGAGACCAGGTACACAAAGTCTCTCATTCTGTGTCCCCAGCCCCTCTCTGCCCCCACTAGTGTGGCATTAATAGTCTCTACGGTTGCCACGATTGGTCTGGAAATGCAAGTAAAGACGCATGGTTAACAATGTCGAAAGTTAGCTTATATATTTGCTATTATCTTCAAAACACGAGGGTCTTGGAGACTTAACTCCCATTTCACGTATTAATGTCCAGTATTTTATTTCTGTATTTTTATTTTGTTAATTTCTGCTAAATGAGACTTTGTCGCAATTATGGTTTTATCTGGTTGATCCTTATCTGGCTTTACCCTCATTTCTGTTGCTATCACTGATACCTTCAAAAGAACATGGAAAGATGGTGCTTCTTTTGCCTAAGGCACAACTTTTAGAGTTTTTCTTTAACAACGGTTGTAAACTCCCTTGGTTGTTTTTTATCTGGAAAAAAAAAATCTCATGATTTCACACTTTTACTTGAAAGATTGTTCTTCGGTAAACTATTTTCTCTCGGACTTTGGAAATGTGATTTTGTATTCTCCTGGGCTTCTATTGTCTTCTCTCCTTCGCTTTTGCTGTTTAGAAGTTATCCATCAAGCTGAAAGCTTAACCCCAGCTCACCTCCCCACCGCCAGGACCACCACGCCTGGCCTCCCCTTGAACACCCCACCATGGCCAGTCCTGTTTTCACCTTATAAAGACGGTGGTGTGGGATCAATGCAAACTTTAGACTAATGGCTGTTTGAAACATTGCCTCCACCTATTATATGGGTGCAGTATTCTGTGATGATTTGACAGAGAAGGACACCTGTGTTCCTCACTCTCAAATATTTTGAGTGGTGCCTCAAAGGGCACCCAATGCCTCTACTCTGGAAAAAGACATTGATTCAGTGCAGTTTCCAATCAATGAACAATGCTTTGAACTGGTCAACTTCAGAAACACATGCTGCTGTGGTTCCATGCTGCGGCCTTGAACTCCTGCCAGAGGTTCAGGGAGAATGTCCTGGCACACAAGGCCTAACCCAGAAAGGAGGAAAACTTGTTGACCTGTCTGGGAGACTGTTTCCACAGCATTGCCACCCCGAAGAAGGTTAGTGTGACCCCACCAGAGAAGTGCGTTTCGAGGTTGAGACACGAAAGCGATCTCTTAGACAAGTACATGCAGCAGGATGCTCATGAACGTTTAAATTATTTGCTGAACGCGGACATCCCGCAGGAAGAGAAGAAACTAAATGGGAGATTAAAAAATGGCAGTGTGAAGGAACTGCAGAGAGTGATAAACCAGGATCACTTGTGTCCATGAGATTTCTCAGGGAACACTCACCCATGAAACTTGATGCTTGAGCTGTGATAAACCAGGATCACTTGTGTCCAAGAGATTTCTCAGGGAACACTCACCCATGAAACTTGATGCTTGAGCTGTGAAACTGTCTGTAGCAAAAGATGAAGATTTTCTTGACCTTTGTGTCAATGTGGAGCAGAATATATCTATTGCTCCCTGTCTAAGAGACTTCAGCAACACAGAAACATTGTGGAGAGGACAAGAATATTGTCGTGAAACAGGTGGCAGCAGAGGCCCAGCAAAGGATGAGCGTCAGAAAGCCGCCCATGATTTTGGCCTTGCGTGTCGAGTGGTACAAGTACAGGGAGCAGCTCCACGTACACCAGATGATCTTACCAGGTGGTCTTCCTGCTGGAACTGCAGCTCTCCAACGCCTGCAGTGATGTGGTGCATCTGGACTGCATGTACCTTCTGGCTGTGGTGGTGGTCCACTGGGGCAGTGCTCCTAATCATGGCTTTATGTCCATTTTACTGTGGTGAAAAGTCATGGCTTCTGGCTTTTGTTTGCTGATGACGTGGTAGAGAAAATGGATGCCCAAGCTACTGAAGAATTCTATGGCCTGACTTCAGATATAAAAAAAAATTCAGAATCTGGATATATTTTATTCTGTCCATCAAGATAATAACTTAAAGGACTGTGGGACTCATTTGAATGGGGGGAACTGTTCAAAGCACTCTGAGCTGCAGACGTTTCTCTGCAGACACCCATCCCCGCCAGAGACCCACCAGCAGTGTACTCCATGTCTCAAGGGTCTGGCTGTGTGACTCCTCCCCCTTCCCCCAGCTCCCCTTCATTTTCCTACATGCAGCCCTACTCGTGGGTTTAAGTTAGTCTGAGGTAACGTCAACTGCAGTCAGATTGTAGTAAGGTTTAGATGAATGACATTTGCTAATTTCAGGATTGAAATCACGATTGCTGGGAGAAATATTAACAACCTCAGATAATGCAGATGATACTGCTCTAATCTAGTCAAAGCTATGGTTTTTCCAGTGGTCATGTATGGATGTGAGAGTTGGACTCTAAAGAAAGCTGAGCACCAAAGAATTGATACTTTTGAACTGTGGTGTTAGAGAAGACTCTTGACAGTCCCTTGGACTACGAGGAGATCTAACCAGATCTCCTTTCCAAATCCTAAAGGAAATCAACCCTGAATATTCATTGGAATATTCTTGCCTGAAAAATCTCATGGACAGAGGAACCTAGTGGGCTACAGTTCATGGGGTTGCAAAGACTCAGACAAAGGACTGAGTGACTGAGCACACATTCATTGTAAGGACTGATGCTTAAGCTGAAGCTGAATGCTTTGGCTACCTGATATGAAGAGCTGACTCACTGGAAAAGACCCTGATGCTGGGAAAGACTGAGGGCAGGAGGAGAAGGGGGTGACAGGATGAGATGGTTGGATAGCATCACCAACTCAGTGGACATGAGTTTGAGCCAACTCTGGGAGTTGGTGAAGGACAGGGAAGCCTGGCATGCTACAGTCCTTGAAATCGCAAAAAGCTGGACACAACTGAACCACTGAACAACAACATGTTATGGCTCTGTCTGGCTGAATTAGAATGACATTTATTATAAACATGGACAGTCTATTTGGGGTATTTACTAATCTTCCTAAAGAAAGTGAAAGAAAGTGAAGTCACTTAGTCGTGTCTGACTCTTTACGACCCCATGGACTGTAGCCCACCAGGCTCCTCTGTCCATGGGATTTTCCAGGCCAAAATACTGGAGGGAGTTGCCATTTCCTTCTCCAGGGGATCTTCCCAACCCAGGGATCGAACCCAGGTCTCCCTCATTGTAGACAGAGGCTTTACCGTCTGAGACACCAGGGAAGTAATCTTCCTAAATGACTTCCTAAATGACTTCTCATTTCAATGCATTCCTTTAACTCATCTTTGGAAAGACTGCTCCCCATTTTTAGCTTCTCTGCCTCTTTTCCAACAGAAGGACAGAAGAATGCGGTGGATGCCCACCTTTTAAGAGCTGAAACTATAGCTTTAAGTTTGCGTGAGTGAAAAGGTTTAAAAGGAACCTCGAAACTGAATTCATCCTCCAGGTGGAACTTGGAGAAGAGAAGCTGTTGAGGGTGTCTAGTGGCTGCCCTGGGCTGTGCCTACCGGCTGTTAGAATCCCAGGGACTGAGGAGATGTGGAGCTCAGGGCAGGCAAAGCTGAGTGGGGGAAGCTTTTATGTACAGTGGAAAGTGGCTTTTCTTGTCTTGCTATCAAAACCTAGTTTCAGGGAAAGGGCTCTGTGCTCTGTTTTCAGTGCTGCTTGTCTTCTGTCCGTGAGTTGTATCTCTCCTTTATCTGATGCCGCTAAGCTCTCCAAGGGATCTTTCCAATCCTGCTGGTGTTTCACAGTCAGTGGTGGCAGGGCACAGACCCCATGGAGACTGCCTCCAGCCCAGTTCTCCTTAGCCAGGCGATACCTTTCCTTGCAGGAGGTGCATTGCACACCTGTTCGCCTGTTAGCATTTCGGTCGTGTGCGAGGCCCCAGCAAGGCCCAGGACTAACATGGAACCTTCCCTAGAGGAGATAGTGGAGTTAGCTCAGGATACAGGTGGGTCAAAGGGAGTGTCCATGGGTGGGTGGAAAGGTGACCAAAATGGCAGTGTTTCCTTGGCTCAGATTCCCAAGGTGCTTGACAAGACGGAGTGTTTTTTTGGATGAACCTTATCTCACCATAGTTATTTTACCTTTTTCACTTTTGTCTTATATGTATTTATTAAATCATTTGAGTATTGGTACCTTTTATTAAAAGGGTCCTTGTGGGGGAAAAAAAGTTAACCATCAAATAATGGTTGTTCCTTTGTCAGCAACCTTTAAAAAATATCGGCTGCTTCCCAGATTTCCGTTTGTTTCCAGTTTCTGCAATTTCGTGTGACCAATCCAGGTGTGGGTTACTTTTCCCTTATCCTGTTTGGGACTTATTAGGCTTCTGAATCTGAGCATTTGTACCTTCTCTTAAGTTTTGGAGACCTCTCTGGTGGCTTAGAGGGTAAAGCGTCTGCCTGCAATGCGGGAGACCTGGGTTCAATCTCCAAGATCCCCTGGAGAAGGCAGTGGCACCCCACTCCAGTACTCTTGCCTGGAGAATCCCATGGATGGAGGAGCCTGGTGGGCTACAGTCCATGGGGTCGCAAAGAGTCAGACACGACTGAGTGACTTCACTTTCACTTTAAGTTTTGGAAAAGCCTTAGCAGATTATCATTTTGAAGTTGTTATTTTTCCCATTTTCTCTGTGATCTCCTTCTGGAAGTCTAATTGAAAATTTGTGGACCTTCCCATTTTATCTTCAATAGCTTGGTCTCTCTTTTATATTTTCTATTTCTTTGTCTTTCTGTGCCGGAGTCTGAATAATTTCTTCAGTTCCTAGCTCACCAATCCTTTGGTAATTTGTGTTTAGCATACAGTTTAACCTGCCAATTGGATTTTTAATTTTGGTTATTCTGATTTCCACTTCAAGAAGTTCTGTTTGATTTTTCTCTCAAATCTGCTTGATCATTTTTAAAAATAAAAAAATATAGTGGCTGTTTTACTCTTTCTTTTTGGTTAGTTAAATGTATTAAAGATACTTACGGTAATTCTGATTATCTATAGTCATTCGAAGCCTGATTTGTTGTCTGTCGGTTCTGCTGGTTTCTTCCTCACGTGTGTTGTGACTTTTGATTGAAACTCATTTTTGATGGAACTTTGTCTGCAAGAAGTCGCTGAAGCCTGAGTGGAGTGCTTCTGCCATGCACTTGTAGCTCTACCTCCTGGAAGCGCGTTAAAATAAATGTAGTTTTCACACCACATACTTGCAGAATGATCAGAAGTCCTTAGGGAAGCCAGTGGCTATTGCTCCCCTAGATTCCTGCTTTCTCTTTATTAGGAACTCCAAGGATTTCTCTTTTCCTTTATCAGCTCATAGATGTAGGTAAGGTATAATTTTTCAGGATATCTCGTCTGTCGTAGAGTCAGATTTAGAACTTCCTGCTCTTGGCTAGAATGTCAAAGCATGTGAAAAAGTTTCCGGTGTGACTAATGTAATGAGGATTCTTTGTATGTTTCTTTTTCTTTTCCTAGGGTGATCGTGGAGTCCCAGGGTCACCAGGAGAAAAAGGGAATCGAGGAAATAGGGTAAAGTGTGAGGATACCCTTCTTTCCTATTTTTCATATTCCTGCTGCGTAAACTCACCTTGACAGCTCATTTTTAAGCTCTGGGAAAGAATGATCTAGTGACTTTATACTAGACTGGGAGTTAAGGGCAACAGACATTAGATGAGTGTTTGGAATCTTTACTGAAGGCCTGGCTCCACTGATGGTGAGGAATAGGTAATCCAAGTTGCCTGTCTTTTGTGGTTTATCACATGCGACATTCCCTGTCTCACCAGCTTGCTGTAGCTCCCTGTCACCAGGATTTCATCTCGCATCCAAGGCCTTTCAACCACACCCTTCTCTAATCTCGGCCAAGAACCTGTCTTTCCCAGACGGATTGTACTTCCTACTCTGTCTTGAAGGTTCCTTCTGTGTCCCTGCCTCTGTGTCTCAGCCTGCGCCAAGCACCCCTCCTTGAATGCCCTTTCCCTGCCTCCATCTTTTAAAAAGATTTTTACAAGCTTTATTGAAGTATAATTGATTTGCAAAGTTGTAATAATTTCTGCTGTACGGCAGAGTGCTTCAGTTATACGCATGTATTTATTCCTTTTCATATTTTTTCCATTCTGGTTTATCACACATAGTGTTCTCTGCACGATCCTGCAGAACTTTGTTGTTTATCCTGCGTATACCAGTTTGCATTGTGCTAACCCCAAGCTCCCACTCTCTTCCTCCGCTGTCTCCTCCCTGCTTCCATCTTCAGTGCTTATTTGAACATCACTTTTCTTCAGTTTCCATCTTCTTTCTTTCTCCCTGTGATGCCCTCCTTGGCCCTGTCAGTCTGGTGGTCTCCCCCTTCTCTTCGTCCTTCCCGTGAGCACTGTTTGCACAATCTGCTTGAAGTTACCTCTCTGTGTAAGGGAAGGCAGATACCCGATGTAAGTATCGCCACTCTCCCTTCCTGTGCCTTTGGCAGACATCACTAGTCAGTTATGGAATCCAGCCTGAAGGGCACAGCACCATAATCAGCTTCTGCTGATTGGATAAAGGGGGTGAAATTTATTTATTTCTTTGTACCCCTCATAGAATTAGAATAATGAATTGATTTCCTGATAAGTAAAATGGGGACTTACAAGGCATGGCTTTTTACTGAGGTTCAATTTCCAACCTGTAGTTTGTAGACCAAAATTGCAGAGAAGGTGGGGCATACCACACCTCTTCCAAGACTGGAGAGCCTTCAGTTTCTGCCAAATCTTGTTCAACTCAGTAAATGCCCTTCAAGTGCTTCCTATCTGCAGGGCATTTTGGTAGATACAGAGATGGTTCAAAGGTAAACAAGTCATGGTTATGACCAACAAAGAGCTGGGTAACTGGTGCAGGAGATTGGATTTGTAGAGGAAGAACTCTAACACAAGATAGGATAAAATAAAATCTGTAAGAAAGGTGCAGATGAAGAAGAATGGGAGCACACACTGACTTGGAGAGGAGTCTAAAAGAGAGTGGCCTTCTTCATCCAATCAATCATAAATATTACCTGAGCATCTGTTGTAATTCAGGTGTGAGTTCTGTGTCTCAGAACTGGCCTTTATGTGGAAAGACAGACATGAATGAAACAATCATGGAAATAGATGTAAGATTACTGTGGAGATAAGTGTATGAAGAGGAGGTAAATTTCAGGGGCATCTGATCCAACCTGTGCAGTCAGGAAGCCTTCACTGAGGAAGTAAAGATGGGAGACAATTTAAAGGATTAGTAAAACCCGATGGTGAGGAAGGAGGAAGGGGAAAAGACCAGACCTCCCTACTGATGTCTGTGGGCCTTTGAGAATGTGCCGAGGGCAGGCAGAACTCAGGCATTCCAGGGAAAGCAGGAAGTCAAGACAGTCTGCACTCTGACCTCTATGAGAGGCACATACAGGGTGTTCCAGGCTAAGTTTCAGCTGGCCTAGAAACTTTCAGCAGGAAGGTTTATAGGCAAAGAAGAACATGTTCAAAGCCATCGATGTGGAGGATTACTCTGGAAGCCAGTATTTGGGTCAGCAAAAGGAGGAGCTAGATGTTGGGCAAAACAAAATAGGAACCATACACCAGATTTTATACTTCACATGTTAATTTATTATTCTATTGACTCCCTGTAACAGCCCTAATAAGATAGGTGTATCATTTTTACAAGAGAAAAGATTGTCTTAGAGAAGTCAAATAAATTTGTCTTGCTAGTAAATTAATCAGCAGGATGGGAATTTGAAGTCATGAATTCCTTCTTATCACTATATCAGGCCAGGGACGAGTTGAGGAGGGGGCTTCTTGTAGAGCCCAGAGAATATCTGTTTCCTGTGTGTCTGAGACCCAGATCTCAGAGGGGTTGCCACACATCACTATTCTCAGAGTGTGTGTACCCTCCATCAGTTCAGCTCAGTTCAGTTGCTCAGTCGTGTCTGACTCTTAGTGACCCCACGGACTGCAGCACTCCAGGCCTCCCTGTCCATCACTGTAAGTAACACCCTCTGTGGAAGGTCCCTGCAGTGGAGCGGCTCTCCAACTCTGTGGCTCTGTAGGAACTGGGACACAGAGATGGTACCGCTAACGGCAGATTTTATGAGACGCAACCATTTGCTTATCGTGTCATAGTCTCATAGCAAGTGGGTCTCCCTCTCTGGTTCCCCATCGACAGCAGTTAGGAGCTCTGCAAGCATTTTTTGTCTCTTTGTCCTCCTTTTTTTTTTTTCTTCCATGAGATCACTTGCTCTGCTAATGCTGTGCACATCTGTGATGAAGAAAGCCTTCTTCTTTTTCTTATATGTGTGTGTACGAAGGAGCATCAGGAAGCTGTGGAAAGATCCAGGGATTTGGAGGTGGGGAGATGAGGTCCACATTCCCCATACACAAATGGGTTAATTCTTGAGTTTTCAGTGTTGAATGAGGTAATATACATTAGGGCCAGGTGTGTCACAGATTTCCGATGAAAGTATGTTTTTTTTTCTGTGTCTCCTTCTCACCTCTTTGCCAGCGAATGCTTTAAGGTTCAAGTCCTAAGTTGCTCTTTTAATTTAAGTCTCCCTTCTCCTCTCCCTTTAGGCAATAGGTGATTTTAAAAAGTGACACTTGTCTTTTAATGTGATTTAAGGGCTTGATGGGACCACCCGGACAACGTGGAGAGCGTGGAGAGCCTGGGCTAAGGGGAGATCCTGTGAGTGGTGGTTGAGGCATTTCTGCTGCATTCATCCAGGGACTGTGAACTGTTTTCTTGAGCACAACAGCAGAGAACAATGAATTACTCATTAATGAGGCATCTGTTCAGCCTATCTAAGTATTGCAACAAATAAGAGATTTGAGAGAAAACCCATCTTACAGAACATCTGGGTTCTTAAAGAGCTTGGAATTTTAGTTGCACTGGGTATTTGGGATGATTGAGCAGATCCAGACAATGAAAAGATACCACTTTGGTACCTTTTTTCCCCCCAATCTTTCTTCCTGTACTTTCTTTTCCTGCCTTTCCTGTCCAGTTGAGCTAAGAAACTTTCATTTTCTCAGGGGGATCCTGGAATTGATAGTCCCATCCAAGGCCCTGAGGGAGAAAAAGGAAGGCGTGGACGCCAGGTAAGCCAGTCTCGTGTTTGCCTGGGGATACTGGTACCCATGGGAACAGATGCTAGCTGCTGCAGAAGACTTGGGCCTTCAGGCTGGATCAACGTAGAAAACCAGAGACCAAACCCGTAGGACTCCATTATCCACAGAGACGGGAACTCCCACCTGTATCCTTGCCTCTTAGGTTTTTGTTTTTTTTTTTTAACCAATCTTATCTAACACAGCATTAATAATATAAGTTATTTACATTTCTGGTCCTTGGTTTCTTCATCTCCAAAATGAAACCATTAGACTCAAGGATGCCTAAGATCTTTCCAGTTTTAAAATTCTCCAGTTTTATAATTTGAACAATGCTCAGGGTTTTACACTGCTGGCTTGCTTTCTGTTACTGCTTGTGTTAATTGATTTGTATCAGGTACCAGTCATTTTTAAAGATAAGGTCCTTGTCTGCTTCTAAATATTAGAAGTATCCTGACAGGAGTCATCACAGAAGCAACTAAATTTGTTGGAAGCTAATTTTAGATTTTCATGTCCCAGACATTAAAAGGCATGACTTGGAAAAAGATGAAAATAACCCAATCCTCACAATTCATCATTCCGAGTTTCCAGGAATGAAGTCTGCGTAGCAAATGCTTATATAACTACAGAGGATCCACTATTATTTGAACTCCAGTTTGCATCCTTTGACAAAACCTTACGGCTGTGGGTCTCCCCCCGGAATATGACTGGTTCACAACCCTTTGATACACATCCAGGTACTGAAGAAAATCCAGCTTGTAACAAGATCATTATTATGTAGCTATGTGAGAAAACTGTCACGACTTGCTGCAAGAACGTCTCATGCTCCTGTCAATTGCAGTTATTTTGGACCAGCTAGGAGGATTTTCTTTGGTGAGTTGAGATCAGAAGCCCTGTGAATAGCCAGCCACTCTATCAGCTATGGTGTTGAGCGAAGGGAAACAACTCTTAACTCGCGTGGGCCCCAGTTTCCGTGAGGTTTCCTCATGGGCAAGGTTGGACTATTAGAGAAATCATTTCAAAATTTCCAGGAGTCAGTGGGTGAAAGGACCTGATCCATAGAAACTGTGGTTTGCTCCTGTTTCACTGCTCAGAAGGAAGTCAGGCCCCTGTACAAACCGTCTAGTGTGTGTCTATCACAGCACCACAGCCAGGCAGCGAGCCTCCTGCTCCCAGCTTTCAGAGGCCTCCGTGGCTGACTTTAGCTGAGGGTTATTAACCTTGAACACCAGATCCCCAAACTGTGTGTGCAAACAAGAGCTGCAACCGATGCAGTGCTCTAACGTGCTGCATCTAGGTTCCCTATGCTTTTACTATGCAGAGCTCAAAGAAGGATCTTAACTACGTATTCTTTGAATAGATTCAGATAATAGAAGTCACTCCTAGAGCTAGGTAAGCAGGCAGCTAGCTGGTGGCTCAAAATTCTCCAAGCCAGGCTTCAACAGTATGTGAACCACGAACTTCCAGATGTTCAAGCTGGATTTAGAAAAGTCAGAGGAACCAGAGATCAAATTGCCAACATACGCTGGACATCGAAAAAGCAAGAGAATTCCAGAAAAATATCTACTTCTGCTTCATTGACTATGCTAAAGCCTCTGACAGCATGGATCACAACAAACTGTGGAAAATTCTTCAGGTGATGGGAATACCAGACCGTCTGACCTGCCTCCTGAGAAATCTGTAAGCAGGTCAAGAAGCAACAGTTAGAACCAGACATGAAACAACAGACTGGTTCCAAATTGGGAAAGGAGTGTGTAAAGGCTGTATATTGTCACCCTGCTTATTTAACTTCTATGCAGAGCACATCATGCGAATGCCAGGCTGGAGGAAGAACAAGCTGGAATCAAGATTGCCGGGAGAAATATCAATAACCTCAGATATGCAGATGACACCACCCTTATGGCAGAAAGTGAAGAGGAACTAAAAAGCCTCTTGATGAAAGTGAAAGAGGAGAGTGAAAAAGCTGGCTTAACGCTCAACATTCAGAAAACTAAGATCATGGCATCTGGTCCCATCACTTCGTGGCAAATAGATGGGGAAACAATGGAAACAGTGACAGACTTTATTTTCTTGGGCTTCAGAATCACTGCAGATGGTGACTGCAGCCATGAAATTAAAAGATGGTTGCCCCTTGGAAGGAAAGTTATGACCAACCTAGACAGCATATTAAAAAGCAGAGACATTACTTTATCACCAAAGGTCCATCTAGTCAAAGGTATGGTTTTTCTAGTGGTCATGTTTGGATGTGAGAGTTGGACTATAAAGAAAGCTGAGTGCCGAAGCTTTTGAACTGTGATGTTGGAGCAGACTCTTGACAGTCCCTTGGACTGCAAGGAGATCCAACCAGTCCATCCTAAAGGAAATCAGTCCTGAATATTCATTGGAAGGACTGATGCTGAAGCTGAAACTCCTATACTTTGGCCACCTGATGTGAACTGGCTCCTTGGAAAAGACCCTGATGCTGGGAATGATTGAAGCTGGGAGGAGAAGGGGATGACAGAGGATGAGATGGTGGGATGGCATCACTGACTCGATGGACATGAGTTTGAGCAAATTTCAGGAGTTGGTGATGGACAGGGAGGCCTGGCATGCAGCATTCCATGGGGCTGAAAAGAGAACACGACTGAGCAAGTGAACTGAACTGAGCTGACGTTGTAGCCTGTGAAGTGCTATGAGAAGAGAGCCCTCTAGAGAGCAGTCTTTCCTTGGTGTTAGTTCTGAGTTGATATGAAGTGCAGATTCAAGGTAATCTGGAAAGAGAAACTCTACCGTTTGCCTAGTGTTTGGGGAAGGAAGGGGAAACCGGTAATGGCTTCACATTTCTGGGGAAAACAAAAACCAATACGACTTTTCTGGAAGGCAATCAGATAACACCTATCCATCAGGACTGCTGTTTTTCATGTTTTTTTTTTTTTTTTTTAAATATGCAAGTGACAGAAAGCCTGACTGGCAGTGTTTAGCTAATAAATGTGTTTGATAGTCCAGGGGTAGGTGACTCCAGGTCTGTTACACCAGCTCAATGATGTCATCAAAACCCAGAGGTGTCCTCAGGGACCCAGGGACTCTTTCCACAGTGCCATCCTCAGTGTGGCTCTTGGGCTTGACACTATAAAGCATTTCGTCTTCACCTTTGCATAAGATGCCCATAAGATGCCAGAAGGAAAGGGGCTTTTCCTCACCAAAGTACACCCAGCAATATTCTCTTTATAGCTCATTTGACCCATATAGCTCATTGACCACCTGCCCTCACCCCGTTTTAAGAGAGCCAGAGAAAGCAAGTCTCTGCCAGAGGACGTGAGATCGCGAAGACTGGTTTAGACCCGTCTTAAGTTGGTCCCTTGGAGCCTGGTGTGTGGTTGCAGCAAACGAAGCTGAGGTTTTCTTAGCAAGGAAGAAAGGGTTGAGAGAGCATTGTGGAGCCACATCTGTGTCTGCTGTGGCTTAAGGTGTGTGCGTACTTGGACCCAGTCCTCACAATTCTAGAAATTTATCCAGAAGCTTATGATGGGCCAACTCCAAGATTTAGCTCCAAGGATGTGCAATGTAGAGATGTTTAATCACTTCGATGCTTGAAAGTCCAGTGACAAGTTGTTCATATAAACAGTGGGGCCCTTCACATGTTAGGCTATTATTAAGCTGTGAAAAATAGTTTAGAAGACTATTTCGTAATGAGGAAAACATCCATAGTATAATACTCAAGTGAAAAAAACAGATTACAAAACTCTGTATTCAACAAAGTGTCCAGATTGATAGAATATATCTACATCTATTTATCCTAGAAGGATAAACACCCAACAGCTATACAGTTCTTTTTCTTAATTTTATTCTCTGAATTGTTGAAATAGTCTGTGATGACCTTGTATTAATTTTTTCCCAAATTTTTTTATTTTGAAAAAATTTAAAACTACAGAGAAAGGTTGTAGTTTCAAGAATAGCATAGTGAACACCCATTGCTATTATTGAGCCAATTTGCTTAATGTCTCTCTGTACAAATACATAGGTAATATATGTGTATATTCTGCTGAGTCATTTGAGGATCAATTGGAAGTATGACATTTTGCTTCTGAATATTCAGCATGTATCTTTCAAGAGCAAGGATATTCTCCTATATAAGCACAGTAGAGTCACCACTGTGATGACTGTTTAGAGTCATTAAAAAATGTCTATATGGGTGCAAAATTATTTTCTAATATATAGTCTCTGTTCAGATTTCCATACTTGTCCCAAGAATGCCCTTATGGCCGTTTTTATTGTTGTTTGGGACCCAGCCAAGCATTGTATGGTGCATTCAGCTCTCTTGGCTCTGAGGTATCTTAATCACAACTGTTTCCCAGTTATTTGCCTATTTACATGACATTGACATTCCAGACCAGTTATTTTGCTAAATATCCCTCAATAAGGATTTTCCTAATTGTTTTCTTATGAATGTGTGTGTGTTCTCAGTCCTGTCCAGCTCTTTATGACCCCATGGACTGTAGCCCGCCAGGCTAAACGTTTTTGGAAGGAGATTAATTAATCCTGAATCCTTCTTTGTCAGTAGAAGAGACACTGTCATTTATCTCATTGCTGTGCTTAGTCACTCAGTCGTGTCTGATTCTTTGCAACCCCATAGACTATAGCCCAGCAGGCTCCTCTGTCCATGGAATTCTCCAGGCAAGAATACTGGAGTGGGTTACTGTGCCCTCCTCCAGGAGATCTTCCCGACCTAGGAATTGAACCGGTGTCTCTCGCGTTACAGGTGGATTCTTTACCGGCTGTCTCATTATTGGTACATTGATTTTGTCACTTAATTAAGGTAATGTTCACCAGATTTATCCAGTGTGAACATGCTTTTCCCTCTTTCCAAGATTAACTAGTCTGGGAAGTGATACTCTGAGACTGTGTGTTTCTTCTTTCTGTACAATCGTTTATCCAATGGTTCTAGCATCTGCCCAGATAATTCGTTTACTATGCTGGCTGCAAAAAAAATTATATTGAAATGAGAAAATGATAGTTTAAGAAAGAATATTATATCTAGAGCAATTGTGAGAGTGCTTTAGTAAAGGCTTTTCCCTCATACGACCTACTTTATTATTTAAAAAATTCTCGTTATAAAAGTAACACTTACTAGAGATACTTTGAAATTCAGGAAAGTAAAATGTAGAGAAAAAAATCAGTAGTTTCAGTAACCGAGAAAGCCATCAGTCTGGTGAACTTTTGTTGATGGCAGAGTTCCTCCCCGTGAGAAAGTCAGATGAGGATTCCATGAGCTTATTAAAAAATGCCCTAAAACAATATAAAAAGTGAGGAATCATCATTTTGTCTTTCTCCATATTTGGAGTAAATTATTTTTTCATAAAATTTAGCATACTTGAAAAGAACAACATGATAGCACATTTTTTTCTACCTTACAAACTCCTGATAAACATAATTTCATAAGCATTTCTACCATAACGTAAATAACACTTCCCTCATACTGTGGAATATGTACATTGTTTTAGGATCTCATCTTTTATAAATAACAGTTGGAAGAACAGCTTTGCATAAAATGTTTTCATTTCTGTCTTTCATATACTTTCCCAATTTACGTATTCTTACTGAGGGACTCCCTCATAGCTCAGTTGGTAAAGAATTTGCCTGCAATGCAAGAGACCCCGGTTCGATTCCTAGGTCAGGAAGATCCACTGGAGAAGGGATAGGTTACCCACTCCAGTATTCTTGGGCTTCCCTGGTGGCTCAGTTGGTAAAGAATCTGCCTGCAATGTGGGAGACCTGGGTTCGATCCCTGGGTTGGGAAGATCCCTTAGAGGAGGGAAAGGCTACCCACTCCAGTATTTTGGCCTCGAGAATTCTGTGGACTCTATAGTCCATGGGGTTGCAAAGAGTTGGACATAACTGAGTGATTTTCACTTTCAGCCACATTGGGCTAGTTATTGGATTCCGTATGGGACAGCCCACGTCTAGAGACATCTAAACCGATTCCCTTTACCTCTTGCTTTCCAGGGAAGTTCCAATATTGATGGACCTCCGGGGGAAATAGGGAATGTTGGCCCTCAGGTAGGTGTGGCTGCTTGTGGGGTGCATTTCATCTGCTTTTGTGGAGGAGAAAGGTAGGCTGGGGTGAAAACTGGCTTGTTTCCTTCTGTAAAGTCTCTGCTTCCCTTCCGTCCTTAGGGTTCAAGAGGAAGACGAGGCCTGCAAGGGCTGAAGGTCGGTGCTTGCTGGGGAGAGTTGCTTTTTTGTTCCACATAAATGGCTATGTCATCTAAGTCCTCTCTGAGGCCAAGGGGAATGTTGGTTGGGTTGTTGGAGGCTGTATCAGCCTTGGGAAGTTTCCAAGAAGAAAGGAAAGTTTATATGGTTCCCTGCTGCCTCTCCAACCTGCTATTTCATTTAGATGGAAAATAAGCTAATACCTCAGAGAGTTGCTTTTAGCTCTGAAGTAATGATTTTTCCATTTAAAGAAGCAGGACTTTCAGTGGGTGCATAAGGGGATCTCATAGTTACTAAACAATGGTAAAAGACTGAGATTTTGCTATTTCCAAAGAAGGAATGGCATGATTTGCAGGTGGAATGGGATATCTCTGTGATTTTACTGAGCGTTTATCCAGTAACACTCACTGCACTAGACCTTCGTTTATATGGCCTCATGTAAACCTTTCTGCAGCCCCAGGAGTTATGAGCATCATTAGTTACTTTTTATGGCTAAGAGAGGAAATATCAGTTTAGCAAAGTGAAGTTGTTGTCAGAGGCCACATAGCTTTGGATTCAAATCCAAAGATAAGGTTACTCTTGGAAATTTTTGTACCAAGTGGAGTAAGATTTGTTAGGTACATTCCTTTCTAACCGATTCTGGTCATGCTGTGCTGGCATTTTTTTTTTTTAGAAGTCTCATGTTTGAGGATGAAGGAAAAGTCAGAGACTGATTTAAGTCATCTCTGAGGTTGGGAATGGGTGAGCGAGTGAGTGTGCATCTGTGTCTTCAAATCACACATGTTGCAAAAGCATAGCTATTGAGAAATCCCAAGTCTCACACATCCAAACAAGTTTTGTTGACACCAACTAAAGTATTGTTTCTCGTAAAATCTTAAAACTTGAAACAAGTTCTTAAACAGAGCGTTTCTATGCTCTGAATTCAGTTTCAACACTTGTGAAAGAAATGTCTTTGGACTGTCATTTTAGCTTATTGTTTTTATCTCCCCACAAGGCAGAAAGAGAGAGACTGTGAGCTGACCAGGCTCAGTTTCAGAGAAATCCAGCGGCTCTACTTGGTGGAAGGAATTTCCTACTCTTGAATTACTTAATACTTTTGCTGTGCTATGTGCATGCATGCACACTAAGTCACTTCAGTCGTGTCCGACTCTGTGCGACCCTATGGACAGCAGCCCCCAGGCTCCTCTGTCCACGGGATTCTCTAGGCAAGAATACTGGAGTGGGTTGCCATTTCTGTGCTGTCTACAGTTGTATCTAAATAGCCATTGATAGAGGGTCTTCTTCTCAGATGGGTCTTGGGTTTTTGGTTCCCTAAACTAAACTCCACCTCCTGTATCTTTCCTTTTTATTTAATTTAAACCAGAGCTGAGCCTGTGCATAAATTTAAAATCCAACTGCACTCACAAGCATGCCATGAAAAATGGTTCCCTGCCTGTTGTTTCCCAGGGATTCAGGAGCATTCATTTTCATCCTGTGGGGCTGTTCCTTTTGGTATTTTTTGCCATTTTCCTAAAGAACATGCTTCCTTTGTTATTTCTTGGTTTTCAGTTTTAGAAGTTTTTCTTTTGATTTCTTCCAGTGGAGGAGAAGAATATTTTTTAACCTGTCCATCTCCTCCATATGCTGCCCCCTACCTCATTTGACAATATACATATTTTCTCCACTTTGGTCTGATCAATTTGCTGTTCAGATGGTGACTGTTACATAGTACTTACAGCTATTTAACTTTGATCTTCCTTGAGTCACCCTCTCTCCCCATTTGCTTTGTGTTCTGTTCACCTATTACTAGTTAATCATAAAGCTCTTTGACAAAACTGGTTGCCTCCAATATGCTCAAATGTGTAAGGTTTATGACCGAGTCACTTTGCTGCACACCTGAAACTAACACAACATTGTAAATTAACTACAGTTCCATGAAAAAATATTGAAAAGTGTATAGGCATGAGTTACAGTAAAAGAGTCTGGGCTTTGCTGTCTACAACCACATCATTTTCTGACACGTTACAGCATGGATGTCACTAATGTGACAGGCAGATGAGGTAACATTTCACAACCAGTTTCAACATTTCTAGCTTCATGCCTCTTAAAACCTGGTCCACATCTATAAACCTAGACATCAGCTCTTAAAGAACATAATGATTTAACAGTAAAGACTAACAGATGTGCCTCCCATTTATCTGAATGGTCTAACAACTTATGAAACACAAATAATTGGTCCACAGACAGATTAATTCTGAGTATAGGATTTCCTCTGTTTGTAAATCTATGAGTAACCAGTAATCTGGGCAGCTTGTGAGCAACGTGAGAAAGAAGGCAGCATCATGCGCAAAGTAGATTATCACCCTCAGTCGTGGAAAATGTATCTTCTCTGTAGAAATGAAAGTATTCATTTGAGGGAGGTATTAACTCGGTTACCAGATGAATCATTTTAACAGATCATCCCTTGCCTAGAAAACTAGCTTCATGCTGTAAGAATCTGTAGGGTTTTAAAGCCAGTTTTCTGGCGATTTTTTGGAGTGCTTTTTTGTGTTTTGTTCTCAAATGTCATGCTTGCCACTGAGCTCAATATTCTGAGTCTCCTCAAATGGGGTAAAGATCCTTAACACCAGTGAACATTTAGCCCACAGCCCTTAAAAGGAGTGGATGAGCTTTTAAGAACCAGTTATTATGTAAAATGGGAGTTTGGGTTGTTTAAACAAAGTGTTTTTGCTTCTATCACTAGCTTAGGTATTGGAAGGAGACTAGGAAAGACAGTAAGAATATGATTTTTCATTTTCCCAACCAAGTAGGTGGGGCCTCATCATTTCCTCTTCAACTCTGATCCTAGGATGACTGAACACAGACTCACAGATACTTTTTGTCTTTCTCTTACTGCCTTCAAGTGCCATCTTGCAAGGAAAACTGTCTTCCAGGAACGCTGAAGATGCCTGGTGAACTCAACTAAGTTCTATTCATTTTGACAGGGTGTGCGTGGAGAATCTGGTGAAGAGGGCTCCCAAGGAGAGCTGGGGTCTCCAGGTTCACAGGTTGTATCACTGAACTTGTTTTTAGTGCTGAAGAATATTTGTTTGAGATTTTAACTTAGGTTCTTTGGTAGGATTTGACATATATCAGGATGATCTAGGATGCTGCCTTCCCAAAGGAAACTGCCTTCCAAAGAAAATTGTATAGCCTCTTTTCTGGGCAGGTTAAATTGCAGTAGCTAATATTTACTAAGCAATTACTATGGCCTATGTATGGCCCCAAACACTTGTATTAGCTCATTTAATCCTTCAATGGGGAAAGTTTTATCATGCCCATTTTATAGGGGAGAAATGGAGTGGGGATAGAAAAATTAGGTAAATTGGCCAAGCTCACATAGTGCTGTAAGTGACAGAGATGAGACTGAAATTTAGGCAGCCTAGTTAGAAATCTCCTGCATTGCAGACAGACACTTTACCGTCTGAGCCACTAGGGAAGCCCCAGTTATAAATCTATGCTCTTAACTACTGCCTCTGAAGCTGTGTATGCAAATTACTTAAATAGTATTTACTTCATTAAAATTGGATTCAATTTTGCAGGAAAAATCAGCAAAGTGTTTATTAAGCATTAAGTATATAGAGGGTACTTTACAGATATGCCTGAGTCATTCAGGAGTTCAAGTCCAGTGGGGCATTGTAAACTATTGAGTGATAACCAGAAATTACACTTTCAGCCAGTTCTTTTGCAGTCTTCGAAGTGTAATCCAAATCTGTCATTCTATAACCCTCTTTGGAACACTTTCTACATCTTTCTTTGGAAAGCCAAATTGTTTCCAGGGATCGTCAAAAGGAGAAATTTTAAACAACAGATTTTTACTAACACATTGAATCACTCTCTATAATTTTGAAACTTGTATATAGTCATTTGAGAAGGTTTATGCTGTCTTTTTGACTTGACTAAGGTGCTACCAAAAGAAATGGGTCATCAAAGTGTAATTACAGATTGTATGTATTTTATAATAGAAAGTATTGTCTGAGCCTAAGGGAAAACAACTGAGAAATATTTTTGGCTTTCCTTTTCCTCACTGGCTTAATTCAAATGTGGACCACTGTTGCATTCTGGACTTCCTCTTTAAGTTCTTGGCTGAACATAAGGGGGGCTGATCATGAGTAAGATAAACCAGAAAACCTCCCTTGATTCTCGCCTTCCTACTGGGGCGTGGATATGGTGGCCTGTTTAAACAGATGATTACAATACCTCACCCAGGAGTATAGAAGCCAGGATCAGTGCTTCTAATGGGAAAGCATTTCTCAGAATGCTGAGGAAGAATTAAAATGTCAAAAATCAGTAAAGTCAAATAGATTGGAGAGAAAACGAAGAACTCCCCAGCAATTGCCCAGTGAGATTAAGCCAGTTAAAATGTGTTTGGGTTCTTGATAATAACGGGATGCAAACTCTAGCCCTTAACCCTTGTGTGGATAAGGATACAGTTGATTTTTCAAAGGAGATCAATATCCCAGCCAGTCTTCTCATTTCCCTTTTAGGGTTTAAAATTAGTTGAGTGAAAAAAAATCAATTTTTAAATTTTAGTATTCATTAGATTCAACTGGAGAAGTGGTTAAGAATATAGATACTGCTTAGATGGAGGGAGTGTGGAATGAATGAGCTGTGGGTGCCTTGGAGGGCAGTGTGAGGAGTGTGATTGTGATGGGTCAGAGCCCCTTCATCTGTGCTTCCATGGGCATCCGAGGTGATTTTATGGTTACATGGAAAATAAACAACTCTATAAAAACTGGTTGAATTTTAATGTCATCTCTGGACCAGGGACCAAGAGGAAGGCGAGGCCCACCAGGAAGTTTTGGAGAAAAAGGCTTAGTGGGTGCTCAGGTAGGTTTGACAAACTCACGGCTCAACACAGCTGCTCATTCCCCATGGCCAGTTCATAGACCTGTATGTCCCTGGACAAATAATGTAAAGATACATGGTTTGTTCTGGGATCTCTGGGTATCAGGACTTTCTAGAAATAGTTAATTTGAGGAAATAGACACTGACCACCAGCTATGTACCCTTTCTACTCTAAGGATATGTAGGATTGTGGGAATACAGTAATGAAGTAGATTCAGTTTGAGCCACAAGGGTGTGTAACACAAGCTCATGCTTACCTGTAGTACAAGAAATAGTACTATCAAAGCAGCATAAATGACCGATTTATTCCTCATAAACATATAAGGAAGCATTACTTAAAATCACCCCAATTTTATGGAAGAGAAAACTGAGGCTCCAAGGGATTTAATGATTTTTCACCTGAATGGTAAGTGGCTGAACGGGCCCCCAACCTGGGTCTCTCTAGTGCCTGTGTAGTGCCTTCTCCACTTGCTATCCCGTGGGTCATAGGAGGGTCAGAGCAGGTTGAAGCTGGTGGTTAGAAGTGGCCTCCTGTGGAAGGAGCATTTGAGAACAGCTTCAAAAACCCAAGCAGCACCATTTGAGCCAGGGATTAAAGTGTCTGGAGATTCAGAATGGCCTGTGCCATCTCTCTCTTGGTTGGGAAGGTCAAGTCCTATAACTGATCATATCATTTTCGTTCTCACTTGATCATATTTTCTGTTTGGAGTGGGTAAAAGTTCAGACAGTTGCCTTCCCAGTTTCTTCATCAGATGGTGTTTTTCTCTAGTAGCCAGGTGATTCCTCCAAATCTTGGCATCTGGAGTATGTGGCCTCTTGCACAGATCACCCTGCTCGCTCACCTCAGTCCCCTGCTCAGAGGTCAAATGTGCATGTTAGGCACTTTGGAGGATAAAATTAATTGGGTCAAACATCACAGCTGATCTGGGTTGTGGTCTTATTGCAGGGGAATGCTGGGCCTCCAGGCCCAAATGGTTCAAAAGGAAAAGATGGATCAAGGGGAATGAAGGTGAGTGTCAGAAAGCTCACTCTTCCTTGTGCAACTGGATTCTTTCATGTGAGTATCTCCTTACACGATCATTTCCAGTGTGAGAGACTCATGTGCTTGGTGATCACACGACTCTTCATTACCTTGTAGTTAGATAGATGGGGACCGAGAAGGAAAGATGCTTAGACAGCCATATAGCAAGATGGACGGATAGATGGTCACATACATCAGTAGACACAGACACATCGCTAATTAGATAAACATACAGACTCACCACCAGGGTACATTCACATTCTAACACATAGAAAAAGCTGTGGTAATATAAAATTCTGTAACTGGCGCTGCATACCTGGCTTGTTGATTTTCAGTACCAAAATCTTTACTGTAATAAAGTTACTGGTATTTTGCAAAGTCTAGAGGAAGATTTCAGAGAAGGCAATGGCACCCCACTCCAGTACTTTTGCCTAGAAAATCCCATGGACAGAGGAGCCTGGTAGGCTGCAGTCCATGGGGTTGCTACGAATAGGACACGACTGAGCGACTTCCCTTTCACTTTTCACTTTCATGCACTGGAGAAGGAAATGGCAACCCACTCCAGTGTTCTTGCCTGGAGAATCCCAGGGACGGGGGAGCCTGGTGGGCTGCCGTCTGTGGGGTTGAACAGAGTCGGACACGACTGAAGCAACTTAGCAGCAGCAGCAGCAGAGGAAGATTTGACATTAGACTGCAGGATGTTGTCACGAGGACTTAAAAGGAATGTAAAATCTCTATGGAAAATGACATAAAATTGATTGAACTTAGAAAATTAACTTCATGTTTGCCTTTTATTATAAAAGGGAGAGCTTGGTGATGTAGGAGAAAGAGGACCGCCAGGTCTACAAGGACCAAGAGGGCACCCTGTAAGTCTAGTTTCTCTGTTTTGGTCTCCTGATAGAATTTCATGTTATTTGTTCTTGCTCCACAGAAAATCCTAACATTCTTGATGAAAACTTGGGGTTATGAATATGACATGCATCATCAGTAGAGCTGTTCTACATCTCTGTAGTTCAAAGATTCCCAGACTCCTTATGTCAATAAAGACTCCAAAGATATCTTGGGATTTATTGTTGGAGAGGGAGGTTCCAAAAAGGCTCTTCTGTTTGACAAAGATATTTTACAAGTGTTTGAGTCTTCGAGAATACAAAGATGTTATGAAACGTTTTTTTTTTTTTTTTTCCTGGAAAAACAAGTAAGACAGCCAATCAGAGTTGCAAACTTTTAAAGGTCCGGGTTTGATTATTCAGAGCCTGTCATCATCTTTGGAGGCCAAAGATGATCTGCAGTGCTGTGCCTTTTCACCTTAGTCATTACTCTGAAGGTGAGAGCAAGTTAGTTATTTCATGACTATTTTCAATTTACTACCTCACTGTTACAGGATAATGCTGTCTTTCCAACTCATATTTCTGAGATTTCTTTCATTATAGTAGGAAGGACCTGCTGCTGTTTTTCCCTCAGCATTGAACTTGCATTTTTTTTTTTTTTTTAGCAAGCAGAAGAAACAAAAACAGGCCTAAGAAGCTTAAACTTAAATGTGGAAAGGGGAAAAAAATAGGATTACTATCAAATGAGTCTACACTCAAGTCAGATGATAATAAGGTTAACACTGTTGATTAGACTATCTTGACTTGAAATAATGCTGGCCTGTCCCTGGAACAGGCCAGGCTGGAGAGCAGTGCCTTTCTTGAAGGTGTCCCCTCAGAGGGGACATCTCTAAAACATACAGTTGGGGCCTCTGGGGTTACAGATGCTGATGGCCTTGCATGTCCTTGAGCAGAGTGAAGCTGGAGTAAAGCAACTGAGCCTCATTCGCATCTTTTTCTCCCTTCAGTAATCTATTTCTGGCAATTTTTTTTCCTTTACATGATTTGTCTTTCTTTTCTAAAATTTCAAACGTTCCCCCTTAGGTCAGTGCCATAACTTCTGTGGCTTAAAATTAAAAAAATCTTCTCAGTTGATTTGGGTACAGTCTTTGTTCATTCAGCAAAGAATAGACAGAAAGTTCTGAGTTGACTCTTTATTACAAGAGGCTCACTGTCTAAGTGCACAGTATAGATCCCAGTAGAATCATCAACATTTTCGTAATTGCTGGCCTCATCACCTCTGTGTGGAATCGCACCATCACCGCTTCCACTGACATCAGTTCCGTCACCGTGACCATGACCGTCACCGTGACCAGCATCACCATCACCACCGCTACCCCGAATCAGCACCGTCTAGGCCACCACCATCGCCACCACCGTCACCACTCCCCTCCCAACATCACCAGTGCTACAGCCACCGCCGGAAGCAGAACAATGGCACGAATCAAGCACGTTCCCTGTGCTTGGTGCCACGCTAAGTGCTTTCCACGCACAATTCCCCTCAGTCTTTCAAAAAAAAAAAAATCATGCTGTGTAGATGACGTTATTATCCCCATGGTATGGTTTTTCCACTAGTCATCTATGGATGTGAGAGTTGGACTGTGAAAAAAGCTGAGCACCAAAGAATTGATGCTTTTGAAGTGTGGTGTTGGAGAAGACTCTTGAGAGTCCCTTGGACTGCAAGGAGATCCAACCAGTCCATTCTGAAGGAGATCAGCCCTGGGATTTCTTTGGAAGGAATGATGCTAAAGCTGAAACTCCAGTACTTTGGCCACATCATGCAAAGAGTTGACTCATTGGAAAAGACTCTGATGCTGGGAGGGATTGGGGGCAGGAGGAGAAGGGGACGACAGAGGATGAGATGGCTGGATGGCATCACTGACTCGGTGGACCTGAGTCTCAGTGAACTCCGGGAGTTGGTGATGGACAGGGAGGCCTGGCGTGCTGCGATTCATGGGGTCGCAAAGAGTCAGACACGACTGAGCGACTGGACTGAACTGGACTGAACAGATGAGGAGGTTGAGTAACTTGGCCAAGGTCAGTATAGAACCAGTGTTGTAAGTGGAAAAAAATTCAGGTCTATCTGGGTTTATATCATATGGACCACATTGGCTTCACCCACCCCTCCTCTCCAATTTGTCTTTATCCCTAGAGACTTACCAGTTCTGAAGCTTCTTCTGTTGTGATTTTATCCTGCAAACAAAGCAAATTTAGCCCAAGGGGGAACTTTGTACAGTGATTTGGCTTCCTACAACCAAGATAGCATCTTGCTGAGGTCAGAATTTTGATGAAGAGGTGATCAAAAAATTAACACACACGTGCACACACACACACACACACTTACTTATCTTGTGGTCTTTTAAAGTTTTAAACCCTTGTCCCCTCCTTATCCTGTGAAGGACATCTAGTGTTTGTGCTGTAGAGGTAGGAGAAATCTCCACCAAATCCCCCCAACCTCCGCCAAGCCCCTCTGCCTTCCCTACCTCCTTGACCTGCTGGTTTGTCCAAGAGTTCAGAGAATATTATCGACCAAGTGTTGTGGATGACCCTACAATTCATCACGTATCTTTTTCTTAGGGTCTTCCCGGTCCAGAGGGATATGGACATCCAGGAAGAAAAGGAGCAAAGGTGAGGGTTACCTGACAGATTATTCCCAGCTAAAGTGGTACTTTTTATTTTACTTCACTAGAGTAAGAGTTATTACCCAAGTGGTGTACCAGAAATGGTTCCTGTGTATTTTTTTTTATGACATATATCAGAGCTGCCAGAGTTCCCTCCTTAAAAAATAAAAGCTGATTTAGTCTCTCCCTTATTTAAAAAACAAATTCCTAGCCCCACCCCAGCCCTGTGCACGCCAGGACTGTTGCAACTCCTTGTCTTTGCAAATGCTCTTGCCTCTGTTTGGGATGGCCTCCCCATCTCCTTCCTTTGGACCATTTTTACTCTCGTTCTTAGACCGACTCAAGTGTCAGCTTCTTTCTGCTGATGCCCTACTGGGCTTCCCCAGACAGAAACCGTGATGTGCCTTGTGTTCCTAAAGCCCAGTGTTCGTGTCTCTACAGCAGCTTCCCCATCTAGGTTGGATTGTCGTTTATCCATGCAGCTACTTCCAGTTTGTGAACTTGCCGTCAGGCTTGCATCTTATTCATTTTTAGAAATGTTAAGTGTTTAATTTATTTATTTTAAAATTAATCTGTTTAAAAAAATTGCCGTGTGGTTGATTTACACTGTGGAGTTAGTTTCAGTTCTACAGCAAAGTGATTCCTCTATCTGTCTAAATCTCCTCTTTTTCAGATTCTTTTCCGTTATAGCTTGTTACACGTTTTTGAGTATAGTACTCTGTGCTATACTGTAGACCTTTGTTGGTTATCTATTTTAGCAGTGTGTGTTAGTCACTCACTTGTGTCTGACTCTGTCCATGGAAGTCTCCAGGCAAAAACACTGGAGTGGGTAGCCATTCCCTTCTCCAGGGGATCTTCCTGACTCAGGGATTGAACCTGGGTCTCCTGCATTGCAGCAGATTCTTTACCGTCTGAACCACCAGTAAAGCCCCCACGGTTAGTAGAGTATAAATGTTAATTCCAAAGTCCGCCTTTCCCCTGTGGTAAGTTTGTTTTCTATGTCTGTGAGTCTATTTCTAGTAATATATTCATTTGTCTCATTTTTTAGACATTTTATTCATTTTTGTATTGCTGGAACAGAGCCTGGTGCTGAAAATAGCTGCTCAATAAGTATATTTGAATATTCCCTCCTATGAGAATCTGGTATTTTAGCAAAACCTCAGTGACAGAGGTTTTGAAGCTTGGAAGCCGTATGAAGCTTGAATCAAATGTCATTCGCTACAATTATTCTGGGGGCTTCAGCCCACAAGTTACATTTCTTGTCTCATAAAATAACAAGTCACTGGGCTGTGCAGTGGTGCTCAGCTGCTGAACAGGAGTCTGGGCTGACTTTTCTGCCATTCTCTTGTTTCCTCGTGGCTGCCAGATGGCACCACTGCCATTTTATCGAGCAGAAAAGAGCCCTGAGTGCTGTAAGTGCTTAGTAAATAGCTGTGGAATGATGGAACATCTAGTTTAGCCTTGTCGGTGTGCAGATAAGAGTATGGAGGTTCAGAGAAGTGAAGCGACCTACCTAAGGTCACACAGCTTGAGCCAGATCTGAGTGTAGAAGGTAGCCTTTGGAGCCCCATCCTGGCAAATTAAATCTTTCTTCTCTAAGCTAGAGTTTGCATAGAAAGGATGCTGGAATTCAAACCGGCATGTTTGGAGCCAGATGCCAGCTGTGAGCTAGCACAGGGGCCGTCTGTGCTCACCGTGATACAGTCTGCTGTGGGGCAGAGGGCTGCAGTTTGCGCTTGCTGCGTTTTCTCCTGGCAGGACACCGCGGTCCCCCTCAGGCTCTTACGCTGCCTGGCCCACTGCCTTTTCCTGGCTGGCTCACTCTTCTCCCCTCCAAGTTGACGACCTCATACCCACCTTTCTCCCCTCAAGCCTCCAAGACCTGCTTCGTTGTCTCCATTTTCAGCAGGTGACTGTGCCTCCTATTTCATGAAGTAAGTAGATCATTGAGGAGAAAATCGCTGTGTGCACCCACCGCCGCAAAGGCCGCCTGCTTGCCTCCAAGCTTGCGTGTCCAGCCTCCTTGCACTGCCCTGCATCAGAGTCTGTGCCGTTATCTGTCTGTGAGCCTCCTCTTGCCTCCTGTGGACCAAATTCCATTCCTTTTTTTTGGCTTCCTTAAAACCCTGGCTCTTGCAGCAGTCACCTTTCTTTCCTGCATCATTACATTTTCTTCCCTCGCCATAGACCATTCCCATCAGTATACAAACAGGTGGAAATATCCCTCATCTAAAACAAACAAACAAACAAACAAATTAAAGAAAAACACCCAAACCAAAAAAAAAAAAAAAAACCCCAAACCCCCTCACTTAACTAGACTCCCGTTGCCCCATTCCTCTCCTATAAAACTCTCGGAAGGAGCAGTCTGTATTAGTGGTTCTTACACAGGGGTGATTTTACCCTCCAGGGGGCATCTGGCAATACCTAGAGATGTTTTGGTTGTCTGAACTGGGGCAGGGATGCTGCTGGCATCTAGTAGGTGGAGACCAGAGATGCCATTTTATGCTGTTTGATAGCCCTTCACGGCTAACAACCATCAGGTCTAAAATGTCAGTAGTGCCTCGGTTTGGAAACACCACCTTCTTCCCTCTGGTTCTCTGCAACTGATGACAGTTGAGCCTTCACTCCATGGCCCTCCCCTCTCACGACGTCTGCTTCGGTCGTGGTAAATGTGTGCTGCATTTGAGGGACAGTGGTGCTAAGTCCAGTGGTCAGTTCTTTGCCCACATTGTGCTACATGTCTCAGCGGCATTTGGCAGAGATGATCACAAGGGCTTGATCTTTAAACCTTTCCCGACCCAACTTCCAGCACACACTACTTCCTTGGTTGTCACTGGCTGCTCTTGCCTGGACCTTCTCAATGTTCTAGAGCACTAAATGTTGAAGACTCGAGATGACTCTATCTTCACATTTCTCTCCCTCCTTAGTTACTCCTGAGATGACCTGACTGATGGAGTCAAGTGCCATCCACCCTCCAATCTTCAGTTTATTTCTCTAGCCTGAACCAGTCTCTTAAGTTCCAAATACATTTCCCTTGGTTATCTAATAGGTACATGAAAATTGGCATGTCCAAACCAACTTTTTTCTTCTTCTTTCATTTTATAATCTTTTATTATGGAAAAATCCAAACATATATATAAGTGAAGATACAAATGTAATGATCCCTCTTCTGATGTACACGTTACCTAGTTCAAACAATGCAAAACACTTGGCCAGTTTAGTTTTGTTTTATTTGTGGTCTCACCTACTTTTCTTCACCCCTCTCCCAATTATTTTGAAGTAAATCCCTGGTAGTGTATCAGTTCGGTTCAGTCGTTCAGTCATGTCCAACTTTTTGCAACCCCATGGACTGCAGCACGCCAGGCCTCCCTGTCCATCACCAACTCCCAGAGCTTGCTCAAACTCATGTCCATCGAGTCGGTGATGCCATCTAACCATCTCATCCTCTGTCGTCCCCTTCTCCTCCTGCCCTCAATCTTTCCCAGCATCTAGTTCTTTCCTAATGAGTCACTTCTTCCCATCAGGTGGCCAAAGTATTGGAGTTTCAGCTTCAGCATCAGTCCTTCCAGTGAATATTCAGGACTGTATAGTTCATGCATAAATATTTCAGCTTGCATCTCTAAATAGCCTTTAAAAATGTACAATACCATCATCACACCTGCATGCGTGCTAAGTCACTTCAGTCGTGTCCGACGCTTTGCGACCTATGGACTGTAGCCTACCAGGCTTCTCTGTCCATGTGATTTTCCCAGGCAAGAATACTGGAGTGGGTTGCCATTTCCTTCTCCAGGGGGTCTTCCCGACCCAGAGATGGAATGTGTTTCTCTTACATCTCCTTCATTGGCACTGGCAGGCGGGTTCTTTGCCACCAGTGTGACCTGGGGAGCAATGATGCTGATGGCTTACGGTGAATGGTGCCAGCAGATTCCCCGTCTCTGAAGCGTAAAATTTCACTCTGGGACCAAAGACAGTCTCAGGCACCAAGAGCTTTGTGAGGCAAAGATTTTTATTTAAAGTGAAAGTGAAAAAGAAAAAGTGAAAAGTCATGTTTGACTTTTCATGAAAAAAAAAAAAAGAAAAAGTGAAAAAAGTTTCTTGCACAGACATCAGAAGGGGGTCGAAGAGTACCCACCCCCACTATTTTAAGCAGGGCATTGGGTACTTCTCAGCTGATGGCTGAGAATAGAGAAAAAGAATACCTCAAGGTCGTAAGAGCTCCACCCAACCCTCCCCCAAGGCAGACATCCTGGGATAACCAGCCGGAGACTAGCCAGGGAGAACGGGTTCTGAGCAACGTCTCAGACCAAGATATACCATTGCTGTGGAATCAGGGGGACAAGTCTTGAGATATGGGTTTCCATGCAAGATGTGCTACAATTATAATCATTAACACAGAGTCTAAGAAAAGCATTTCCATTAGTAAGACACTGTCTCACTCTGTAATTATCAACTCCAGACCTAAAGAAAGGCCAGTTCTCAGGCAAGATACATTGTTGCACACGGCTTAAGGAAAGCATGAGGAGAATGTTCACCTCCTCCTGAAAGGTCCCTGGACTCCAGGCCAAAGTTATCTCTCTGAATCCTTTAGTATCATCAAACATGCAGTCAGTCAAAACTGATTCACCTGCCCTTCACCCTGCCTTCCCCAGCATGGGAAGTAGAGACTGCATCCTGCCAGTTACTCAAGACAGGTGCTTGTTTCATCTTTAATAAGTCTCCTTTTCTCCCTGCCTGCGTTTAATCCATCAGCAAATGAGGGTGAGTCTGTCTTCAAAATACATACATGGGATGAGATTTCATCCCATCTCACCACGGCCAGTGCTGCCCCTGGGCTAAGCCAGCATTAAGTGCACTACCTTAATGAGGGTCATCGCCACCTGACTGTTCTCCCTGCCTCTGCGCTTCTGGTTAGCTCTGCTTGAAGGAACCAGAGCCATGTTTAAAATACAGAGTCAGATCATGTCACTTCTTTACTCACAGCCCAGCCATGGCTCCTGATGGCTTTCAGAGTTAGCCGCACTGTTCCGTGACCTGCACGACTCTCTGCAATCCACCCTCCCCACACCCTTGTTCTGTTTCACTGTTCCTCAGACTTGGCGCCTGTTCATACTCCTGTTTATGGTTTTCACACACTCCTTCCTCTGCCTGGATGCTCTTCTTTGGCACATCTGTTTGGCTTGCTTCCGTAATTCTTACTGGAAGAATAATGGAAGAATTTTGCCACCTCTCCAAAATGGTTTTGCCTGACTCGTCACCCCTACACGTCATTATCTGTTCCTTAATCCTTTTTTCCGGAATAGCATTGATCTTACCCTGTCAGACTGTATGTCTCTCTCTCACTAGCAGGTAAGTTCCTTGATGACAGGATCTTTGTTCTGTTTACCATGGAATTCCCAATGCCTAGAGACGTCTGGCAGACAGTAGGTGCTAAATACATACTCGTTGACTGAATGATTGCTTGGTAGTAGTATGTCTTTGGCCTGACAGTGATCACCTACTTTCCTGCAGCAATTTAGTGCCCCTTCCCTTGGTTTCCATTGGATCATACCTCTGGTTACTTAAACTGATAGATAAAAAATGCACAAGAAGAAAGTTTCGTTATACAATACATCAAGGAAGGAGGAGGAATTTGTAAAAATCATGTGCACATTGTTTTGCGTTGAATTGTAGAAGGGAAATACGGCCACTTGGGAGGAGCTGAAGATAACAGCCGTTGTGATCATTGTTTTTACTGGCACTGGTTTCTGAGTCTGTTTCCTCAAAATTGTAGTTCCTTCTTTTCCCCCCAATGAATGTCAAAGAAAGCCTTAATCATATGACACTAAACAAAGCCCTTATCTCGTTTCTGACACTAGGGTGAACCTGGATTTCCTGGCTACCCTGGTGCACAAGTAAGAAGATATCTTTTTGGCCCTGATATCTGGTATGCAGTGTGTGTCATTTGTTTGTCCTTTATTTTTCTTTACACTCATGGTTCTGCTTTTGATTCTATTAAGGGAGAAGATGGTGACCCAGGCCACCGAGGAGAGAAGGGGGCAAAGGGAATCAGAGGGAAGAGGGTAAGAGCCAAAGGAATTTCCCCATGTCTACAGAGGC
Organism: Bos taurus; assembly: GCF_002263795.3. NCBI lineage: Eukaryota > Metazoa > Chordata > Mammalia > Artiodactyla > Bovidae > Bos > Bos taurus. The sequence continues at coordinate 152,081,756 of NC_037328.1, read as the reverse complement.
CACATCGTGACTCACAGGACTCCATTTCTCCTGGGTTAATGGGTTTTTTAGCAGAAAGCCCATGTCCTCCTCAGAATATTCTACACCTTTCTTGGTCACTCCCTGCTTAATGATAATTAATAAATTATCATTTATCATCTGAATGTAAGTGCAGCTCACCAAACCATAACACAGAAAATTCAAGTTGGAGTTTCAGTTATGCAGTATCAATCTTTTAAAGACAGTTTCAGGGGTACCCTTGTCTTTGGTAAATCTAGATGGTTTGCAGGACAGACATTACTGTTTCTTTAAGATTCTTCTAAGCCTTGACTTTCTCTTAGGTATTCTAGGACTAGACTGTCAAGAATGTGGCTGCCATCTTGGTGGACTTAGAGTCATGTTTCCTCTGTAGTTTAGGGATTCTGCATGAAAACCATTAAAATCTTCAGGTTTGGAAGATTCTGTCTTGAAGATCCACAGTCACTGGCAGCCCTTCTTGGAAAAAGTAATTGGTGGATACCCCACACCTAGGTAGTGCTTAGCTGATGGATAGGGGCTTCCCTGGTGGCCCAGACGGTAAAGAATCTGCCTGCGATGTGGGAGAAAGATCCTTGGAGACTGATCCTTGGGTTGAGAAGATCCCCTGGAGAAGGGAATGGCTACCCACTCCAGTATTCTTGCCTGGAGAATTCCAGGGACAGAGGAGCCTGGCATGGAGTAGTAAAGAGTCAGACATGACTGAGTGACTAACACTTCCACATTAGGGAGTTAGGTCTTTTGGGAAAAGAACACGGACTAGGGTTCAGTGTAGAAAAGAAGAATGGAAAGATAGTGTGTATTATCTGGGCACTTTATGATTGGCATTTTCGTAGACTGGCAAGGACATAAAGAAAAATTTGATCTGTGTCTAACCTGACTTACTATTGGCTAATATTGTTGTTCAGTCACCAAGTCATGTTTGACTCTTCATGACCACATGGACTGCAGCACTCTGGGCTTCCCTGTCTCTCACCATCTCCTGGAGTTTGCCCATGTTCATGTCCATTGAACTGGTGATGCCACTCAACCTCTCATCCTCTGTTGCCTTCTTCTCCTTCTGCCTTCAATTTTTCCCAGCATCAGGGTTTTTTTCCAATGAGTCAGCTGTTTGCATCAGGTGGCCAAAGGACTGGAGCTTCAAACTTCAGCATCAGTCCCTCCTATGAATATTCAGGGTTGATTTCCTTTAAGATTGACTGGTTTGATCTCCTTGCTGTCCAAGGGACTCTCAGGAGTCTTCTCCAGCACCACAGTTCAATCAAAAGCATTAATTCTTCAGTGCTCTGCCTTCTTTATGGTCCTGCTCTCACATCTGTACGTGTACTGGAAGGACCCCAGCCTTGACTATACTGGCTAATATTACCTTTCTCAGTTAAACTTTTCTCTCCTGTTTAAAATTTAAAAAGACAAAGTGTCAGTTACACGCAGATAATTCAGTATCAGTTCAAATACCTGTAAGATGAGCAGCGAGTCCATGGACAGCATAGACTGCTTCTGAGACACTAAAGATCAGAAGCTAATAGGAACTTTTCCTTTCTCTTGATGCCTGACCCTCAATACTCATTTCCTGCATTCATTTAATTATGTGACGAGTCTCAGCTGAGAACTGAGACATAGGGTAAGACTCTGTTTGGAAGTATTTGTGCGAAGGCACACATATTGACTCCGGTTAAGTATGTACGGTGGGGACTCAAGTGGTTCTCACAGAGATGCCTCCCCCCAGTCTGCATGTCTCACTCCACTAATTGGCCCACAACAGACTCATTAGACCTCGCATCTAAGGACAACTTGGAATCTCAAAGTGGGCCTATTGGTCGTAATCAAGTCGTGTTCAAGGGGGGCGCTTACTCCTTTGGTTTGGTCATTTTCAGGGTAAGGCTGGACTTCCTGGATTTGCTGGAACTCGAGGTGACCCAGGCCCTCCAGGACCGGTGGTAACATGGACTTCTGCTTTCTTTTATTTGAAAATAACAGTGATCGAGGATTTGGTGAGAGGCATCTCTAAGAAGAAATAAACGTTTAAAATGCGCAGGAGGAGCTTTATAGGGAATAGGCCAGTCTTGCTTTAGAGGACCTTAGCTTCAAGTCCTTACACAATATGGTATTTATTAAATATAGATATTTTGACTTAAATGTGGGGAAGACGTTAGGGTGCCTGAAGATTCATGAATCTGTCTAAATGCAAAAATAATACGTAAAGTTCACTGGAGAGTGAGCTTATCATTGTAAACAAGATGAGTGACGACATTTATGCAAAAACCAGAAAGAAATCCTAACAAAATATGACATTTATAAAATCTTTCCTGAACTGACAATGTTACAGGTCCACAGATATTTGTAAAATTCCCTGGAAGGTCACTTGGTATGAAAGAAAAAACCTTGAGGTGATTGTCATTTTGCACTCTGCTTCATCCTACGAGGCCAGACTGTCATCCATGCAGGAAGGTGCAGGGAGTCAGCAGTGGGTTGAACCTGCGGCCTTCACTGCAGTTTACTGCTTGCTGGAGAGGTGCACAAAAATCTTAAAGATACATTCAAAAATCTTAAAAGTAGGAGGACCACCATGCCCATTTTACAGATGGAGAAACAAAGGCTGAAGAGGTTATAGTGAACTGCAGGAAGTCACAACTGACTACCTCACAGAGCCCAAATAAGAACAGAGAACTTCAGAGTCCCAGGGTGGCTGGAGTTGGGCGGGTCTGTTGGGACGGTTTCCAGGGGAGACTTGTGTGTGCTCGAGAACAGATAGGGTGGTGATGGGTGGCAGGGGAGGGAAAGGGGAGGGCTGGGGTCCACTTTAGAATCTTGAATGACCTTTTCCTGATTCTAATCCTCAACTGTGGCCTGGTCTCAAAATGACCTGGTCTCTTAAGGGTCTTTCTGTAGCATCTCCCTGGGCACCCTGAACTCTGAGGTCTGGGACACCTCTCCTAGACACTCTGAACTCCTTCCTTAAGGAGTCAGACAGAACTTCAGGCCCTAAAGGGGTGGTCTCTGTACCTTGGTAAACTTTCTCAAGTTCTCTTGCCAAGTCTTCAGAATAATGTGTTGGGCTTCCAAGATCTTGCATTTGAAACCCATTTCTGTCTTTTCCAGGGCATCAAGGGTCCCAAAGGTGTGGTAGATATGATGGTAGGTAAAGATTTTTTTTTTCATATTTTCAAGGATCTTTCTTATTTCTTCAGACATACAAAGCATAGTTATTTTATATTCTCTGTCTGATTATTCTGGTATCTTAAATGGCTATAGAATCTGTTGTTTCTCCTGGGTGTGAATATTTTAATTCTAAACTTTATTTTTTCAAAAACACAAAAATTTCCACCTTTGCAAGATAGAAATCTGTAAAAATTCTTTAATTTCTCCTCTTGTAAGTTCTCTTGATACTTTAAAGTTTATAGACTTTACTCTAGTTGATTATAGCCAAATCAAGTAAAAGGAACAGAATAATATTTTAAATATTTAAACAATATTTTAAAGAGTAGAATAATATTTTAAATCTGGATGTTTTTGACTAATACTGGTTGGCATGAAAGGAAGACTTTGAGGTCTACTTGGGATGATCCCCTGGAGAAGGGAAAGGCTACCCACTCCCATGTTATGGCCTGGAGAATCTCATGGACTGTATAGTCCATGGGGTTGCAAAGAGTTGAACACGACTGAGAGACTTTCACTTTCTTTCACTTTTCACCCCTGTGCAAAAAACAAACAAGCTTTTTTGGTGAGGCGCAAAAATTGCTTATACAGTATTTATCTTTCTCTTTTTGACTCACTTCATTCTCTAACACGTATATATGGAACCTAGAAAAATGGCACCGAAGAATTTATTTACAGGGCAGCAGTGGAGAAACAAAGAGAATAGACTTATGGACATGGGGAGAGGGGAGGAGAGGGTAAGATGTATGGAAAGAGCAACAAGGAAACTTACATTACCATATGTAAATAGATAGCCAACGGGAATTTGCTGTATGATGCAGGGAACTCACTCTTGCCTGGAAAATCCCATGGATGGAGGAGCCTGGTAGGCTGTAGTCCTTGGGGTTGCTAAGAGTTGGACACGACTGAGTGACTTCACTTTGACTTTTCACTTTCATGCATTGGAAAAGGAAATGGCAACCCATTCCAGTACTCTTGCCTGGAGAATCCCAGGGACGGGGGAGCCTGGTGGGCTGCTGTCTATGGGGTCGCACAGAGTTGGACATGACTGAAGCGACTTAGCAGCAGCAGCAGGGAACTCAAACAGGGCTCTCTGTATCAACCTAGAGGAGTGGGTGGGGAGGGAGATGGGAGGGAGGTTCAAAAGGGAGGGGATACATGTCTACCTGTGGCTGATTCATGTTGAGGTTTGACAGCAAACAGCAAAATTCTGTAAAGCAATTATCCTTCAATAAAAAATAAATTAAGTAAAAAACTTGCTTATGGAGTATTTATAAGCCAACACATAGTATAGTAGGTGGAGAAGGCAATGGCAACCCACTCCAGTACTCTTGCCTGGAAAATCCCATGGACAGAGGAGCCTGGAAGGCTGCAGTCCATGGGATTGCGAAGAGTCAGACATGACTGAGCGACTTCACTTTTACTTTTCACTTTCATGCATTGGAGAAGGAAATGGCAACCCACTCCAGTACTCTTGCCTGGAGAATCCCATGGATGGAGGAGCCTGGTAGGCTGTAGTCCTTGGGGTCGCTAAGAGTTGGACACGACTGAGTGACTTCACTTTGACTTTTCACTTTCATGCATTGGAGAAGGAAATGGCAAGCCACTCCAGTGTTCTTGCCTGGAGAATCCCAGGGACGGGGGAGCCTGGTGGGCTGCCATCTATGGGGTCGCACAGAGTCAGACACAACTGAAGTGACTTAGCAGTATAGTAGAGGCCACTGTGTCTTATGGCGCACCTGAAAAGGATTTCAGCCTTATGGTTATTTTTCACGTCCCAGGTACAAAAGTACAGTGGCGGGAGGTAGGGAAGGGTGTGGAGCAACTGAGGAGCAGAACGTAATGGGGTCGGTTGGAGAAGAGGACAGAGCAGAGAGGAAGGGGTCAAGGGAGCAATGAAGGTTCCTAGGGGAGGTGCTGAGGGTAGAACGTCTTGGCTGTCGCTCTGAAGAAATGTTACAGGAGTCACTAATGTAGAGACCCAAGAATTGAAGGCATTCCTCTGCTTTTTGTGCTGAGATTCCTGGATTAAACTTCTTCAAAATCAAATTTGATTCCATTCCTTTGTTAAGAAGATAAAAAAAAAAAAAGAAGGGTTCCCCTTATCTACCTATCTCTAATAATATGGGCAGTGTATTAGATATAAAATATTTAAAATGTCCACTGGATCCAGAAATATAACTTCCTGGAAAGTTTCATCTGCTGTGACAAATTTTGGGTTTTCTGTTGTGGATTAAAAAGCGTCAGATAGGCACTGATTCCTTATAAGGTTTCTAAGTCATGAGGTTGAGGAGGAATATGCTTCAAATTAAATACTCTTTATTTTACCATCTTTCTAACAGCCTTGTGAAATCATCAAGTTTGCTCGTGAAAATTGCCGTAAGTTGTTACAAAGCCTCAAAAGGAGCCAGCACTGCGAAGTGGGGATGGATCATGCTTTGGGAGCATAAGTCACCTGGGATTTGGAGAAGCATGGTCCATCCAGGGAGGGTCTTTTATAATTTATAATATATTCGGCTCAGTTCCCCCTTGGGTAAGTAAACTTCTTCAACGTGATCTCAGCAATGAAGTGGATGATATGGAGAACAGTATGGAGGTTCCTTAAAGAACTAAAAACAAAACCACCACACTATCCTACAACCCCACTCCTGGGTGTGTATCTGGAGAAAACCAACTTTAAAAAGATACACGCACCCCAGTGTTCATTACAGCACCGTTTACAGTAGTCAAGACCATCGAGAGATGAATGGATAAAAAAATGTGGTATTATAGTGAAGTGGTCATATTAAGTGAAGTCAGACAGAGAAAGACAAATCTCATATGATATCCCTTATATGTGGCATCTAAGAAAAAAAGTTACAAATGAACTTCTTTACAAAATAAAAATAGACCGACAAATATGAAACAAACTTATGGTTACTGAAGGGGAAATGGGGAGGAACAAATTAGGAATTTGGGATTAATACACTGCTATTTATAAAATAACCAACAAGGACCTACCATAGATAGCACAGGGAACTATACTCAATATTTTGTGATAACCTACAAGGGGAAAATATGAAAAATAATATATACACACATGTGTATAACTGAATTACTTTGTTGTACACCTGAAATTAACATGACATTATGAATAAACTATACTTCAATAAAATGAAGTTAAGACACATGAAATGGACAAAAGGCATGCTATCTCAACAGCAAAGAAGAATCCCACTGCAGCATGGCATCTCACACAGTGATAGCTGGACACTTGCACTTCTTGCTGCTTCTTAACACAAAACAGGCAAAGAGAAGCTCTGTTCTTTTATTTCATCCATTAAGCAAGGGAGATCAACAAGGAGCCTTCAGTAACTAATGGGTCCTTTTAAATTGACATTTATGTTTTAAAAATGAAACTATGAATCCTCACATCTTAAGTAATGCTTGTCATGTTCCCAGATTGAAATTCATTGACTGTCTTCAGTGTACTCCAGGATATTTGCACCTATAATATACACCAGCATTGGGAAGTGGACATGAACTTGGCAAGCTGCTTAGTTTGGATTTTCTCCCAAACCATCCCACCCCTCTTACACTAATTCTCCCATGTTCTGTCCACTCCCATTCAGTTGCTGTTCAGAAAGATTCTGGATTTTTCTTCTAGGAATCATAAATAATAATACCATTATCTTGACCACAAAGGAAAAAAGTTTCAAAGTTAAAGGTGAAACTCCTTTTACATTCAAAAGCAGTGTGAAGTAAAAAATAAACAGAAAAAAAGTGGGAAAACATATGCAATATAAGCCATGAATCCAGGGAAACGCTCTAACTTCCTTACTCCATCATGTTGAAATATATAAAATCACAGCTACTCAATCATTTTCATCTACAAAAACAGGCACTTCATAATTTGCTAAACCTGAATGTAAAAAACTCTTTTAGATTGAAAATGGGTCAGCCTCATGAATGGAGGATTCAGGAAAGAAAAATTACAACATACCTGTAACAATGGTTGACTTCATAAGCAGTCAAAGAATACAAATTAAAATAAGACATTTTTTTGTTTCAAATTGGAAATATTTTTAAGATGAGAAAAAAGTCCCTATCCAAGGTAGAGAAATGTAGGCATGTCGATTGGTACAACTTTTCTGAAAAGCCACTGGACAATATATTTATCAAAAGCCATAATTGCAGAGACTCATTTGGGGCTGTAATTGGACAGATATGCAAGGTTCAAGTATTCTCATCACAAAGGGATGTTGGCACGACACATGATAGTTCTCCGGATGATATTGCTCTAAATTTACTGATGGAAAGAATAGATGTTCATCATATATGAAGCGAAAAAAGATTCAGTATAGAACATAACATAAGCCCCAAGTCTTATAAAATAAAACAAAGCATGTATTGTTGTTGTTTAATTGTGTCCAACCCTTTGCGACCCCATGGACTGTAGCCTGCCAGGCTCCTCTGGATTTCCCTCCATGGGATTTCCCAATCAAGAATACTGGAGTGGGTTGCCATTTCCTTCTCCAGGGATCTTCCTGACCCAGGGATTGATCTCAAGTCTCCTGCATTGACAGGTAGATTCTTTACTGCTAAGGCACCATGGCAGCCCCAAACAAATTATACATATATACATACACATGTATGTGATAAATTAAGGGTGGTTTTAATTTTTGTTTTCTAGTATCTTCCATTAAAATATATTGCTTGTGTATACACATTTATACATAATATGTGCACCATATTAATAATTGTTATTAATAATATCTTAATACATAAATTAATAAACAATAATATAATATTAATACTTGGGCTTCACTAGTGGCTCAGAGAGTAAAGAATCTGCCTCAATGTGGGAGACCCAGGTTCAATTCCTGGGTCAGAAGAACCCCTGGAGAAGGGAATGGTAACCCACTCCAGTATTCTTGCCTGGAGAATCCCATGGACAGAGGAGCTTGGTGGGCTATAGTCCACAGAGTCACAAAGAGTTGGACATGACTGATCAGCTAATACACACAATATTAATACTTAATTACTAATATTACTATATTTTATTATAGATATGGTTTAAGATAGGTGTGTATATACATATGTGTGTGTGTATATAGTTTCCGAGTAGCTCAATGTATTATATTTAAGTTCAGTACAGTGTGACTCAGCTCAAAAGCAGGGACACAAACATAGTTCTTGAATCAGAGCCTGAGACAGTCAGTCTGGAGTTGGTGGAGTGCCATGGTGCTCAGGGGTACAGGCTCTTTATTATATAACATATAATAATATAAATTATGTATTATAATATCAGTCAGTTCAATTCAGTTCAGTCGCTCAGTCGTGTCCGACTTTTTGCAACCCCATGAATCGCAGCACGCCAGGCCTCCCTGTCCATCACCAACTCCCGGAGTTCACTCAGACTCATGTCCATTGAGTCAGTGATGCCATCCAGCCATCTCATCCTCTGTCGTCCCCTTCTCCTCCTGCCCCCAATCCCTCCCAGCATCAGGGTCTTTTCCAATGAGTCAACTCTTCGCATGAGGTGGCCAAAGTACTGGAGTTTCAGCTTTAGCATCATTCCTTCCAAAGAAATCCCAGGGCTGATCTCCTTCAGAATGGACTGGTTGGATCTCCTTGCAGTCCAAGGGACTCTCAAGAGTCTTCTCCAACACCACAGTTCAAAAGCATCAATTCTTCGGCACTCAGCCTTCTTCACAGTCCAACTCTCACATCCATACATGACCACAGGAAAAACCATAGCCTTGACTAGACGAACCTTTGTTGGCAAAGTAATATCTCTGCTTTTGAATATGCTATCTAGGTTGGTCATAACTTTCCTTCCAAGGAGTAAGCGTCTTTTAATTTCATGGCTGCAGTCACCATCTGCAGTGATTTTGGAGCCCAGAAAATAAAGTTTGACACTGTTTCCACTGTTTCCCTCTGACGCTGGGGCAGGGGTGCTGTTTCCCATATCACCTAATGACCCAAGATGTCTGTCAAGCTTCAGCCAGCAGGTAAAGAAAGGAAAAGTATACTTGTTTGGAGTAAGATGCTATCCCACTGAGAAATGCAGTCTTTGTTCCAGGCAGCCACATACCCAGTCAAAGACTGGGGTTCTTTTGCTATGGGGAGAAGGGGGGAGTGGATATTGGAGAGCAAGCTGAGGTCTCTGCCACACTCAGGTGGGAGTCATAGAGGCTTGAATTTCTCAGAGGAGATGGTTTTCATATCAATGCTGGCAAAAGTGTCTTTGCCTATGTCAATTAACAATGTCCTCTTTTCTCTCCCAAATCATTTCCCTTCCAGCCTGTTCAGCAGGTAAATAACATTTGTTAATATTCATTCCGGCCTTCACCCATGTACAGGCATCGCAGACAGTCCTAAATCTGTGTCTCCACATGTCTAGGTGTTTCCAAATGCCCAGCGTTCCCGACCGAGGTGGTCTTCGCCTTGGACACGTCAGATGACGTCTCCTGGTTGGATTTTGAGAGGATGAGAGACATTTTACTGTCTCTGCTGATGAAGATGGAAATCAGTGGGAGTAACTGCCCCGTGGGTGCACGGGTGGCCATTGTCTCCTACAGCAACAGAACTGATTACCTGGTTCGCCTCTCTGACCGCAAGGCAGGGCCCGCGCTCCTGCAGGCGGTCAGGGGGCTGTCGCTGGCAGGGTCATCTGGCAGCCGGCGCCTTGGGGACGCCATGAGGTTTGTGGCTAGACACGTATTCAAGCGCGTGCGTGCGGGCCGCCTCCTGAGGAAGGTGGCAGTGTTCTTCCAGGCGGGCCCGACCCCGGATGCAGGTTCTATCAGCACCGCCATGCTAGAGCTCAGTGCGCTGGACATTGCTGCTGCGGTCATCACCTTCACGGAGGACCACGGCCTCCCGGATGCCCTGCTGGTGAGTGCAGGACTGAGGCTGGGCAGGGGTCCAGGGGTTAGTGCTTACCCTGTGGGGAGTGAGAGCTGGTCAGGGGAAGAATTCTCCAGAAACTGATGTATGTGTGTGTGTGGGAGACAGGTGCAGGGTTAGGGGGATGTCTCATTACAGACTCTGCTGCCAGCGTTACTGCTGGTGCCTAGTGGCCATCCTTGGAGTAGCCATCGAGTATATACTCCATGCCGTGTGCCTTTTAAAGAGTCTTATTGAACTCCTCTCAAACTCTATAAGGTAGATGTCATCGTAGAGCTCCATTTCAGAGATGAGAATACTGAGGCTTAGACAGGTTAAGTATGTCATCACAGGTCAAATGTCTTGTTAGGTGCTGGCCGATTTTTATCTACCTTAATAGCTGGTGCTTACCCACTCTGCTAACCTGTATGATGAGGCGGGGGGTTGGGGGTGGTCCACCGACTGTAATTTATGTTCTCTGTTTTACTTGGGATATAAAACCCATGGGGGCTTACCTGGTGGCTCAGTGGTAGAGAATCCACCTGACGCAGGCTCGATCCCTGGGTTGGGAAGATCCCTGGAGGAGAAAATGGCAACCCACTCCAGTAATCTTTCCTGGGAAATCCCATGGACAGAGGAGCCTGGTGGGCTACAGTCCACAGGGTCTCAAAAGATTTGGACATGATTCAGCATTCAGCACATGCATACATAAAATCCATATACAAAGTGGATAAGGGGTAGTGATTTTAAGGATACAGCTAGATGGGTTTTTATACATGTTTAAAGCCCAATGACCAAGACATAGCTCAAGGTAACTGAATACTTGAGGCATTCTGTATGTTTGCTCATATGACCTTTCCAGCTTCTGTCACCATCGAATGGTTCCATCTGGTCCTTTATGCAAATTGAATCCTACAGCATGTATCTCTTTGTATCTGGCTTCTTTCACTCAACTTACCGTCTGTTCTCTTGTTCATCCATATAGATTAATTTTTTATTGAGTAATTTTTTAAAACTAAAGTTTTCTAGTGTATGTATATACCACACTTTATTATTTGAAATTGAAATATAGTTGAATTATAGTTTTGTGTTTCAGGTATACAGCTCAATGATTCAGATATATATATATACGAATATGCATATCATATATATATTTATGCATCTTTTTCAGATTCTTTTCCATTATAGATTGCCACAGTGTTGCATATAATTCCCTGTGCTATACAGTAGGTCTTTGTTGTTTATCTGCTTTGTATATAGCAATGTGCATATGCTAATCCCAAGCTCCTAACTTACCCCTCCTTCCTTTTTCCCCTTTGGTAACCATGTGTTGGCTTGCTACATGTACCACACTGTATTCATCGATCTAGTCTCTAAACTTGACTTTTCTAACTAAAACCCATGTAAACCATTCTTCTGGAACATCTGGGATGATTTATAAGAATGAAAGACGATTGCCTTCTTAAGTGATTTCAGGAGGCTGATGCATATCAGCTTGAGCTATGTTCCACTGGCAATATTCAACTGTTTCTGACCTGCAGAAATGGAAACGTCATATGGTTCAATCTAATAGCTAAAAAAGTCACCTCTGCTGGACTATTTAGTTTTCTCTGAAGATTGGATGTGCAGTTTGTGTGGGAGGTGGGAGGTTTTGTTGACATAGCTGTGACTATGCTTCTAGGAATCAATAGGTAAAATTGTGACAGCTTGTGAACTATTGAGAAGGATGGACAAAATATCTTTAGTTTTCAGTCCCTCTTGCCTCCCAGGATGTCCGGACAGGAATGGGTAGGGGATGGTGGCAACTCTCAGTAACTGCCTTGAATTGATTAGTAAAGGCAGAGTCAGACAAGCTGTTATCGTTCAGTCACTAAGTCGTGTCCAACTCTTTGCTACCCCATGGACTGCAGCACACCAGGCTTCCCTGCCAGGGGTCCAGCCCTGGCTGATCCAGGGAGTTCGAAGCAGGGACGGCGTCAGCGAGGATCAGGATACAATAGCTTCAATTAGATATTAATTAAAGATGTAAAGAGTAATAGAATGAGGATAGCTCAGTAGGAAAACTCAGTGGAGAAAAGAGGCTGAGTAGCTTGGTTTACGCCGGAGACCAATAAAACTTCAAGACAAGAAGCTTGCACCACTTACGTAGGCTGCAGGCATCCTTCCGTTCTCCCAAAGGAGAGGAGACACTGAGGCCTCCCCGGTCGGATCTTAGAAGCCCAGGCAAAATTAGTAAGCTTGGTGGGTTCTGTGCTCCAGATGGAGAGTCAGCCAGAGTGAGAGAGAGTGACATGGGGAGACCAGTATTTCGAGAAACTGATCCCAATTCTTTATTTTCCATGGTCTACTTTTATACACTGAGATGTTATGCAAAAGTCACGTGGGGTCAGCAGTCCTGACTTTTATCAAAGTCAGGTGCTTCATACAAATGTATACAGAGGTCTCAGGGGTGTTACATCATCTTCTGGCCAGGGGGCCTGCTGACAATTTATGACCCTCTCCTTGTGACAGCGGTCAGTCAACCAGGACACTTATTTCTCCAGGGGTGATTATTCTTAAAACAGACGCCACCCAAATAAAGTTACATTCCTATAGGGTGAGGGTATAGTGGGTTTTAGTTAAGGAAAGAATTTACTTAGCCTAAGGTCTAACGTGATTTATATCAAAGGTTAATATTTATTTCTTCTATATATTCATTAATGTGTATAAGGGCCGGGGATGTGGAGACTTAGCAACAAACATTGGCTCAACAAATGAAAAACCCTTCACCAATACAATTTCTAATCAGCCCATTATACTTACACTAATGGTTTTCTAACTTTTCTAAGGAACCTGTTTTTAGAAGGTTTAAAGCATCTCGTGCCTCTCACGGTTGGGAGGCTGTGAGCAATCACATGTGGCCGGACAAGCCTGTCAGGCAGGCTAGAGAACCTTCAGAGGAGTTTGTAGGTTAAAACACTCTTGTCATGCCCAGGAGTTTTTATTAACTGGAGCTCTAAGTTAACTCCTTCTCTGAAAGAGGTGGTAGGGGACAGCCCCCCGTAAAGTCAGAGGTGTAGGTGAGAGCACAAAGTAGTAAAGTAGGCAGGCTCTGGTTATGGGGGTAGATGCTCGAGGATTTCCAGGGGGACACCTGAGGCTCGATCCCACCTTTGCGTATGTCGAGCCTCCTTCCTCATGACCTTTGCCACGGGCCGAGTGCCTCACTCTGGCCCCCAACACTTACCTGTCTTCCACTGTCTCCCAGAATTTGCTCAAGTTCATGGCCATTGAAAGTGAAGAGGAACTTCAACACTTAGAAAGTGAGGAGGAACTAAAGAGACTCTGGATGAAAGTGAAAGAGGAGAGTGAAAAAGTTGACTTAAAGCTCAACATTCAGAAAACTAAGATCATGGCATCCAGTCCCGTCATTGCATGGCAAATAGATGGGGAAACAGTGGAAACAGTGGCTGATTTTATTTTGGGGGCTCCAAAATTACTGCACATGGTTATTGCAGTCATGAAATGAAAAGACGCTTGCTCCTTGGAAGGAAAGTTATGACTAACCTAGACAGCATATTAAAAAGCAGAGACATTACTTTGCCAACAAAGGTCTGTCTAGTCAAACCTATGGTTTTTCCAGTAGTCATGTATGGATGTGAGAGTTGGACTGTGAAGAAAGCTGAGTGCCGAAGAATTGATGCTTTTGAACTGTGGTGTTGGAGAAGACTCTTGAGAGTCCCCTGGACTGCAAGGAGATCCAACCAGTCCATCATATAGGATATCAGTCCTGGGTGTTCATTGGAAGGACTGATGTTGAAGCTGAAACTCCAATACTTTGGCCATCTGATGTGAAGAGCTAACTCATTTGAAAAGACCCTGATGCTGGGAAATATTGAAGGCAAGAGGAGAAGGGGACGACAGAGGATGAGATGGTTAGATGGTATCACCAACTCAAAGGACATGAGTTTGGGTAGGCTCTGGGAGTTGGTGATAGATAGGGAGGCCTGGTGTGCTGCAGTTCATGGGGTTGCAAAGAGTCAGACACGACTGAGCAAATGAACTGAACTGATGTCCATTAACTCAGTGATGCCATCCAACCATCTTATCCTCTGCTGACCTCTTCTCCTTTTGTCTTCAATCTTTCCCAGCATCAGGGTCTTTTCCAATGAATTAGCTCTTCATATCAGATGGTCAAAATATTGGAGCTTCAGCTTCAGCATCAGTTCTTCCAATGAACATTGGGGGTTGATTTCCTTTCAGATTGACTGGTTTGATCTCTTTGCAGTCCAAAGGACTCTCAAGAGTCTTTTCCAGCACCACAATTCAATAGTATCAATTCTTTGTTGCTCAACCTTCTTTATGGTCTAAATCTCACATTCATAATGACTGCTCTAAAAACAATAGCTTTGGGACCAGATGCCTTGATCTTAGATTTTTTAAATGTTGAGTTTTAAGGCAGCTTTTTCACTCCCCTCATCAGGAGGCTCTTTAGTTCCTCTTTGCTTTCTGCTGTAAGAGTGGTATCATCTGCATATCTGATGTTAATATTTCTCCCAGAAATCTTGATTCCAGCTTGTGATTCATCTGGTCCAGCATTTCCCATGATGTGCTCTGTCTATAAGTTAAATAATCTACAGCCTTATCAAATTCCTTTCCCAATTTTGAACCAGTCAGTTGTTCCATGTAAGGTTCTAAGTGTTGCTTCTTGACCTGCATATAGGTTTCTCAAGAGATAAGTAAGTGGTCTGGTATTCCCATATCTTGAAGAATTTTCCTCAGTTTGTTGTGATCCACATAGTCAAAGGCTTTCTCTTAGTCAATGAAGCAGAAGTCAATGTTTTTCTGAAATTCCCTTGCTTTCTGTATGATCCAACAAATGTTGGCAATTTGATCTCTGGTTCCTTTGTCTTTTCTAAACCCAGCTTGTGTATCTGGAAGTTCTCAGTATACATATTGCTGAAGCTTAGCTTAAAGGATTTTTAACATAACCTTACTAGCATGGGGAATGAGTACAATTGTCCAATAGTTTGAGCATTCTTTAGCACTGCCGTTCTCTGAGACTGAAATGAAAACTGACCTTTTCCAGTCCAGTGGACACTGCTGAGTTTTCTAAATTTGCTGACATATTGAGTGCAGCACTTTAACAACATCATCCTTTCAGATTTTAAATAAATCAGCTGAGATTCCATCACCTCTACTAGCTTTGTTCATAGTAATGCTTCATAAGGCCCACTTGACTTTACACTCCAGGATGCCTGGCTCTAGGTGAGTGACCATACCACCATGGTTATCCCAGACATTCAGACCTTTTTTGTATTGTTCTTCTGTGTATTTTTGCCACCTCTTCTTAACCTCTTCTGCCTCTGTTAGGTTTTTGCTGTTTTTGTCCTTTATCATGCCCTTCCTTGCATGAAATGTACCCTTGATATCTCCCAAGTTTCTTGAAGAGATCTCTATTCTATTGTTTTCCTCTATTTCTTTGCGCTGTTCATTGAACAAGGCCTTCTTATCTCTCCTTGCTATTCTCTGGAACTCTGCATTCAGTTGGGTATATCTTTCCTTTTCTTCCTTGCTTTTTGTGTCTCTTCTTTTCTCAGGTATTTGTAAAGCTTCCTCAGACAACCACTTTGCCTTCTTGCATTTCTTTTTCTTTGGGATGGTTTTGGTCACCACCTCCTGGACAATGTTAGGAACCTGTTTCCATAGTTCTTAAGGCACTCTGTCTACCAGATCTAGTCAATTTAATCTGTTTATCACCTCCACTGTATAATCATAAGGGATTTGATTTAGGTAATACATGAATGGCCTAGTGGTTTTCCCTACTTTCTTCAATTTAAGCCTGAATTTTGCAATAAGGAGCTCATGAAATGAGCCACAGTCAGCTTCAAGTCTTGTTTTTGCTGACTGTATAGAGTTTCTCCATTTTTGGCTGCAAAGAATATAATTAATCTGATTTTGGTATTGACCATCTGGTAGTTTCTATGTGTAGAGTCATCTCTTGTGTTGGAAAAAGGTGTGGGAAAGGGATTGTTGGAAAGGGTTTGTTGTTGTTGGAAAATGGTATTTATTATGACCAGAGCATGTTTTTGGTGTGGTTCTCCCCTTCATGTATCGCAGCCTTGAAGTGGTGAGGGGGCTTGCATAATTCAGTGAAGCTATGAGTGATGCCATTCAGGATCACCCCAGACGGATGGGTCATAGTGGAGAATTCTGACAAAATGTGATCTGCTGGGGGAGGGAAATGCAAATCACTCCAGTATTCTTGCTGCGAGAACCCCATGAACAGTACACAAAGATGAAAAGATATGACACTGAAAGAAGAATTCCCCAGGTCAAAAGGTGCCCAACATGCTACTGTGGAAGAAGGGAGGACAATTACTAATAGCTCCAGGAAAAAGGAAGCCGCTGGGCCAAAGAGCAAATGACGCTCAGTTGCAGAGGTGTCTGGTGGTGAAAGTTAAGTCTGATGCTCTAAAGAACAACACTTCACAGGAACCTGGAATGTTCGGTCCATGAATCCGGGTAAACTGGACATGCTCACGTAGGATATGGCAAGAGTGAACATCGGCATCTTAGGAATCAGTGAACTAAAATGCTTCTTGTGCTGTTGATGGGTTATTGTGGCAACCAGTGAACTAAAATGGAAGAGTATGGGTGAATGGGATTCAGATGACGTTGTGTCGGCTACTGTGGGCAAGAACCCCCTAGAATAAATGGAGTAGCACCATAGTCAACAACAGAGTCCAAAATGCAGCACTTTGGTTCAGTCTCAAAAAGACAGAATGATTCTGGTTCATTTCCAGAGTAAACCATTCAACATTACAGTAATGCCAGTCTATGCCCCAAGCACTGATGCCAAAGAAGCTGAAGTTGACCAGTTCTATGAAGATCTACAAAACCTTCTATAACTAACACCAAAAATATGTCCTTTTCATCATAGAGGATTAGAATGCAAAAGTAGAAAGTCAAGAGATAGCTGGAGTAACAGGCAAATTTGGCCTTGGAGTACAAAATGAAGCAGGGAAAAGGCTAGCAGAATTTTGCCAAGACACAAGTTACGCCTTATTATTTTTATTGCAGTATAATTGACTTACAGTATTTTATTGGCTTCAGGTGTGTACAACATAGTGATTCAATATTTTTATACGTTACAGAATGATCACCACAGTAAGTCTAGTCATGATATGTCTCCGTAAAAGACATTGCGTAGTTATTGACTGTCTCCCCCACACTCTGCGTTTCATACCTGTGAGTCATTTATTTTGTAATGGGAAGTTTGTACATCTTAACCCCTCTCACTGACTCCTCTCATCCCCCTACACACGCTCTCTGGCAACCACCTGTTTGTTTTCTGTATCTACGAGTCTATTTCTGTTGTGTTATGTTTGTCCATTTGTTAGATTCCACACATGAGTGAAATCATGTTGTAATTTTGTTTCTCCATCTGATTTAGTCCACTTAGCCTATGGGGGTCAGACAGAGTTGGACACGACTGAAGTGACTTAGCAGCAGCAGCAGCAGCAGCAGCAGCAGCAGCATAATACCATCTATTACGGTCCATCCATGTTGTTGTCACATATGGCAAGATTTCCTTCTGTTTATGACTAATATTCTATTCTGTGTCTGTGTATACACATCTCTGTGTGTGTGTATCTGTGTGTATGTATCTGCGTGTGTGTGTGTCTGTGTGTGTGTGTATCTGTGTGTGTATGTGTATCTGTGTATCTGTGTGTATCTGTGTGTGTGTATCTGTGTGTATCTGTGTGTGTGTGTATCTGTGTGTGTGTGTGTGTGTGTGTGCGCACACAATGTGTTAGTCACTCAATCGTGTCTTACTTTTTGTGAGACCGTGGACCGTAGCCCGCCAGGTTCTTCTGTCTGTGATGTTTCCCTGTCAAGAATACTGGAGTGGGTTGCCATTGCCTACTCCGGGGAATCTTTCCAACCCAGGAATTGAATCCGTGTTTCTTGCACTTCCTGCGTGGGCGGGCAGACTCTTCACCTCTGT
This sequence comes from Bos taurus, assembly GCF_002263795.3. Lineage (NCBI taxonomy): Eukaryota > Metazoa > Chordata > Mammalia > Artiodactyla > Bovidae > Bos > Bos taurus. The sequence goes on along the minus strand of NC_037328.1, from coordinate 152,063,725 downwards.
GCCACCTGGGAAGCCTGTATATATATATATAGTCCCCTCTTTCCATGGATAGATACATAAGTGTGAAAATGAAAGTGTTAGTCACTCAGTCATGTCCAACTCTTTGTGGCCTCATGGACTGTAGCCTGCCTGCCAGGCTCTTCTGTCTGTGGAATTCTCCAGGCAAGAATACTAGAGTGGGTAGCGATTCTCTTCCCCAGGGGATCTTCCTGACCCAGTGATTGAACCTGGGTCTCCTGTATTGCAGGCAGATTCTTTACCGTCTGAGCCACCGGGGAAGCGCGCACGCACACACACACACACACACACATCTCTTTTATTCATTCATCTGTTGAGGAACACTTGGGTTGCTTGCATTTCATAGCTGTTGTAAACAATGCTGCCATGAACACAAGTGTGCATATATTTTTGTACCTGTATTTTGTTCTCTTTGGGTAAATACCAAGTTGCTGGATCATATGGTAGTTCTATTTTTAGTTTTTGAGGAACTGCTGTACTGTTTCCACAGCAGCTGCACCGTTTACATTCTCACCAACAGTGCATGAGGCTCCCCTTTTCTCCACATCTTCACCAGAGCTTGTTCTTTTTTTTATGATACCCATTCTGACAGGATGAAATGATATTTTATTGCGGTTTTGATTTCCCTGGTGATTAGCGATGTTGAGCATCTTCTCACGTGTCTTTTCACACATGGCCGTCTGTATGTCTTTGGAAAAACATTCAGGTCCTCTGCCCACTTTGTAGTCAGGTGGTTTTTTCAGTGCTGAGTCGTATGCATTCTTTCCATGCTTGTTGGATATACGGTGTGCAGATACATCCTCCCATTCAGTAGGCTGCCTTTCATCTCTGTAGACAGTTTCCGTCACCTGCAAAAGCTTTTTCGTTCCCTGCCAGCTGCAAGGTGCTTGCATCTCAGTTCTACCCTTTGCTGTTGTTGTTGCTCCACTCTCCTCTTCATTCCTTAGACATATTCTTGTCCCAAGATGTGGAGGGATCACTCTGTGCCCTAAATTTAACATTTAGAGAGGATGTTCAGCGGCACTTGCTAGCTCAAATGTAGCGAATGACTTTGTTTCTGGTAACTTTGGCAAGGAGATAAACCATAAAAACGACTATCACATCCTCAGAGCCTTTCAGAAAATCTTCATTTCTTCACAACCGGGCATAATGCATCCCATTACCTTCCCTACTCTGTGCTTTATCCCGTGCGGAATTGAGTTAGGGGAGTGAGAATATCCTGTAATTTTCCTTCTGAATTATCTGCCCGAGGGCTCCCTTGGATGATCTGTGGGGCTTTTTGTCTTTCATCTCTATGTTATTTTATTTTCTAGAATAACTTAGTATTCTAAAGCTTCTCAAAAAATGATGGTTGTTCAATTTAAAATAATTGTATAAACTAGAGGAACCAGAGATCAAATTGCCAATAACCGCTGGATCACGGAAAAAGCAAGAGAGTTCCAGAAAAACATTTATTTCTGCTTTATTGACTATGCCAAAGCCTTTGACTGTGTGGATCACAATAGACTGTGGAAAATTCTGAAAGAAATGGGAATACCAGACCACCTGATCTGCCTCTTGAGAAATTTGTATGCAGGTCACGAAGCAACAGTGAGAACTGGACCTGGAACAACAGACTGGTTCCAAATAGGAAAAGGAGTACGTCAAGGCTGTATATTGTCACTCTGCTTATTTAACTTATATGCAGAGTACATCATGAGAAACGCTGGACTGGAAGAAACACAAGCTGGAATCAAGATTGCCGGGAGAAATCTCAATAACCTCAGATATGCAGATGACACCACCCTTATGGCAGAAAGTGAAGAGGAACTCAAAAGCCTCTTGATGAAAGTGAAAGTGGAGAGTGAAAAAGTTGGCTTAAAGCTCAACATTCAGAAAACGAAGATCATGGCATCTGGTCCCATCACTTCATGGGAAATAGATGGGGAAACAGTGGAAACAGTGTCAGACTTTATTTTTTGGGGCTCCAAAATCACTGCAGATGGTGACTGCAGCCATGAAATTAAAAGACACTTACTCCTTGGAAGGAAAGTTATGACCAACCTAGACAGCATATTGAAAAGCAGAGACATTACTTTGCCAACAAGGGTTCATCTAGTCAAGGCTATGGTTTTTCCTGTGGTCATGTGTGGATGTGAGAGTTGGACTGTGAAGAAGGCTGAGCACCGAAGAATTGATACCTTTGAAGTGTGGTGTTGGAGAAGACTCTTGAGAGTCGCTTGGACTGCAAGGAGATCCAACCAGTCCATTCTGAAGGAGATCAGCCCTGGGATTTCTTTGGAAGGAATGATGCTAAAGCTGAAACTCCAGTACTTTGGCCACCTCATGTGAAGAGTTGACTCATTGGAAAAGACTCTGATGCTGGGAGGGATTGGGGGCAGGAGGAGAAGGGGATGACAGAGGATGAGGTGGCTGGATGGCATCACTGACTTGATGGACGTGAGTCTGGGTGAACTCCGGGAGTTGGTGATGGACAGGGAGGCCTGGCGTGCTGCGATTCATGGGGTCACAAAGAGTCGGACACAACTGAGCAACTGAACTGAACTGAACTGATGCCCTAATTTCTCAGTCTGTTTAAACATGCTTGGAAGTTGTGGGCCATGTTGGAAAGATTTCTTAAGCCATCCATTATATCAACCTGAGGTCTAACTAAAGCACTATTGTAACACTTGGGCTATTTGTGCTGAATCCCATTAAGAAATGTCCAATTGTCTTGTGTCCCAAAACATAAGACTTAATTTGCACCCTCTTTTAAAGTCTAAAAATGGAGCATTACAGGGAAAATGCAACTTGTGTGCCTCATTTTAAATTTCATTTTTCTTTATAAAAAACCTAGCATTTGTTCCTTTGAAACAATAGCTTTCAAAATAGCTCATATTTATTGATCCAGGTGCTATTCAAAGATCTTCTCATGTATAGATTCATATAATCCTTATAACAACTCAAAGAGATGACTGATATTTTTTCAGATGATGAAACTGAGGCACAGAGAAGAAAATAAGTTTCTCAGGGTCTGGAATCCCCATTCACAATGAGATTTTAATTCAAAAGTCAAAAATAGGAAAATAAGATAGTTGAGACGTTCTCAGCTCCTCTTGTGTATTAATTAGTTTTACCTATACAAGAGAAGGAAATGGCAACCCACTCCAGTATTCTTGCCTGGAGAATCCCGAAGACAAAGGAGCCTGGTGGGCTACAGTCCATCGGGGTCCCAAAGAGTCGGACATGACTGAGCTACTAACATACACACACACCTACATACAAGAATACTGTGAGAAAGATCTATGAACTGGCTCTATTTCTCTTTCTGTATATTGCTCTTAAAAAAAAAAAATCCTAAGAATTGGCTATCATGGAGACAAAAGCCATTAGCTGTAGAATATGAAAGTATTAACAGGAAGGCCAAAGGGATTTGGGGGGAATAATTTAAAAATGGTATAATTTAGAATTCAGAAAAGTTGCAGGAGGACATTATTTTTCCTTTTTTTCTGAAGGATGTGCTGGGTTGTCCAGACAGACACTCAGAGGCCATCAGATGACCTGCTGTGGAGGCTTTGTCGGGCTGCTGGTTTTGATTAGATTGTTACCACCCAAGAGGCACCACCAGGATCAGAAGCCAAGGAAAGGAATTAGGCAATGAGGCTTTAAACTCTGGCTTTGTCCCCTGTGTAATCTGGACACGTGATTTGTCACTGGCACTTCAATTTGGTCACATGTGAAATGGGGATAAACTCACAGATGTGCTGTGAGAGCTACAAGAGGTAGTGTTTACCGGGACCACTGACACTTTCTGTGTATGCAAAATGCAGGCCATTGTTACTGCTGTCTCCTCAAGGGTGTTACTAGTGCGCCTTTGCCTGGTAACCACCTGTGAAATTGGAAAGCTTCCATTTGTTTATAGCACCTATGAAGGTCCAGCCACCATGCTATATGCTTTTCATGCTTTGTCATCATCACTCTTCAGTCCTCAGGGTGTGTTCACGGGACCAGCAACCCATCAGTCTCACCCAGGTTTGTGAGAAAAGCCAAATCTTAACCTTTCTCCCTGACCCAGTCTATCAGGCTCCGCATCCTTAATGAGATCCCCACGTGGTTTCCGTGAGTGGTAAAGTCTGAGGGGTCTTGGGCTGATCCCCATACTAATCTTGCAAGTTAATTATGATAAAACATTTCCCAGAGGAAGTGAGGGAAAGTAGGAGCTGAACTGACTTGTTCTAAACGACGCAGTCTTGAATCCACACTCTGGAGGTCTGACTCCCTGGTTCCTCTCTATCACTCAACACCCCCAATCCATGGTCCACCCCCAGCGTTTGCTGAGAAGTCCAGGAAGAGCCAGCAGCTTCATGGCGCTCCTGGCGGGACCATGCCTCCTGCCTGGAGCTGGAATGAGACTCCACATGGTTTCTGACTCTCCCTCCCTGGGGTCCTGTCAGCCGTGCCTCAGCCCTTGGCGACTCCTGCTTCTCAGCACTTGCTCCCGTCCCCTCTCCTCCCATCTGCCTGAGCCAAGGAGCCTCCTCCAGCTCAGTCCCAGGAAACAGCGCTGTCCTGTGGCCTCTGGGAACTCAGCCCAAAAGCAGTCAAGTATTGATTTGAACCCTGTGGGTTTCTTGAGCTCAGGGCCCACAGAGTGTTCTTTAATGCTGGGTGCTGAGGTTTGAAGGTTGTCTGGATCCTTCTATTTAAAAAAAAAGAGAATGTTTATGCAAATCCCTGTGCTTTATCCTTTCCCTGCCCCTCCTCCATGCACTCTGTCTTTCAGTTCAGTTTAGTCGCTCAGTCATGTCCGACTCTGTGACCCCATGGACTGCAGCGCGCCAGGCCTCCCTGTCCATCACCAACTCCCGGAGTTTACTTGTCTTTAGTACCCAGCTAAGGTCCCCTAGAGAAGGAAATGGCAACCCACTCCAGTACTCTCGCCTGGAAAATTCCATGGACTGAGGAGGCCTGGAGTGCTACAGTCCATGGGGTCGCAAAGAGTCAGACATGACTGAGCAACTTCACTTTGCTGCACTTCAGTCTCATCAGAGCACAACTGGACACTTAGAGGGGAAGCTGGTTGATGGAGTCATGAGAGGCGCTGATTCAAGCTGCAGCTCAGCTCCGAGCTGTCAGCACGTCACGTGGCTTGTCTTTCAGGTGCCCTGTTGGTGAGGTTTCCTTCTCTGGTGCTGATGGGCGTCTGCAGTGGGGATCATGGAGTTGGGCTCCTCTTTTCATGCTGCAGTTCCCTCCCACACGATCTCTCTGCTTGAGCCTTCTTCAGAATCATCTTGTCTACCTTATCAGTGACAGTGCTGGCAAGCCCAAAGTCAAAGTAATGAGATGTTAATGAACAGCAGCTAGATGCAGATAAGTCTAAAGTGAACCAGTATTCCCCATAGACCTCTGCTGTGTCTTTGTGTACTTGTTCCCACAATTTGATCTTTGTAAGAATAGTAAAAAAATTTTAAGCGTTATCATCAAAGTATTCTTCCTCAGAGCTAAAAAAAAAAAAAAAAAAGATAAACATTTTGTAGTGATTCCAATTCAGTTGAATTTGGTTGTTCTCCAGCTGGCAGAACAGCAGATGGAAGAGTTGAGCTGCTCTGAGAAGAAAGTTAACACCGTGTTCCGAACAAGGCAGATACCAAGGACACTTATGAAGGACCAGGCTGTGTTGAGACAGGAAGAAACCTCAGCAGCATTGACTCCTACCCCAAATTCTGTTGTTGAGGAAATAGGCCAAAGGCTTGTCCGAGGTCACCCAGCCAATCCTGGCCAACCAAGGACTAGGACCTGAGCTCCTGACACCTGGTTCCATTGGTGCTGCCTAGAACCTTTCCTGTGAACCTTTCCTTTATATTAATACAGACTTGAGGGTATGCTTGAATTTATTTGAAGTCTTTCATACTACCTCTAAAAGTCTCATCAATTTTGCATTTTATAAGACACTTCAACCACGTTTCCCACGATTTAAGCATAATATTCACCAGGTTAGCCTTTCCCCACAACTCCTGGAGGAAAGTCCATGTTCCCAGTGCTCCCCCAGTCTTCTCATATCTCCTGGGACGCTGCTGTGGATCCTGGTTTCAGAAGCCTTCCCGACGGCCTCATGTGATTTCCAGTAAAGCTGTTAATGTGCCACATCCACGCCGACACTGTTGTCTCTAGCGCTTGGTAATTTACTACATCTACTTTAGTTTGGTCCATACTCAGATCTGATGACCATGTGGAATGGATCTGAATGTTGGGTGTTGGCAACTCTGCACTCACTGCTCGTCTCAGCTTCCCTCCATCTGGCTGGGTGTTGCAGGGTTTCAAATGTGCTGTCCGTTGGAATGTGTCTTCTCCCTGGGGGCGGAGGGTGTTGAGAAGAATCATGAATAGCCACCGCTTATCTCTGGGCATCTGTGCCTGCTGTTCCTTCACACCATAATGCTTCTTTGCCAGTTAAGGGTCCTACTGATTCTCCCAAAAGTGCCAGATGTTATTATCTTCATCAGGTTCCCTTTATTCATCCGCTTTGAAACGCATCTCCGGTTCCTGTGTTACTGAAACGTGTTATGGGGTGTCTTTCCTTCTTGAGCATTGTTTGCCAGTCCTTCCACTCTTTGAAGGTGTGGCTCTGTCATTTCTGTACCTCCAGGTGGTTTGTTATGTCTTTTCCTAGCAGCCCTTTCATCAGTCTTGGTTGACTCGAATGTCTAAGTCAGGAAAAAGCCTCATTTTAGAGAAGGCAATGGCACCCCACTCCAGTACTCTTGCCTGGAAAATCCCATGGGCGGAGGAGCCTGGTGGGCTGAAGTCCATGGGGTTGCTAAGAGTCGGACACGACTGAGCGACTTCGCTTTCACTTTTCACTGTCATGCATTGGAGAAGGAAATGGCAACCCACTCCAGTGTTCTTGCCTGGAGAATCTCAGGGATCGGGGAGCCTGGTGGGCTGACGTCTATGGGGTCTCACAGAGTCGGACACGACTGAAGTGACTTAGCAGCAGTAGACGGCTTTTAGCATGGGAGACTTAGGAATGTTCTCATGTTTGTTTTGTTTTATATTAGCATAAACAAAAGTTCCACTCTCAATATTTCTTTCCCCACAAGCGTTTTTCCTTCAGGGAAGCTCAGTGTGAAGGATTGTGCTGGGGATACACGGCAGTCCTAACAGAAAGAGTGAATGCTCTGTAAGGAGTGTGCATTCCAGAATGTTCTTTTCCAAAGTAAACCCTGCCTGTCTCACTCCCTGAGGACAGGCATGACATCTTTGTTTGCTGAGCACCTTGCCACCCGAGAAAGGGCCAGGTCTGCCTGGTCCCAGCCAAAGGGATGCAAGGGGCAGGGCTGACTCCCAGGGAGTACTGTCCTACATGCTTTAAAAAAGTAATTTATTTTTTTGTATTTATTTGGCTGTTCTAGGCCTTACTTGCAGCGTGAGGTCTTCTCTTCTGGAGCACAGGCTCAGTAGCTGTGGTACACAGGCCTAGCTGCTCCACATGGGCCTGTGGGATCTTTCCTAACCAGGGGTTGAACCTGTGTCCCCTGCCCTGGAAGGCAAATTCTCAACCAGGGAAGTCCCTGTCCTACACGCTTTGACAGGGTGGAAAACCACATGGCCATGACTAAGCTTGGATATCCAGCTCTTTGCAAACCACACCTCAATTCCTGAGAGAAATAATACGAAAGTGTTCCTAATCATTACAAGGGGGAAACCCTGCAAAGAGCCTGCATTAGCCAGAGCATGCCTGCCCCAGTCTCAGGGGCTCAACACGAGAAAGTGTTATTTCTCCATCTGTCACCAGTGGCGCGGGTTCCTTGGGGGTGTGGGTGAAAGGAAGGGTACTTTGCTGCATTCAGGACCCAGGCTCCTTCTATCGGTGACTCCATCATGTCCTAGGGCCTCAAGGCCTTTTCTGAATCCTCCACAGCTGGCTGGCAAAGGAGGAGGTGGAGCTCGTGCATACCCTGGGAACGGCATTCACTGCTTCCACCTCCATGCTGTTGGCTAGACCTTGGTCATATGGTCCAAGTGACTGCAGGGAAGGATGGAAATGTAGTCTGGTTTTCAGAAGAAGAGAGAATAAGTATGTTGATTATCTAGCCAGTTATCACACGGACCTTGCTGGATTCATTACTGTTAATATAATTTGTCTTTTAAACCTGATATCAGTTATTAAATTAATCATAATAGGAAAGGGTCTGTGAAGGAAATAAATGGATTTTCCATCCCTACAAAACCTTCCCCGATTCCCCCTCCCTCTTACCAGCTCTGGCCTCTCTGATGATCTCTGCCTCCTTCCATCCTTGTGGCTTATGACCTAGATCTGTGACCATGTCCTTGAAGGGTCTGCATGTTCATGATTAATAACTCCCACCACACTGCATCACACACCATGGACAATCCCTAGAGATTTACAGAATTTATAAATGACTGAAGCCTTAACTCCCTTACCCTCACTCCAATAGACCTGACGTTGGTTGAGTTTTATACATGTGGCCACACCTCATATACCCACACCGATGGTATAGTCCAACCTCCAGCTTAGGACTAGAGAACTATGTGACTGTAAATAGCTGGACTATAAATGCCAGATTATATAGACATAGAGAGTTACACATGTTCTTTAAAAATATCATATTAATGATTTTCTCATCTGAATTGGAAGGTGCATGAAAAATGTGGCCTGAGATTTAGCACCGCTAATGATAATTTGTGTATGTGTTGGCACTAGATGAATGGAAGCAACAGATTTCATCTGTATGTCTGGGAGACGGAGAGCCAGCAGCGTGTGGAACGCATGGCCCGCTGCACCCTCTGCTATGGTAAGCCTGGACAGCGCTGCTGGTCGGATTGATGTCTTCAGAGCAGGGTGAATTAGCTGGTGGCCACAGGCCAGCTGTGCTCTGCAGATGTGTATCAGTTTTTCTTGGGAAGTCAGAACAGGCCAGAGAGTCTCAGACACGGCATTCCTTTGTGGCCACAGTCAGCCAGAGATGCGTGGTGCCTGCCCCCTTTGGAGAGCAAGTATCAGCTAGTGCCCCGCCATCTGGTCCCTCCCCCTCCCTGGCTTCTCATCCTGGCCCCTCCGCCTCCTTACCTGTCCTGCCAAGGCTTCTGGATATGCCTGGGTTTGTGTCCCTTCCTCATTTGACCATTAGTGTGACAGGCGGACCACTGAGCTCAGGTCAAGAGCATTGAGTTCTCGGCCTGGAACTGCCATTGGCCGCCAGCAGGGTCTTGGAAAGACCTCAGCTTCCACACCTCACACCAGCCTGGGCACAGAAGAAGCAGTGTTGCTGAAACCCACGCACACCCACATGTGAAGAGCTGTCGTGCACATCACCTTCCCCTGGGGCCAGCCCGAGTCCTGGACAGGAAAGCAAAAGGGAATTCTGCAGCTCCCTCTCCTGGATCCACCCTAAGTCCTAAAGCTGCCGTGAGAGGTGTGGCTCTGAAAACCTGGTCAGATACAGGAACTGCTGTTCGTAGGGCATGTTACAGCTGAGGAACTTCTTTCCCGTTCATTATTTTGTTTGACGCTGTGGTCCCTCTGGGCCTCTACCCCCTCCTGCACAAGTGAAAGCCCAGCTGGGGTTTATGGAACCTGAGCTCTGACTACACAGGCGTTGTTCTGAGCACTTACGTATATTAACTCACTTTAAAGTTAAAAACCACACAAACAGCTTCATAAGAGAGGTTTATTATTATGAGTATCATTATCTCCATCAGTGGAGAAGGAAATGGCAACCCACTCTACTACTTTTGCCTGGAAAATTCCATGGACGGAGGAGTCTGGTAGGCTACAGTCCATGGGGTCGCAGAGTTGGACAGGACTGAGCAACTTCACTCTCAGTTTCGCATTCTATCTCCATCAGACAGATGAGGAATCTGAGGAATCTGCCCCGGGTCACACACCCAGTAAGAGGCGGGCTTGACTGTACCAAGTAGAGGGGCTCTGAACCTAGGGATTAGGAAGCCATGTGGCCTGGTGGTTAGAAACATTAACTGTGGAATCAGATATACTCTCAACTCTTCTTCTGAAAAACAGGCGTGTTTATTTACAGTGCCCATCTTCTGGCTGAAGTCATCCCCAGGCAGACAGCCTTCAGCAGTGGCTCTCCCTACTGAGTGCCTGGAAGCGTGTGTGCCTGGAAAGGAAAGGGATTCATGGTAACCCCGCTTCTCCTCCGCAGATCAGTGCCTCCCGGCCCCGGAGTGCGGGCGGGGCAGGCCCGGGCCTCTGCAAGTGGATGCGGACATCGCCTTCCTGGTGGACGGCTCCCGCGGCGTGGGCACCGACCTCTACCGTGTAGCCTTGACCTTGGTGGACGCCGTGCTCGACGAGCTGGAGGTGGCGAGGCAGCCGAGCACGTCTCCTCGTGGAGCCCGCGTGGCCCTGGTGACACACACGACCCCCGGCTTCTGGCCTGGAGAGGGGAGGTCCCCCGTGCTCGAGGGCTTCCACCTGACCGCGTATGGCCACCGGGCACAGATGCAGAGGAGCATCCGCGAGGCCGCGGGCCACCCCCTGCGGGGAGCGCCGGCCCTGGGCCATGCCCTGGAGTGGACGCTGGAGAAGGTGCTCCTGGCCACCCCGCTGCTCCAGAGGGCGCAGGTCCTCTTTGCCATCGTGGCCAGCGAGACCAGCAGCTGGGACCGGGAGAAATTAAGGACTCTGTCCCTGGAGGCCAAGTGCAAGGGCGTCACTCTGTTTGTGCTGGCCTTGGGCCCGGGCGTGGGGACCCGCGAGCTGGCAGAGCTGGTCCACGTGGCCAGCTCCCCCTCGGAGCAGCACCTGCTACGCCTGGAAGGGGTCTCAGAGGCAGAGGTGGCTTATGCCCTGGGCTTCACGCGGGCCTTCCTGAACCTCTTAAAAAGTGAGTGGACAGGGATGCCTGGCGGGTGGGAAGAGGCAAGCACAGAGCCTGGCATATGGGTGGGTGGGTGCCCATGGCACCATCGCCCTTGCTGGGCTGTAGGCTGCCCCGTGGTCTCCACCTCTAGGGCAGACCCCAGGGAGCACCCCACTTCCTGAAAACCCTAAGCTACGTTGCCCTGACACGCTGCCAAGCTTAGTGTTGGCTTCTTGTCTGGTGGCTGGGAGGCCTCAGGTTTCCACCGAATCTTTTGATTTTGTCATTTACCAGAATGAGGATAAAAATCTCTTCTCTATTTGTGAAGCCTATGTTCAAATATGTGCGTGGAAGCAACACTGCTGTACGTGCATAAAGAATAGTTACTGTTATTGCTGTGTCCAGTGATCCAGAGTCCACTGCTATAGAACAGTGCTTCTCAGATTTTAACATGCACATGCTTTTCCTGGGGATCTAGTTACACTTTGGATTTTGATTCAGTGCGTCTGAGCTGGGGCCCGAGAGTCTGCATTTTTAAAAAAGATTTCACTGAAGTATAGTCAGTTTATAATGTTGTGTATTTCTCTGTGCAGCAAAAATGGACAGTGCACATTTTAAATAAGCCCCTGGCTGATGCTGCTGGTGCAGGGACCGTACTTTGAGTAGCGAGTTTTCAGGGACTTGCTAGGAAACGAGGGAGACAGGACAGAAACCTGGAACCTCTCATCTCAGGTTGGAGCACCGGTGAAAAGTGCTGTGACCACGCAGCTTGGCCAGAATTCTTCCCTGTGTCCTGTCCTACTTCCTCACTTCCAGTCAGAACAAGTTGAATGAGATTTATGGGTAACTGGCACCAAATCTGTATCCTAGCATGATGATGGAGATGGTTAGGACTGGAGGGTGGGTATTATCCTGGTCACATTTGCAGGAGTTTGTCTTGGGCTTTGTCCAACCGTGCATAGTCCCACACAACTCATGTGTGGGTGCCTCCCTGTGGCGTGGGAGGCCTTCCTGCCCTCTTTGCTGGGGGACATCAGCTTCTCAGTTTATAAGTGGGTATGACATCCCGTCACATAAAGCTCCGCTGTCACTGAGGGAATAAAGGCAGTCTGATGGACACCTTAGAAATAGAGACACAGCTGTTGTGCCTCTGTAACTTGAGAGACATGGACATTAATGAATTGGTTCTAGTCTAATCTTTGCCACTCAAGAGCTGTGTGATTCTAGAAAGGTCAGTGAACCTTGAGATTCCTTACCTTTGCAAGAGATGGAAGAAGGAACTGTAACAGATGACTGAAGGCTTAGTGATTCTTTGAGGGACAAGGAGGCTAGAGGATTATTTTTCTAGTCTATTTTAATTTCGCTTTACTTATATGTTTTCATTACATTAGGTTGCATTTCATATTTTGTTCTATTCTTTTATGTTATGATTTAATTTTATATTGCTTATACAATAGAATTCATTTTATACTTTCATTTTGCTTGTATTTTTATTTTTCTATTTGTATTTTTGTGCTTTGAGTTTACATCTTTTTGATTTTATGTCAATAGACTTTTTTGTTTTCTAGTTTATTTTGTTATACTTTATTTTGTTTTATTGTATATTTTACACTTTAATTGATTTTATTTTATGTCTTATGTCTTAATGGATAATATTTTGGTCTTGTGCTTTATTTTACTTCATTTTATTTTTGAGCTTCATATCATTTTATGCTTTATTTGATGTGATGTTTTATTTCATTTTTAGGTGACACTAATCAGTACCCACCTCCAGAGCTCATTGAAAAGTGTGGGGGCCCAAGCCGAGGGGACACCCTGCTGCAACGCATCTTGCCTGTCAAGAGGTAGGCTGAGGGCGGGGCTGGGCTTGTCCCACGGCTCTGTGCCCTGCAGGGACTGTTTCCCTAAGTTCAGTTCAGTTCAGTTCAGTCACTCAGTCATGTCCAACTCTTTGTGACCCCATGAACCTCAGCACACCAGGCCTCCCTGTCCATCACCAACTCCCGGAGTTTACCCAAACTCACATCCATTGAGCCGGTGATGCCATCCAACCATCTCATTCTCTGTCGTCCCCTTCTCCTCCTTCCCTCAATCTTTCCCAGCATCGGGGTCTTTTCAAATGAGTCAGTTCTTCTCATCAGGTGGCCAAAGTATTGGAGTCTCAGCTTCAGCATCAGTCCTTCCAATGAATATTCAGGACTGATTTCCTTTAGGATGGACTGGTTGGATCTCCTTTGCAGTCCAGGGGGCTCTCAAGAGTCTTCTCCAACACCACAGTTCAAAAGCATCGATTCTTCTGCGCTTAACTTTCTTTATAGTCCAACTCTCACAGCCATATATGACCACTGGAAAAACCATTGCCTGTCTTCCTCAGGTCACAGGCAAACCAGTCCTTGACTCAAACCACTGGGATTCAGATGCTCCTGTGTTTAACGATTCTGATATGGTTTGGTTTTTTGTTTTCTTATTTTTCAATAGTAAGAGTAATACAGGACCAATAAAATTCAAGGAGCACGTACGTGTATTAGAGCAATCAGTAACAATTTTCCTATCCACTGTATTTCCCATCCTCTAATCCCACTTCCTGGAGGTAAAATTGATCATGCTAAACATATTATTCTGATGTTTGTCCCAACACCCCTGCAAACCTAAGACAACAGCTGGTTTGATAATGAAGCCATCAGCAGATACCCAAGCCTGAAGCGCCCCGAGCCCAGTGGTACCAAGTGGGACTCACCCCCTCATTCTCCCAGTCTTTTGTTTCTGCGCAGGTTGCCCAAGCGCCAGTTTGGCAAATCTGGCCTTACTGATGATTTGGAAGCACTCGAAGCAGCAGGCTCTTTTCGAGAGGAGAATAGAGAAGCCACAATGACGTCTATCACTCAGCAAGAAGCACTTGAGAATTATGAAAAGAGTGGCTACGATGCTGAAGAAAATCATCAAAAAGATCCAGCAAAACTGAAAAAAACTGGAAAAGAAAGAAATTCGGGCAATGTCTATGGTAAAAACCCAACTACTCCTTGCTCCTTGGGTTGAATTTACCTTTAAAAATCTTTAGCTTAAAAAAAAAAAATCCTGTGCACCGTGTTAGCATGCAGACATCAGCTTTGTGTAGTTTGCTTGCAAGAGCACAGATTCATGTATGCAGCTAAAAATAACTAGTTTAAGGAAATAGTAGAAGGCTGACTTTTATTTGACTTTAAGTATGGAGCTAACAGAAGCTGTCTGAGGGAGTGTTATAGAGTCTCACCCCATGGAGTGTCTGTACTTCATTGTGGAAACAATGATCTATTGCAGAAGTGGCAAACATACCCTTGACCTTTAGGGAAGATGCTCTGGCTTGTAGAAGGCTCCTTCATCTATGAGTGGCCACATGTGCTATGACCGAGTTTAAGGAACATTTTGGATCCGTCTAAGACAACCATGCTCCCTTGGTGGCTCAGATGGTAAAGAGTCCACCTGCAGTGTAGGAGACCTGGGTTTGATCCCTGGATCCGGAAGATCCCCTGGAGAAGGGAATGGCAACCTACTCCAGTATTCTTGCCTGGAAAAGTCCATGGACAGAGGAGCCTGGCAGGCTACGGTCTATGGGATCTCATAGAGTTGGACACAACTGAGCTACTAACACTTTCATTTTTCAAGGCAACTGTAGCATCAATTTTGGATTATGGCCAATGCCATTGCCACCTCTTACATGGGATCAACAAATTAAGCCAAACAGTAAACACATAGAAAGAGATCTGAGGGCATTTGATTCTGAAGTTTCTAAAAGGCAGGGAAAGGATAGCTGAGAGTTTCTAGAGAGTGGTATGGTCAGTCTCACTTAGATTAGATGAGAGGTTGCCTCCCAGAGGTTTTGAATGTGCCTGCATGATTCTGTCTCTGGTGCTCTATCTAGATGGCCATGAAAAGTTATTTCCTCTCTCTGCAGCTCAGTTTTCTGACCTGTAAAATGGGGATTATGTGAGTGCCTGACTCATGGGGTTGTTTTGAAATGAAACTTGATAATTCATATGTTTGCCACACAGTAAGCATACAAGCTAGCTGCTAAGATGCTGATTTGTCCTTTGTCTTTTCCAAAGAAAACACATATCCAGAGGAAAGGAAAAACTAGACAGACATGGGAATACTAGGCAGGACAGTAACATTTCCCCTCCTTAGGCTAGACATTAACCACAGAAAAGCTTATCTTGTTGACTCTTAACGCTTTTTGTGTATAATGTCTGCCAAGTGTGCCAAAGGTCACTAAGGCAGTGGTTTTCAATCTCGGCTGTAATTGAGAATCATCTGAGAAGTTTTAAGCATTCTCACCACCCAGGCCTCATCCCAGAGCAATCCAATCAGAATCTCTAGGTGTGGAACTGAGCCGGTGATTCTCCTGAGCAACTGAGAGTGAGAAACACGGCCCCAGTGAGTCTTTCCGCACAGAATCAAGGTGAACAGGGTGGAAGAGAGCCTCCTCATGATGTAGTTCAATGCTATTCACAGGGGCAAGACGGTTTCCAGAATTCCCTGGAGCTCTGTTCCTTGGCCCTGGCCAGTGCCCTCTCCCGCTGTATCCCATGGTTGCCCGAGCCTTTGCCTCCTCCTCACCCCCCTTCCTCCATATCTTCTCCTCTAGCACCTGCCCTGTTTTCTTGGTTTCAGAAGTAAAGGCAGCCAAGTGCAACCTCCTGCAACTCCCTGTGTAGCTGCCAGCCTTGCTCCCTGCCCGCCCTCCACTCAGAAGAAAGAGCTGTTTCTTGTCTTTAAGGGTGTGCTGAAAGCCATCAAGGGAACCAAAGGACTGGTCAGACCTCGATGACTGCAGCTCCTCAGGGCTGAATCACTGCTGCCCACTGCCTTCCTCGTCAAGTCCTCTCCTGTGTTAGCTGCAGAGACAACACAATTTTTGAAATTTATTCCTTTCTTTATTTTTTAATGGAAATATAGTTGATTTCCAGTGTTCTGTTAATTTCTGCTCAGTGACTCAGTTATGTGTGTGTGTGTGTGTGTGTATATATATTCTTTTCCATTGTGGTTTATTACAGGATATTGAATACAGTTCTCTGTGCTTTATAGTAGGACCTTGTTGTCTATCCACTCTATCTTCTAACCCCAGACTCCCAGTCCATCCCCCCTAACCATTTTCCTCATAGCAACCACAAGTCTGTTCTCTGTGTAAGTGGGTCTCTTTCTGTTTCATAGATAATTTTATTTGCATCATATTTTAGATTCCACATATAAGTGATATCATATGGTATTTGTCTTTTTTTCTGATTTATTTCCCTTAGTATGATAATCTGTAGGTCCAACTGTGCGCGTGTGTCTGAAGTTGCTTCAGGCGTGTCTGACTCTTTGGAACCCCATGGACTGTAGCCCACAGACTCCTCTGTCCTTGGGATTCTCCAGGCATGAATACTGGAGTGGGTTGCCATGCCCTCCTCCAGGGGATCTTCCCAATCCAGGGACTGAACCCACATCTCTTAGGTCTCCTGCATTGGCAGGGGGGTTCTTTACCACTAGCGCCACCTGAGAAGCCCCTAGGTCCAATGCTGCAAATGGCATTCTTTCCTTTTCATGGTTAATGTTCCATTGTACCTATGTACCATATTTTCTTTACCCATTCATCTGTTGATGGATATTGGGTTGTTTCCATGTATTGGCGAATTGCAAATAGCGCTACTGTGAATGTTGGGATACATGTATCTTTTTGAATTATATTTTTTCCCCCAGATATATGCCCAGGAGTGGGACTGCAGAAACATATGGCAACTCCATTTTTAGTTTTTTTGAGGAACCTCCACACTGTTCTCCATAGTTGCTACAGCAACTTATTAATATATTCCCACCAACAGTGTAGGAGAGTTCCCTTTTCTCCAAACTATCTCCAGCATTTGTTATTGGTAGACTTTAAAAAAAAGTTAATTTATTTTTTAATGGAAGGATAATTGCTTTGCAGAATTTTGTTGTTTTCTGTCAAACTTCAACACGAATCAGCCATAGGTGTACATATATCCCCTCCCTCTTGAACCTCCCTCCCATCTCTCTCCCCATCCCACCCCTCTAGGTTGATACAGAGATCCTGCTTGAGTTTCCTGGGACACATAGCAGGTTCCTGTTGGCTGTCTATTTTACACATGGTAATGTCAGCTTCCATGTGACTCTCTCCATACATCTCATCCTCTCCTCCCTTCTCCCTGTGTCCATAAGCCTGTTCTCTATGTCTGTTTCTCCACTGTTGCCCTGCAAATAAAATATTCGGTACCATCTTTCTAGATTCAGTATATATACATTAATACATGGTATTTATCTTTCTCTTTCTGACTTACTTCACTCTGTATAATAGGCTCTAGGTTCATCCTCCCCCTTAGAGCTGACTCAGATGCACTCTTTTTTATAGCTGAGTAATATTCCATTGTGTATATGTACAACTTCTTTATCCATTCATCTGTTGATGGACATCTAGGTTGCTTCCATGTTCTATCTATTGTAAAGAGTGCTGCAATGAACATTGGGGTACATGTGTCTTTTTCAATTTTGCTTTCCTCTGGGTATATGCCTAGGAGTGGGATTTCTGGGTCATATGGTGGTTTTAGTCCTAGTATTTTAAGGAATCTCCATACTGTCTTCCATAGTGGCTGTATCAATTTGCATTCCCACCAACAGTATAAGAAGGTTCCATTTTTTCCACATCCTCTCCAGCATTTGTTGTTTGTAGACATTTTGATGAGGGCCATTCTGACTAGTGTGAGATGATATCTCATTGTAGTTTTGATTTGCATTTCTCTAATAAGGAGCAATGTTGGGCATCTTTTCATGTGTTTGTTAGCCATCTGTATGTCTTCTCTGGAGAAATGTCTGTTTAGCTCTTTTCCCCACTTTTTGATTGGGTTGTTTAATTTTCTGGTATTGAGTTATTTGAGCTGCTTGTATATTTTGGAAATTAATCCTTTGTCAGTTGTTTCATTTGCCATTATTTTCTCTCATTCTGAGGGCTGTCTTTTCACCTTGCTTATGGTTTCCTTTGCTGTGCGAAAAGCTTTTAAGTTTAATCAGGTCCCACTTGTTTATTTTTGTTTTTATTTCCATTACTCTAGGAAGTGGGTCATAGAGAATCTTGCTTTGATTTATGTCATTGAGTGTTCTGCCTATGTTTTTCTCCAAGAGTTTTATAGTTTCTGATCTTACATTTAGGTCTTTAATCCATTTTGAGTTTACCTTTGTGTATAGTATTAGGAAGTGATCTAATTTCATTCTTTTACATGTGGCTGTCCAGTTTTCCCAGCACCACTTAATGAAGAGGCTGTCTTTGCCCCATTGTATATTCTTGCCTCCTTTGTCAAAAATAAGGTACCCGTAGTTGCATGGGCTTATTTCAGGGCTTTATGTCTTGTTCCATTAGTCTATATTTCTGTTTTTGTGCCACTTCCATACTGTCTTGATGACTGTAGCTTTGTAGTATAATCTGAAGTTAGGAAGGTTGATTCCTCCAGCTCCATTCTTCTTTCTCAAGGCTGCTTTGGCTATTCAGGGTCTTTTGTATTTCCATATGAATTGTGAAATTTTTTATTCTAGTTCTGTGAAAAATGCCATTGGTACTTTGATACAGATTGCACTGAATCTGTAGATTGCATTGGTAGTATAGTCATTTTCACAATATTGATTCTTCCTTCCCTGGTGGCTTAGTGGTAAAGAATCTGCCTGTAATGCAGGAGACCACGTTTAATCCCTGGGTTGGAATGATCCCCTGGAGAAGGAAATGGCAACCCACTCCAGTATTCTTGCCTGGGAAATCCCATGGACAGAGGAACCTGGCCTCCATGGGGTTGCAAAGAATTGGACACAACTGAGTGATGAACACTTGCATACTTGCACCCAGGAATATGGAACATCTCTCCATCTGTCTATATCATCTTTGATTTCTTTCATCAATGTCTTATAATTTTTTGTGTACAGCCCTTTTGTCTCCTTAGGTAAGTTTATTCCTAGATATTTGATTCTTTTTGTTGCAATGGTGAATGGGATTGATTCCTTAATTTCTCTTTCTGATTTTTCATTGTTAGTATATAGAAATGCAAGTGATTTCTGTGTATCAATTTTATATCCTGAAACTTTGCTAAATTCACTGATTAGCTCTAGTAATTTTTGATACTATCTTTAGAGTTTTATATGTATAGTATCATTTCATCTTCAAATAGTGAGAGTTTCACTTCTTCTTTTCTGATCTGGATTCCTTTTATTTCTTTTTCTTCTCTGATTGCTGTAGCTATTACTTCCAAAGCTATGTTGAATAATAGCGATAAGAGTGGACACCCTTGTCTTGTTCCTGATATTAGGGGGAGTGCTTTCAGTTTTTCAACATTGAGAATAATGTTTGCTATGGGCTTATCATATATGGCCTTTACTATGTTGAGGCAGAGTTCCTTCTATGCCCATTTTTTGAAGAGTTTTCATCATAAATGGGTGCTGAATTTTGTCAAAGGTTTTTTCTGAATCTCTTGAGATTATCATATGGTTTTTATCTTTCAGTTAATATGGTGTATCACATTGATTGATTTGCATATATTGAAAAATCCTTGCATCCCTGGGGTAACCACACTTGATCATGGTGTATGAGCTTTTTAATGTGTTGCTGAATTCTATTTGCTAACATTTTGTTGAGGATTTTTGAATATGTGTTCATCAGTGATATTGGCCTGTAGTTTTCTTTTTTGTGTGTTGTCTTTGTCTGATTTTGGTATCAGAGTGATGGTGGCCTTGTAGAATGAGTTTGGAAGTGTTCCTTCTGCAATTTTTTGAAAGAGTTTTAGAAGGATAGGCATTAGCTCTTCTCTAAGTGTTTGATAGAATTCTCCTGTGAAGCCATCAGGCCCTGGGCTTTTGGGAGATTTTGGGGGAGATTTTTATCTCAGTTTCAATTTCAGTGCTTGTAATTGGGTTATTCATAATTTCTGTTTCTTTCTGGTTCAGTCTTGGAAAATTGAACTTTTTAATCTGTCCATTTCTTCCAGGCTATCCATTTTATTGCCATATAGTTGTTCACAATAGTCTCTTATAATCCTTTGCATTTCTGCATTGTCTGTGGTAACCTCTTCTTTTTCATTTCTAATTTTTTTGATTTGATTCTTCTCTTTTTTTCCTGATGAGTCTGGCTAGAGGTTTGTCAATTTTGTTTATCTTCTCAAAGAACCAGCTTTTAGGTTTTTTTAAAATTTATATTTATTTATTTTAATTAAAGGCTAATTACTTTACAATATTGTATTGGTTTTATCTTTACTATTGTTTCTTTCATTTCTTTTTCATTCATTTCTGCTCTGATCTTTATGATTTATTTCCTTCTGCTAATTTTGAGGTTTTTCTTGTTCTTCTTTTTCCAGTTGTTTTAGGTATAAAGTGAGGTTGTCTATTCAATGTTTTTCTTGTTTCTTGAGGGAGGATTGTATTCTATAAACTTCCCTCTTAGAACTGCTTTTGTTGCATCCCATAGGTTTTGAGTCGTAATGTTTTCATTGTCGTTTGTTTCTAGGAGTTTTTTGATTTCCCTTTTGATTTCTTCAGTAACCTGTTCGTTATTTAGAAATGTATTGTTTAATCTCCACGTGTTTGTGTTTTTTACAGTTTTTTTTCTTGTATTTGATATCTAGTCTCGTAGGGTTGTGTTTGAAAAAGATACTTGATACGATTTCAATTTTCTTAAATTTCTTGAGGTTTGATTTGTGACCCAGCATGTGGAGAATGTTCCATGTGCACTTGAGAAGAAGGTGTATTCTTCTGCATTTGGATGGAATGTCCTGAAGATATCAATGAGACCCATCTTGTCTAATGTATCATTTAAGACTTGTGTTTCCTCATTAATTTTCTGTTTTGATAATCTGTCAATTGGTGTAACTGGGGTGCTAAAGTCTCCTACAATTATTGTGTTAATGTTGATTTCTCCTTTTATGTCTGTTAGTGTTTGTCTTATGTATTGAGGTGCTCTTATATTGGGTGCATAAATATTTCAATTATGTCTTCCTCTTGGATTGATCCCTTGATCATTATGTAGTGTCCTTCCTTATCTCTTGTGATATTCTTTAAGTTCTACTTTGTCTGATATGAGAATTGCTACTCCAGCTTTCTTTGCTTTCCATTTGCATGGAATATGTTTTTCCATCCTCTCTCTTTCCGTCATATGTGTCTTTAGGTCTGAAGTGGGTTTCTTGTAGACAGGATATATACGGGTCTTGTTTTTGTATTCATTCAGCCAGTTTGTGTCTTTTGGTTGGAGCATTTAATCCATTTACATTTAAAATAATTATTGAAATATACATTCCTATTGCCATTTTATTAATTGTTTGGGGTTTATTTTTGTAGATCTTTTTCTTCTCTTATATTTCTTGACTATGTAAGTCCCTTTAACATTTGTTGTAAAGCTGGTTTGGTGGTACTGAATTCTCTTAACTTTTGTTTATCTGAAAAACTTTTGATTTCTCCATCAATTTTGTTTGGGATCCTTGCTGGGTAGAGTAATCTTGATTGTAGATTTTTCCCTTTCAGTACTTTAAATATATCCTTTAATTCCCTTCTGGCCTGTGGAGTTTCTCCTGAAAGATCAGCTGTTAAACCTATGGGGTTTCCCTTGTAAGTGACTTGTTGCTTTTAATATTCTTTCTTTGTGTTTAATCTTTGTTAGTTTGATTAGAATGTGTCTTGGTGTGTTTATCTTTGGGTTTATCCTGTATGGGAGTCTTTGCCCTTCTTGGATTTAATTGACTATTTCCTTTTCCATCTTGGGGAAATTTTCAACTATAATCTCTTCAAAATTTTTCTCATACCCTTTCTTTTTCTCTTCTTCTTCTTCTGGGAACCCTATAATTCAAATGTTGTTGCATTTAATATTGTCCCAGAAGTTTCTGAGACTATCCTCAGTTCTTCTCTCATTTTACTTTATTCTGCTCTTCAGCAGTTATCTGCACCATTTTATCTTCCAGCTCACTGATCCATGTTCTGCTTCATATATTCCATTATTGATTCCTTCTGGAGTATTTTTAATTTTAGTAGTTGTGTTGTTTGTCTCTGTATGTTTATTCTTTAATTTTTTTAGGTCTTTGTTAATTGATTCTTGCATTTTCTCCATTCTGTTTTCAAGGTTTTTGATCATCTTTACTATCATTATTCTCAATTATTTTTCAGGTAGTTTTCCTATTTCCTCCCCATTTATTTAGACTTCTATGTTTCTAGTTTGTTCCTTCATTTGTGCAGTATTTCTCTGCCTTTTCACTATTATTTTTTAGATTTACTGTGCTTGAAGTCTCCTTTTTCCTGGTTTCAAAGTTGAATTCTTTTTTCTCTTGGTTTCTGCCCTCCTAAGGTTGGTCCAGTGGTTTGTGTAAGCTTTATATAGGGTGAGATTTGTGCTGAGTTTTTTTTCCCCCTCTGATGGGGAGGGCTGAGTGAGGTGGTAATCCTGTCTGCTGATGATTGGGTTTGCATTTTTGTCTTGTTTATTGTTTGGATGAAGCATCCGCACAGGGTGCTACTGGTAGTTGGGTGATGCCAGGTCTTGAATTGAAGTGGTTTCCTTTGTGGGAGTTTTCACTATTTGATGTTCCCTAGGGTTAGGAGTTCTCTGGTAGTCTAGGGTCTTGGAGTCGGTGCTCCCACTCTGAAGGCTCCGGGCTTGATCTTGAGTTTTCCGTGGTTCTATATATTCTTTTCTGGTATTCACGTACTCTTGTCTGCTCTCATCTGGTGTTCTGTAAGCACTTCGGTGTCTGAAGGTGTATTTCTGATGTATTTGTGGAGAGAGATGTACTCCATGTCCACCTACTCCTCTGCCATCTTGTTCAATCTTTGGTAGACTTTTTAATGATGGCCTTTTGACCAGTGTGAGGAGGCACCTGTAGTTTTGATTTGCATTTCAGAGACAACATCCTTATCTTTTCTTCCACTTTGGATCAGCCCTAGGCTCCTCTCTCTAGGTTCATTCTCATGGGGCACCCAGGTATTATGGAGTCTGAAGTTCATAGAACTTAAGGGACCCTCAGTAAAAAAAAGATAGAAAATTACTTAAGGACAAAAATAAATACTTATTTTGAAGAGGAGTATGCACATATGGGCCCTTTGTGCATAAGGGCCCTGAAGCTTAGGCTTCATTAATTTCATGGTAAATCCACAATGCCTTCCCCAAGTCTTGTCTTCAGACCTTGAAGCTGACTACACATACTACCGGGCAAGCTTTACTACCATGACTTCAACTATCCCCTCTGGATAAATGATTCCAAATCCATGTCTTGCATCTTTAACTCTGTTCTAAGCTGCAGACTAGTATGTTCAGCTGCCCTCCACACTGTATCACTGGAAATGCTGACAGTCATCTCACACAAATCCATTTAATCAGACCGGCCTTGCCTGCCCTTAGAACATTCTCTCCCTTTATTTCTGTACTGGAAGGAGCCATGCTGGCCCAGGAATGGAAAACTAAGCCCACATACCACCAGTCATTCTCCACTCACCACCGAATCCTCAGTTGGGAACCAGATATTGACATGGCTCCCTCCTCAGCATCCCTCGGACCTGCCCCCTTCTCTACATCTTCCCAAGATATCATCTGCCATCCACCTCAAGTGTAATTGCAGTGTACTCTAATGGGTCTCCTTTCTTCCCATTTGTTCTTTCCCCAATTCCATTCTGAAGACCAACTCATTTTTTCCAAGATACAGATCTAGCCATGTGATGTCTCTTCCTCTGTGGTCCCCATTGTTATGAGACCATGTTCAGGTGCGTGGGTAAGGCACACAGGCTTCTACATGGTCCCAAGGGCCTCACTGGCCACCACTGCCCTGAATACACACCTTTTGTGCCACCGAAGTAACCCTTTTATCTTCTTCTTTACCCCGTGTCCTCATTCCATCTCTCCCATCACCTGCCTGTCTCTGCATCCTCTCCACAGTGTCCATCTGGACCATATCTGCTTGTCTTTTACTGCTCAGGCCCATATTATTTGAACTTAGAGCCCTCTTCAGTCCTAAGTACTGTTAAGCTCCCATGGCTTCCTGCATCTCAGGCCAAATTCTGCTACAGTTCTGGCCCCTTTTGCTGTATCTAGTTGTGAAGAATTAAATAAACATCCTTTCTCTTCTCAGCAACCAGGCTGATTTGGTATACTTTCAGTTTCAGTGGTATCTCCAGAGTACACAGGTCTATTCTGCGGTTTTCTCCTCCTGGTAGGACTGTTACAAGACGTACACTAGGACACAAAACCGACCTCGGCACAATTGCAGCTTCCTGGTCATTGCTGTCTGCAACCTTCCAGCGCTCTTCTGTCTCTCCTCCCATTTTTCTTTCCTTTCTTCCTGAATTTCATGGACTTGTTTCAGTAAAACTGACACCTGCTGCAGGGTTCTTCTGAAATGACAAAAGTTAATACTCATGGTGAAAATAGCACCAAATATAAAATTGGAAGCTATCAATAATTATGTGGGTGAAATGGCCCCTCATACTGTATCATACTGATAAAAAAAAAAAAAGAAAAAGAGGAGCCTGAGGCTTCCTGAGTGTTAGGTTACAAAGAACACCTAGAGATAATTAGTTCATTTACCTAGAGCTGCACCACACTATTTCCATTTTCATTTCAGTAATTTGCAATTGAATCAAAGGAAAAATGCAGTTCCTTGGTTGCAATAGCCACATTTCTAATGCCCAGCAGCCCCATGGGCAGTAGCTCCTGTATTGGATGGGGCAGATATAGAATGTTTCCCTCATGGCAGCAAGTTCTGCTGGGCAGTGCTACCCTAAGAAGTATAATCTAGAAGAAGCATCCCATGTTTGATTGCCTGGGAAATAGATGGGGAAACAGTGGAAACAGTGTCAGACTTTATTTTTCTGGGCTCCAAAATCACTGCAGATGGTGACTGCAGCCATGAAATTAAAAGATGCTTACTCCTTGGAAGGAAAGTTATGACCAACCTAGATAGCATATTCAAAAGCAGAGACATTACTTTGCCAACAAAGGTCCGTCTAGTCAAGGCTATGGTTTTTCCAGTGGTCATGTATGGATATGAGAGTTGGACTGTGAAGAAGGCTGAGCGCCAAAGAATGGATGCTTTTGAACTGTGGTGTTGCAGAAGACTCTTGAGAGTCCCTTGGACTGAAGGAGATCAGCCCTGGGATTTCTTTGGAAGGAATGACGCTAAAGCTGAAGCTCCAGTACTTTGGCCACCTCATGCGAAGAGTTGACTCATTGGAAAAGACTCTGATGCTGGGAGGGATTGGGGGCAGGAGGAGAAGGGGACGACAGAGGATGAGATGGCTGGATGGCATCACTGACTCGATGGATGTGAGTCTGGGTGAACTCCGGGAGTTGGTGATGGACGAGGAGGCCTGGTGTGCTGTGATTCATGGGGTCGCAAAGAGTCAGACATGACTGAGTGACTGAACTGAACTGAAAGACAAGGGTGGATCTTCTAAAGACGAAAACCACAAAGGGTCACTGGGAGAAGTGTATGGTTTGTTCCGCTAGTGCTTGGCTTGTCTGTTTGGAATCAGTTTGTAATGGTAGAGGTTGGGACCAGCTGGTTGTTGAGCCCCAAGTCTATTTGTTGACCCTACAGAGCACAAAGGTCACCACTGGATTTTTTTTCTGTTGATCACCCCCACCCCCCTGTTTTTGGAGAAGCATTTTCTCTGGTTTATCCTGGGCACTTGCTACTTGCTCTGTTACACCCTCCATGGAGTCATGGAACAGGCTATTTCTGATGTGCTTATTTAAGGTAGAAGACAATTCCCATGAATATATCTCATTTGCTGGGATCCAGCACATCTGCTCACTCAGGGAAACTGATCTGTGCTGATTATACTAGTGGGAGGTGAGTAGGCAACTTCCCGGGAACAGACCATGAATTTCTTTCTGAAGACAACATCCTCTTTGTTTGGGAGTACTTGGAAGGCCAAGGGAAATTATTGGAAGACACCATCATTCTGCGCTTATAAGACAAGAATATTTTCGTCCAGTATAGAGTGTGCCCAAGGAAATCTGTTCTCCCTAAAAGATAGAGGTTACAGACCTGGGAAAATTCATGTCTGGTTTAAAATTTAAAATAGGCATTCCAGATCTTGCTCTTGCAACGGGTGGATTCTCAATGCTATTTTCCAGGAACATTGTATTTTCCTTTTAATAGATAACTTCTTGGGTAAGTGTTAGGCTGAAGTAAATAATAAATTAGCTTGATTTGCTTAGGCCTTTAGAATCCTGGAACATTTGGGGATTAGGCAAGGGATTGAGAGATGGTTTGAAAAAAAAAGGGAAATAAGCATGATAAGCAAGTGAGGAGTTCTCTTGAATTTTGTCAAGTGCTTTTTCTTCATCCGTTGAGAAAATCATATGATTTTTACACTTCATTCTGCTAATGTGGTGATCATGTTTATTGATTTGTATATGTTGAACCATCCATGCATCCCAGAAGTAAATCCCACTTGATCATGGTATACAATCCTTTTAATGTGCTGTTGAATTTGGTGTGCTAGCATTTAATTGAGAAAAGCTTTATTGATTCATTCACTCACTCATTTATACATTGTCTGGTATATCTGCCATATACTATACACTGTGCCAAATAATAGCTCTAATTGTATTACCCTTTTCACATACATTATGTGACACTTTATGACGAACTTGTAATGCGTTTTTTTTTTTAATATTGTCTTTATGGTTGAGGAAATTGAGGCTCATAGAGGGTAAGTTACCCTCAAGGTCACACAGCCAGTTGCCAGTTGTTAGTGAGGTTAGGATTCGTTTTTTAAGCTGTGCAGGTCTCACTCATGCAGGTCTCTCTTTTCTGCATTTGCTTTCTTGTAGATCCTTGTTCCCTGGCTCCAGTGAAAGGAGAGTGCCAGGATTATGTCCTGAAATGGTCCTATAATCAGAAGGAACAGGCTTGCCGACAATTCTGGTATGGTGGCTGTGGGGGCAATGCCAACCGGTTCGAGACCAAGGAAGCGTGTGAAGCTCAATGTGTTCCAGTTTCCCTGTAGAGTCAGGAGGAGCCTCAGCACTGCTGCCTCTGTCTTAAAAACTCATGGAATGGAGATTACCTTTCCTGAGACAGAGCCGCACAGCTCAGAAGTGATGAAGCCCACACCACAACCTCAGAGTTGGACCCCTCAACTTGTGAAGTGTTTTCTGCCGGCGAGGGCTTGGGCCAGATGATTTGTGAAGGACTGCACTCTAGTAGTTTCAAAAAAAAAAAAAAAAGGAATTGAAACTTTCCTGAAAATTCTTTCAATGATTTAAAAACTGTGTGAAAAAGAAACTTGACATTACCTAAACTTTTTCTTGGCCTGGTAGCAAAAAGAAATTTTTCTTGACATTGTAAGTAAAACCTCATTTGGAAATGAGTTAAAACGATATCCTTTTTTATCATTAAGACAACATGGAAGCATTAGTTCGGGGTTCGGGGGCGGGGGGAGGGGGGCTGAAAAAGGAATAGCTAATGTGAAATTTCATCCTTATTACCTAGTGTAGGAATAAAGGCATTCTTGATTAAACCACATGGTGTGAGACGATATATGATACCACTCACTGTGCTCTGTGTTATACTGTGTGAAGTAGCAATAGAGGGAAAGGAAACAGCAGTGAGTTTGTGATGGGCTGGATCCATTGACATCAACTACAATGACTTTTCTTCACCAAAATTTGGGGAATAGGCAATTCAGGTGACCTTGTCAATACATATATGGGACGAAGGACCTAGGTTCACTCTGCAGAAGGAATTTTGCAATATGGTAGGATGACTGTGATATTTGCAAGATCTTCCTCCAACTCACAGCTCAGTTCTCCAGGCTCTGAACTTGGGTTCAGCTTCAGGGAAAAACCAAACTGCATGGAATTCTGGAAGCATCATGTAATAGCTCAGGCTGCCATGACAAAACAGCATAGACTGGGTGGCTTAAGAACAGAAATTTATTTCTCACAGTTCTGGGGGCTGCAAGTTCGAGATCAAGGTGTTGGCTAATTGGTTCCTGGTGAGAGCTCTCTTTCTGGACTGCAGAAAACTGCCTTCTCACAATGTCCTCAAATAACCTTTCTTCTCAGTGGAGAGAGAGACACAGTTCAGTTCAGCTGAGTTGCTCAGTTGTGTCCAACTCTTTGCGACCACATGGACTGCAGCACACCAGGCTTCTCTGTCCATCACCAACTCCTGGAGCTTGCTCAAACTCATGTCCATTGAGTTGGTGATGCCATCCAACCATCTCATCCTCCTGCCTTCAGTCTTTCCCAGCATCAGGGTATTTTTAAGGAGTTAGTTCTTTGCACCAGGTGGCCAAACTATTAGAGTTTCAGCTTTAGCCTCAGTCCTTCCAATGAATATTCAGGACTGATTTCCTTTAGGATTGACTGGTTGGATCTCCTTGCTGTCCAAAAGACTCTCAAGTGTCTTTTCCAACACCATAGTTCAAAAGCATCAATTCTTCAGCACTCAGTTTTCTTTATGGTCCAACTCTCACATCCATACATGACTACTGGAAAAATCATAGCTTTGACTAGATGGACCTTTCTTGGCAAACTAATGTCTCTGCTTTTCAATATGCTGTCTAGGTTGGTGATAACTTTCCTCCCAAGGAGCACACATATTTTAATTTCATGGCTGCAGCCACCATCTGCAGTGATTTTGGAGCCTCCCAAAATAAAGTCTGTCACTGTTTCCACTGTTTCCCCATATATTTGCCATGAAGTGATGGGACTGGATGCTATGATCTTAGTTTTCTGAACGTTGAGTTTTAAGCCAACTTTTTCACTCTCCACTTTCACTTTCATCAAGAGGCTCTTTAGTTCCTCACTTGTTGCCATAAGAGTGATGTCATCTGCATATCTGAAGTTATTGATATTTCTCTCAGCAATCTTGATTCCAGCTTGTGCTTCATCCAGCCTGGCATTTCGCATGATGTACTCTGCACAGAAGTTAAATAACCAGGGTGACAACATACAGCCTTGTTGAACTGCTTTCCCAATTTGGAACCAGTCCATGTCTGGTTCTAATTGTAGCTTCTTGACCCGCATACAATTTCTCAGGAGGCAGGTAAGGTAGTCTGGTATTCCCATCTCTTTAAGAAGTTTTCCTTTGTTGTGATCCACACAGTCAATAAAGCAGAAGTAGATGTTTTTCTGGAACTCTCTTGCTTTTTTGATGATCCAACAGATGTTGTCATTTTGATCTCTGGTCCCTCTGCCTTCTAAATCCAGCTTGAACGTCTGGATGTTCGTGGTTCACATGCTATTGAAGCCTAGCTTGGAGAATTTTGAGCTTTACTTAGCTAGCATGTGAGATAAGTGCAAATGTGAGATAGTTTGAACATTCTTTGGCATTGCCTTTCTTGTCTAATTCTGTGGCCACTGCTGAGTTTTCCAAATTTTCAGGCATATTGAGTGCAACACTTTCACAGCATTATCTTTTAGGCTTTTAAACAGCTCAGCTAGAATTCCATCACCTCCACTAGCTTTGTTTGTAATGATGATTCCTAAGGCCCACTTGACTTTGGACTCCAGGATATCTGGCTCTAGGTGAGTGATCACACCATCATGGTTATCTGGGTTGTTAAGATCTTTTTTGTATAGTTCTGTGTATTCTTACCACCTCTTCTAAATATATTCTGCTTCTGTTAGGTCCATACCATTCTTGCCTTGGGAACCCCATGAACAGTACGAAAAGGCAAAAAGATATGACACTGAAAGATGAACTTCCCTGTTGAGCAATATGCTACTGGAGAAGAGTGGAGAAATAGCACCAGAAAGCATGAAGAGACAGAGCCCAAAGCAAAAGCAATGCCTAGTTGTGGATGTGACTGGTGGTGGAAGTAAAGTCTGATGCTGTAAAGAACAATATAGCATAGGAACCTGGAAGGTTAGGTCCATAGATCCATGGAATGTAAGGTAAATTGGAAGTGGTCAAACAGAACATGGACCTTTTAGGAATCAGTGAACTACAATGGACTTAAATCGGTGAATTTAATTCAGATTACCATTATATCTACTACTCTGGGAAAGAATCCCTTAGAAGAAATGAAGTAGCCCTCATAGTCAACAAAAGAGTTCAAAATGCAGTACTTGGGTGCAATCTCATAAACAACAGAATGGTCTCTTTTTGATTCCAAGGCAAACCATTCAATATCACAGTATTCCAAGACTATGGCCCAACCACTAATGCTGAAGAAGCTAAATGGTTCTATAATGACCTACAAGACCTTCTAGAACTAACCCCACTCCCTCCTCAAAAAAAAAAAAAAAAAAAAAAGATGTCCTTTTCATCCTAGGGGACTGGAATGCAAAAGTAGTAAGTTAAGAGATATTTGGAGTAACAGGCAAGTTTGGCCTTGGAGTACAAAATGAAGCAGGGCAAAAGTTAACAGAGTTTTACTAACAGAATGCACTGGTCATAGCAAGTATCCTCTTCCAAAAACAGAAGAGACAACTCCACATATGGACATCCCCAGATGGTCAATACTGAAATCAGATTGATTATGTTCTTTGCAGCCGAAGATGGAGAAGCTCTATCAGATCAGATCAGATCAGATCAGTCGCTCAGTCATGTCCGACTCTTCGTGACCCCATGAATTGCAGCACGCCAGGCCTCCCTGTCCATCACCAACTCCCAGAGTTCACTGAGACTCATGTCCATCGAGTCAGTGATGCCATCCAGCTACCTCATCCTCTGTCGTCCCCTTCTCCTCCTACCCCCAATCCCTCCCAGCATCAGAGTCTTTTCCAATGAGTCAACTCTTCACATGAGGTGGCCAAAGTACTGGAGTTTCAGCTTTAGCATCATTCCTTCCAAAGAAATCCCAGGGCTGATCTCCTTCAGAATGCACTGGTTGGATCTCCTTGCAGTCCAAGCGACTCTCAAGAGTCTTCTCCAACACACTTCAAAAGCATCAGTTCTTTGGCGCTCAGCCTTCTTCACAGTCCAACTCTCACATCCATACATGACCACTGGAAAAACCATAGCCTTGACTAGACGAACCTTTGTTGGCTAAGTAATGTCTCTGCTTTTGAATATGCTATCTAGGTTGGTCATAACTTTCCTTCCAAGGAGTAAGCGTCTTTTAATTTCATGGCTGCAGTCACCATCTGCAGTGATTTTGGAGCCCAGAAAAATAAAGTCTGACACTGTTTCCACTGTTTCCCCATCTATTTCCCATGAAGTGATGGGACCAGATGCCATGATCTTCATTTTCTGAATGTTGAGCTTTAAGCCAACTTTTTCAGTCTCCACTTTCACTTTCATCAAGAGGCTTTTGAGTTCCTCTTCACTTTCTGCCATAAGGGTGGTGTCATCTGCATATCTGAGGTTATTGATATTTCTCCTGGCAGTCTCGATTCCAGCTTGTGTTTATTCCAGTCCAGCATTTCTCATGATGTACTCTGCATGTAAGTTAAATAAACAGGGTGACAATATACAGCCTTGCTCTATACAGTCAGCAAAAACAAGACCAAGAAGTGACTTTGGCTCAGATCATGAACTGCTTATTGCCAAATTCAGACTTAAATTGAAGAAAATGGGGAAAACCAATGGACCATTCAGGTATGACCTAAATTAAATCCCTTGCAGTTATACAGTGGAGATGATGAATAGATTCAAGGGATTAGATCTGGTGGACAGAGTGCCTGAAGAACTATGGAGGACAACGGTTTGTAATACTGTACAGGAAGCAATGACCAAAACCATCCTAAAGAAAAAGAAATTCAAGAAGGCAAGTGGCTGTCTGAGGAGGCCTTACAAATAGCTGAGGAAAGAAGAGAAGCAAAAGTCAAGGGAGAAGGAGAAAGATATACCCGATTGAATGCAGAATATAGCAAGGAGAGATAAGAAGGCCTTCCTCAGTGATCAACGCAAAGAAATAGAGGAAAACAGTAGAATTGGAAAGACTAGAGATCTCTTCAAGAAAATTGGAGAATCAAGAATCAATGTGAAGATGGGCTCAATAAAGGACAGAAATGGTAAGGACCTAACAAGCAGAAGAGATTTAGACGAGGTAGAAGAATACACAGAAGAAGAACTATACAAAAATGGTCTTAATGACATGGATAAACAGAATGGTGTGGTCACTCACCTAAAGCCAGACATCCTGGAGTGTAAAGTCACGTGGGCCTTAGGAAGCACTACTATGAACAAAACTAGTAGAGGAGATGGAATTCCAGTTGAGCTATTTCAAATCCTAAAGATGATACTATTAAAGTGCTACACTCAGTAGGTCAGCCAATTGGAAAACTCAGCAGTGTCCACAGGACTGGCATAGGTCAGTGTTCAGTCCAGTTCCAAAGAAGTGCATGCAATACTGATATTCAAACTACCATACAGTTGTGCTCATTTCACATGCTAGCAAGGTTATGCTCAAAATCCTTCATGCTAGGCTTTGGCATTATATGAACCCAGAACTTCCAGATGTACAGGCAGGGTTTAGAAAAGGCAGAGGAACCAGAGATCAAATTGCCAACATTTGTTGGATCATAGAGAAAGCAAAGGAATTCCAGAAAAACATCTACTTCGACTTCATTGACTATGCTAGAGCCTTTGACTGTGTGGATCACAACAAACTGTGGAAAATTCTTAAAGTTGTGGGAGTATCAGAACATCTTACCTATTTCCTGAGAAACCTTTATGTGGGTCAAGAATCAACAGCTAGAACAGGACATGGAGCAACTGACTAGAAAAAATTGGGAAAGGAGTACGACAAGGCTGTATATTGTCACTCTGCTCATGTAACTTCTGTGCAGAGTGTGTGTGGGTGTGCATGCTAAGTCACTTCAGTTGTGTCTGACTCTTTGCAACCCTATGGACTGTAGCCCACCAGGCTCCTCTCTTCATGGGATTCTCCAGGCAAGAATACTGGACTGGGTTGCCATTTCCTTCTCCAGGGGATCTTCCTGACCCAGGGATTAAACCTACATTTCTTACATTGCCTGCATTGGCAAGTGGGTTGTTTACCACTGGCGCCACTGGAAGCCTGTTCTGGAGTGTACAGAGTTGCAAAGAGTCAGACAGGACTTAGCCACTGAACAACAACAAAATCCCATAAGGATCAGGACCCCATTAAATGAGGATTATGGCCTCATTTAACCTTAGTTACTTCCTAAAGTCATATCTCTAAGTACAAATACAGTCACATTAAAGGTTAAGGCTTCAATATATGAATTTGGGAGGGGGGCACAAACATCTGGTCCATAACAGATCACCAACAGCTGGGACCCAGAGTGGAGCTTGCTTTCTGGCAAGTTCCCAGTTCAGTAATGAAAGCAATGATTTCTAGAATCTCTTTGCTCCTTTCTTAGCCCATTGACATTGCAACGGGAATGGGAACATGCTTGATCATAGAAACATGAGAATTTTAATCTATTGTTACGACAATTATTTCATCTGATCACAAAAGGATAATCATGTGTTTATGTTAATAAAGAGAAGTACACATAGAAGATATAATAATTATCTATCCTCTTTTCTCCCAAAGGTAACCATTTTGGCATAATCTAGGCTTTTTCTTTTTTTCCCTATATTTAAAAAATTTAAATATTATTATTATTTTCTTACATTATTGTACTGGTAATGGCAGCCCACTCCAGTATTCTTGCCTGGAGAATCCCATGGATGGAGGAGCCCAGCAGGCTACAGTCCATGGGGTCGCAAAGAGTTGGACACGACTGAGTGACTGAACATTGGTCATATGCTATCAGCTAGCTGATGAGAAGTTGTGGATAGCACAGGGGACACAGGCTTCCTCTAATGCTTAGAATGTGTGCAGGAGTGCTAAGTGCTTCAGTAGTGTCCGACTCTTTGAAAACCCATGAACTGTAGCCCACTAGGCTCCTCTGTCCATGGGATGCTCCAGGCAAAAATCCTGGAGTGGGTTGTCATGCACTCCTCCAAGGGATCATGCCCGACCCAGGGATTGAACCTCTGTCTCATGTCTCCTGCAATGGTAGTTTACTGCTAGTTCCACCTGGGAAGCCCAATCCTTAGAATACTATCTTTTTATTTTTTCTTCCTTAACAGACTACATTGCAACCAATTTTGGATAAAGTGTCTGCATGATGGGAAAGAAATGGCAGGTGTTCTTTCTTACCCATCCAGAGCTGCTCATCTTCAATATGTGTTTCTCTTTTAGACATGGCCTTGGCTGCCTGGGCATAAAGGGGCCAAGCTTATCCATTCTGCAGATGGGATCCAATTTGAGTTGGGATCTGTTTTCCACTACCCATTCCTACCTTACCCTTCCATGTCCAGGACTTGGGGATGCAAAGGCAGAGATTCCGTAATAAGAGGACATGTTCAAAGCTGCTGTTGTTCCCACCCTTGGCGTGCTCACTGCGTCCACTGTAGTTCTCCCCGCAATGACGAAGTGGGGCTATAACCCTTCCGTGGGGCTCCTCTGACCCCTGCAGAAAGTTTACTTGAAAGGCCCTGAAGCACAGCCACAATCTGACCAAGGGACAGAAACAATCATCTGATATTTTTACATAGTTTTCACTGAAATGACGCATACACCGTTTATGAAGCACTTTCTCACAGTATCCCATGAATTTGCTTGCTTCCACCACTAAATCTTGGATGTGCGTTTTATTCTCAATTTTTCCTCTTATTCTCATTCTCAAAGGAGTGAAGTGACTTGTTTTTCTGGACTTTCTGTCTTTTCTGGCTGAGAAAAATTGGCAATGAGAGAATACCTTTTGACCCTCTAAATTCTCTCTAAATTCTGCATGCAAATTAAATCCTTCCTCAAAAATATATCCCAACTCTTATCTTTGGCAGCTAGAAGAAGCAAGTTCAGCTGAGGGCAAAAGAACCCACACAGCTGAGCCCTATACAAATTAGTGAGCTATATAAATGGCTGTTGTTTTTAAAACCCTAGCTTTGGGGTGATTATTATTTGACAAAATTGCGGCTGAGTTTGCTCATGTGTCCACCAGCAGCTTCTAGTCTAGGGCACTTGGATGGGCTCAGGTCACTTCTTAATAATGGAAATTTTCTATGTTTGTATATCTTTGTTGTTGTATGCCACTGAGATCTGCGGTTTACTGTAGCATTACCAAGCCTATTCTCGCAGATACAGACAGATGGCAATGGGGACTCTCAGACACAGCTGCTGGCAGTGAAAACTAGAAAGCATTTTGGCATTTTCTAGTAACATGGAAACACAAATACACTGAAGTAGAAATTTTACTCTTAAGCATATTCCTCGAAAACTCAAGTGCATGGTCATCAAGATATATACTCATTCATGAGCAATGTTCAGAGAAGCATAATTTAAAACCCAAAGTCATGAACAACCCACAGGTCTGTTAATTAGTGGAATGGGTATACATGCTGTGGTATATTAAAACAGGGTGTACAACAATGCAAATGAATGAGTTAAGCTGAAGAGGAACTAAAAAGCTTCTCGATGAAAGTGAAAGTGGAGAGTGAAAAAGTCGGCTTAAAGCTCAACATTCAGAAAATGAAGATTATGGCATCCGGTCCCATCACTTCATGGGAAATAGATGGGGAAACAGTGGAAACAGTGTCAGACTTTATTTTTCTGGGCTCCAAAATCACTGCAGATGGTGACTGCAGCCATGAAATTAAAAGACGCTTACTCCTTGGAAGGAAAGTTATGACCAACCTAGATAGCATATTCAAAAGCAGAGACATTACTTTAGCCAACAAAGGTTCGTCTAGTCAAGGCTATGGTTTTTCCAGTGGTCATGTATGGATGTGAGAGTTGGACTGTGAAGAAGGCTGAGTGCCGAAGAATTGATGCTTTTGAAGTGTGGTGTTGGAGAAGACTCTTTAGAGTCCCTTGGACAGAAAGGAGATCCAACCAGTCCATTCTGAAGGAGATCAGCCCTGGGATTTCTTTGGAAGGAATGATGCTAAAGCTGAAACTCCAGTACTTTGGCCACCTCATGCGAAGAGTTGACTCATTGGAAAAGACTCTGATGCTGGGAGGGATTGGGGGCAAGACGAGAAGGGGACGACAGAGGATGAGATGGCTGGATGGCATCACTGACTCGATGGATGTGAGTCTGAGTGAACTCTGGCAGTTGGTGATGGACAGGGAGGCCTGTCGTGCTGTGATTCATGGGATTGCAAAGAGTCGGACACAACTGAGCAACTGATCTGATCTGAAGCTGAATTGAAATTCGGTAACATGGCTCATAAAAGATATTTTTGGGAGAAAGACAAAAAACATGCATATAGTAGTATTCCATTCATCTAAACTTCAAAAATTCGAAAAAGTAAATGCATCCCTATGTTTGCTGCAGCAGTCTTTGCAATAGCCACTTGTTTACAGGACATGGAACAAGCTGAATGTGCATTGACAGAAGAACGGATAAAGAAGATGTGGTGCGTAAACACAGTGGAATATCACGCAGCCACTGAAAAGAACGCAGCACTGCTGGTTGCAGAAGCACGGATGGACCCAGAGATGATCATCCTGAGCGAAGTAAGTCAGAGAAAGACAAATCTCATATGATGTCACGCCTTTATGGAATCTAAAATATGACACGGATGAACTTATCTACGAAGTAGAAACAGGCTTACAGACACAGAGGACAGACTTGTGGTTGTCAAGGGAGTAAGGGGGTGAAGCATCGGAAGGCTGGGGTTAGCAAACGCAAGCTGTCATATACAGATGAGGATGAATAAACAGCAGCGTCCTACTGGGAACTATATTCAATGTCCTGTGATGAACCATAATGGAAAAGAATATGAAAAAGAGTATATTTGCATGTATCACTGAGTCACATTGCTATATAGCGGAAATTAACACAGCATTGTAAATCAACTATTCTTCAATAAAATACATTTTAAAAACAGGCAAAAATGAATTATATTGTTATTCCTGATGTGATTAAACTAGAAAAGGGGGCACAGGTGCAATTCCCATTGAAGTCAGGATGGCAGTGCAGTGGAAGCTGGGATGTGTCACCCACATGCCCCTTTAGGAATGGGGGACTTAGCCCTCCAGCTGCTGTAAAGTGAGGTGTTAGTTGCTCAGTCATGTCTGATTCTTTGTGACCCCATGGACTGGGGCTCGCCAGGCTCTTCTGTTCATGGGATTCTTTAGGCAAGAATACTGGAGTGGGTTGCCATTTCCTTCTCCAGGGGATCTTCCTGATCCAGGGACTCTTCCTGATGCAGGGACTGAACCCAGGTCTCCTGTGTTGCAAGCAAACTCTTCACTGTCTAATCCACCAGGGAAGCTCTAGCACCAACTGTCTTGAGTGCTAGGAAGGTGACCCTCAGAGGTCAACCTTTATTGGAGATTTCCTCAGTTGAAGGACAGTTCAAATCCTTCCACAGGTAGATAAAAGCAGTGACTGATTAACAGTGAGTTGTGAAGGCCCAGCCCTACAACTTGGGACAACCTCTGAAGGGCCATTCTAGCTCGAGTTGCCTTTGGGGTGGGCTGAGACCTTCATTCGATTACAGCCCAGCCCAGCTTCTCTCCCTGCCTAACTCAACTTTCTCCCCTTTCCTTCCACATGTGTTGACCTCAAGGGCACTCCCTTATAAATATCCTACGTGCTCATCTCTGTTTCAGAGACTGCTTCCTGGGGTCCTCAGTCCAGGAAGAGGAAATGCCTGGTACTGGGAAGCAGAACATGAATGCTGATAATTTCCCATTCTTCTATCAGAGTTACATTTCCATAGTTACTCACTTTATATGTATTTATAAAGAGTACATTAATGTTTTATATGCTTGATTTACGGGCTTCCCTGGTGGCTCAGTGGTAAAGAATCGCCTACAATGCAGGAGGCACAGGTTTGATCCCTGGGTCAGGGAGTGCCCCTGGAGGAGGGCATGGCAACCCACTCCAGTATTCCTGCTTGGAGAATCCCCATGGATAGAGGGGCCTGGCGGGCTACAGTCCATGGGGTCACAAAGTGTCGGACACGACTGAGCGACTGAGACTAAGGACAACACAGCACAGAAGTACAGAAATCCCTTAGACACGCAGACCTAGTACATGTGAACTGATGTTATCTTCATATGACCCTTGATTCAGGGAAGTATAGCATGTTCTATGTTGGCCTTAGTTAATCTTCTTCTTTGGAAGTGGCAGCAAATTCTTTCTTATGCATTTATGAGTGGATGCATTTTAAAAGCATGATTTTTTTTTTCCCCATTTATCAGAACACAGTGATTGCATCAGATACCTTCTGCTAATAAACAAATAACCCAGATGGGGTCCCAGTCTTGATTTCTTAATCACATTCCTCAGGGGAAACTAAAGTATGATGTTAGAATGTTTGATCTCATTTTAATGTCAAGGTACTTTAGAAATAACTTAGTTTTGACTCCTAGAACTGCACAGGGGCTTAGAGAGAAACTTATAAGAGGAAATGTAAGAAGTAATATCTATTCACTCAAAAATTACTTACTGAGTGTTTACTGAGTTCTTATATGCTAGGAACTCTTCTATTAGATTGAGATATATCCATCAAGAATTAAGAAAAAAAATCCTTGCTCTCATCTGCTCACATACTTAACCATTTTTTGGTGTGTAGTGAGAGCACCATCTTAGCAAATTTCCAGTGTAAAATACAGTAACACTAACTATAGTAATTTGTTGTTGTTGTTCAGTCTCTACGTCATGTCTAACTCTTTGTGACCCCATGGATTGCAGCACACCAGGCTTCCCTGTACTTCACCATCTCTCGGAGTTTGTGCAAATTTATGTTCATTGAATCCATGATGCTATCCTACCTGTAAACTTTTTCATCCTGCACAATTGTAACTTTGTACCCTGCATTTTATCCACCTCCTTGACCCCAGTGAAAGTGAAAGTCACTCAGTCTTGTCCGACACTTTGCGACCCCATGGACTATACAGTCCATGGAATTCTCTAGGCCAGAATACTGGCGTGGGTAGTCTTTCCCTTCTCCAGGGGATCTTCCCAACCCAGGGATCGAACCCAGGCTTCCTGGGATCAACCCAGGTCTCCCGCATTGCAGGTGGATTATTTACCAGCTGAGCCATAGGGAAAGCTACTGTTTTTCTCTGCTTTTGCATATTTGACTTGTTTAGATCCCACATGGCAGAGAGATCATGTAGTGTTTTCTTTCTGTGTTTGGCTTCTTTCCCCAGTGTAATGTCCCTTAGGTTCATCCGTATTGTTACAAATGCTAGGATAGCCATCTTATTAAAGGATGAATAGTATTCCATTGTATATATACACAACCATGATTCCTTTATCTATTCCCCTATCAGTGGACACTTCAGCTGTTTCCACATCTCGGCTACTGTGAATAGGGCTGAAACAAACCTGAGAGCACAGATCTCCCTCCAAAGTTCTGCTTTCAGTGTCTTTGAACATATTCCCAGTGGTGGGTTTGTTGGATCATGCAATATGATAGTTATATTTTTAGCTTTCTGAGGCGCCCCCCCCACTATTTTCCATAGTGGTTATACCAATTTACATTCCCACCAACAGTGCACAAGTGCTTATTTCGTCTACATCCTCGCCATTTGTTATCTCTTGCTTTTTCAGTAGTAACCATCCTGCCAGGTGTCAGGTCCTATCTCACTGTAGTCTCGATTAGCACTTCCCTGTAGGTTAGTGATGTTTCACCTTTTCACTACCTTGGTGGTCATTTGTATGTCTAATTTGGAAAAATGCCTATTTAGATCCTTTGCTCATTTTCAATCAGGTTGTTTGTTTTTATTTGCTATTGAGTTGTATGAGTTCTGTATTTTTTAAGATATTAACCCCTTATTGGTTATATGGTTTACAGATATTTTCTCCCACTTCATAGGCTGGCTTTTCATTTTGTTGATTGTTTCCTATGCTGTGTGAAAGCTTTTTAGTTTGTTGTAGTTGTACCTGTTCATTTTTGCTTTTGTTGCCTGGGGTCTTTGTGTCATATTCAAAAAGTCATTTCCAGTCAGCAAGATGACAGAGTAGGATATGCCAGCCTTTGTCTCCGATCTCTCAGAAAAAAAAAAAAAACAAAACCAACCCACAACGACTTGCTATCCGTGACAAAAATAACCCTGGAAGGGCTCAGGAGTCCAACTAAGAAACCGGCATTAACACAGTGGAGCAAAAGATGAATGCTGCTGCTGCTGCTAAGTCTCTCAGTCATGCCCGACTCTCTGCAACCTCATGGACTGTATGTAGCCCTCCAGGCTCCTCTGTCCTCGGGATTATCCAGGCAAGAATACTGGAATAACTGTACTGAAAAGATTGCTGAGGAGATTACCTTAGGTAAAATGTTTGGAGATGACTAGGAACAAAGAAAGGGGGGAAGGGCCCTCAGGATGAGCCATGTGGCAGGTGCTGTCTGCTGTTACCTCCCTAGTGCCTGCACTGCATAGGACCCTGGCAGCCTTTGCCACTGAGGATCTCACAGGTCCAGTGACTGCTGCAGATCCTGACAACTTTACAGCAGAAGACCCTATACTGTTCATCAGCATGGACCCCAAAAGTTTGCTTCACAATGGTTGCCAACAGTTTTTGCTACTGAAATATTAACAGCCATAGCTACTGTGGACACCTGGAAGGGAGATGCTGCTATGCACCCTGCAGAAGAAGCTGTTGCTGTGCTGCTGTAGGTCTAGGACTGCCAGTCTTCGCCAGCCCCATGCACATCCCAGATGTCAGAGCTGGAGCTCCTCCACATGGGCCTATGCTTTAGACCCTGACTGTGATTGTTCTCTGCACACCCACATCACAGGGCCTAGAGTGACTGTTGTGGGCCAACCAGCATCCTGGGCCCCTGAATGCCGTCTCTCCATGCATGCCTTCACTCCAGATCCTGGATCCTTGGCCACTTGGTGCTTGCCCACCTCTCAAGCACCCAAGTCACCATGCTATGGGCTAGCCAGTGCCCTACACCTTAGAGGGAGTCACTGTTGTTCTGTGAGCGCCCATGCTCCGGATTCCAGCTCCATGGCTGCTCCACAGGTGCACATGCATTAGACCACAGCACCACCACTGCCACCATGAGGGCACCCGTAAACCAGACCCAGGATCAAGAGGAAACCCCTTGGCCATGACATCCCTCATGGGAAAAAGATCAGCAGCCTCCACCACTGAAGACCCTAGCAGCCTTTCCTGCTGCTACAGAAATCAATAGCATTGGTTGTTGAAGGTTCCTGCAATCTTTGCCAGCACTGACTTCAGTGCACCGAGACTGTACCATCGGCCTTCCCCAGGTCTGAAACCACCACACTCACCTATCTGCAACCCTAACACCTACCTGCGGGTGAACCAGTTGGTATATCTGAAAGGGGTAATTGCTCCAAAAAATGTGTAGACATCAACCAAGGCTACAAGAAACATGAAAAATCAAGTAAACATAACATCATCAAAGGAATACAGTGATTTTTCAGTAACTGACCCCAAAGAAATGAAAATATGAAAATTGCTGAAAAAATTCAAAATAAGTATTTTTAAGGAAACCCAGCAAACAAGAGAACATGGGTAGACAACTCAGTGAAATCAGGAAAACAATACATGAACAAAACAAAAAGTACAATTGAGAGACAGAATTCATAAAAAAGAAAAAAATAGAAATTCTAGAACTGAAGAATATAATGAATGAAATGAAAAAATGCAATAGAGCATCAACAAAGACTAATCACTCAGAAGCAATAATTGGTGATCTTGAAGACAGGACATTTGAAACCATCCAGTCAGAATAGAAAAGAAAAAAGAATGAAAAAGAATAAATCAAGCCTATGTGAATTATGAGACACCATCAAGCAAAACAATATTTGAATCATGGGAGTCTCAGAAGGAGAAGAGAGAGAGGAGCAGAAAACTATTTAAAGAAATAGTAGCTGAAAACTTCCTATCTTGACAGAGATGCAGACATCCAGGTACATAAAGTCCCCAAACAGATTGAACCCAAAGAGGACTTCATGGAGACACATTATAATAAAACTGCTAAAGATTAGGGAGAGAAATTCAACAGCTGCAAAGAGAAGAAACTCATTACCTACAAGTGAGCCCTCAAGAGGTTATCAGCACATTACTCAGCAGAAACTTTGCAGGCCAGTAGATAGTGAGATAGTATATTCAAAGCCCTGAAAGAAAGAAAATACTGCCAACCAAGAATACTTGACAAAGCTGTCCTTCACATAAAGGAGAGAGAAAGACCTTTTCAGATGAACAAAGGCTGAGGAAATTCATCATCACTAGCCTGCCTTACAAGAAATCCTAAAGGGAGCTCTTCAGGCTGAAATGGAAGAATCAGTTCAGTTCAGTTCAGTTCAGCCACTCAGTCGTGTCCGACTCTTTGCGAACCCATGAATCGCAGCACGCCAGGCCTCCTTGTCCATCACCAACTCCCAGAGTTCACTCAGACTCATGTCCATTGAGTCAGTGATGCCATCCAGCCATCTCATCCTCTGTCATCCCCTTCTCCTCCTGCCCCCAATCCCTCCCAGCATCAGAGTCTTTTCCAGTGTAATATGAGAGTATATGAACCATAAAACTCATGGTAAAGTTAAGCATATAATCAAACTCAAAATATCCTAATACTGTAAAGTGGGGTACAAATCACTCAACTCTATAAAGGTTAAAAGTATTAAAAATAACTATTATGCAAAAAACCTCAACAAAATTCTAGCAAACAGAATCCAGAAGCACATTAAGAGGATCATACATCATCATGATCAAGTGGGCTTTATCCCAAGGATGCAAGGATTCTTCGTATATGCAAATCAATCAATGTGATATACCATATTAACAAATTGAAAGATAAAAACTGTATGATCATCTCAATAGATTCAAAGAAAGCTTTTAACAAAATTCTATACCATTTATGATAAAAAAACTCTCCAGAAAGTAGACATAGAAGAAACGTACCTCAACATAACAAAGGCCATATATGACAAACCTACAGCAAACCTTATTTTTGACCATGAAAACCTGAAAGCATTTCCTCAAAGATCAGGGACAAGACAAGGCTGCTCACTCTCACCACTATTATTCAGCATAGTTTTGGAAGTCCTAGCCAGAGAAAACAAAGAAGAAAAAGAAATGAAAGGAATCCAAGTTGGAAAAGAAGTAAAACTCTCACTGTTTGCAGATGACATGATACTCTATAAAGAAAACCCTAAGGAAGTCACCCGAAAATTACTAGAGCTAATCAATGAACATAATAAAGTCATAGGATATAAAATTAATACACAGAAACCCCTAGCATTACTATACACTATCAATGAAAAAATCAGAAAAAGAAATTAAGGAAATGCCCTCATTCAAGTTTGCAGCTAAAATAACAAAATACCTAGGAATAAATCTACAAAAAGGAGAAAAAGGCCTGAATGCAGAAAACTATAAGATGCTGATGAAAGAAATCGAAGATGACAAAAACAGATGGAGAGATATACCATCCTGAATTGGAAGAATCAATATTGTGAAAATGACTATACTACTCAAAAGCAATCTACAGATTCAATGGAGTCCCTGTCAAACTACCGATAGCTTTTTTCACCAAAACTAGAACAATTAATTTCACAATTTATATGGAAACACAAAAGACTGTGAATAGCCAAAGCAATCTTGAGAAAGAAACATGGAGCTGGAGGAATCAACCTTCCTGACTTCAGACGATACTACAAAACTGCAGTCATCAAGACAGTATGGTATTGGCACAAAAAGAGAAATATAGATCAATGGAACAAGATGGAAAGCCCAGAGATAAACCCCTGCACCTTTGGGCAACTTACCTTTGACAAAGGAGGTAAGAATATACAGTGGAGGAAAGACAGCCTTTTCAATAAGTGGTGCTGGGAAAACCGGATGACTGTATGTAAAAGAATGAAGCTAGAACACTTCCTAACACCACACACAAAAATAAACTCAAAATGTTTTAAAGACTTGAACATAAGACCAGAAGCTATAAAGCCTTAGAGGAAAACATAGGTAATATACACTTTGACATAAGTCACAGCAAGATCCTCTTTGACCCACCTCCTAGAGTAATGGAAATAAAAACATCAATAACATTTATCCAGACTCCATATACATTCATTAATATATATTTGTTTTTCTCTTTCTGACTGACTTCACTCTTTATGACAGGCTATAGGTTCATCTGCCTCACTAGATCTTTCTCAAATTCATTCTTTTTAATGGCTGAGT
This sequence comes from Bos taurus, assembly GCF_002263795.3. Classification (NCBI taxonomy): domain Eukaryota; kingdom Metazoa; phylum Chordata; class Mammalia; order Artiodactyla; family Bovidae; genus Bos; species Bos taurus. The sequence goes on along the minus strand of NC_037328.1, from coordinate 152,019,787 downwards.
AATATTCATTGTATACATGTACAACATCTTTATTCATTCATCTATTGATGGTTGCTTCCATGTCCTAGCTGTTATAAACAGTGCTACAATGAACATTAGGGTACATATGACTTTTTCAGCTATGGTTTCCTCATGGTATATGCCCTGTAGTGGATTTGCTGGGTCACATAAGATCCGCTGGAGAAAGGATAGGCTACCCACTGCAGTATCCTATGGGCTTTCCTTGTGGCTCAGCTGGTAAAGAATCCACCTGCAATGCGGGAGACCTGGGATCCATCCCTGTGTTTGGAAGATCCCCTGGAGAAGGGAAAGGCTGCCCACTCCAGTATTCTGGCCTGGAGAATTTCATAGACTGTATAGTCCATGGGGTCACAAAGAGTTGAACATGACTGAGTGACTTTCACTTCACATACTAGTTTTATTCCTAGTTTTTTTTTTTTTTTTTCTTTTAATATATATACTTTATTGAAGTATGGTTGCCTTACAATGTTTCAGGTGCACAGCAAGGTGATTTGGTTATACAAATGCACATATATTATTTTTGAAATTATTTTCCATCATAGGTTATTATAAGATATTGACTATAGTTCCCTAAGCTATATAGTAAACCTTTGTCGCTTGTTGCATACCTATTTTAAAATTAGAAATCTAGCATTCTGTTCATACTAAGTCAAACAAGTGGAATCAAGATGTCATAATCTTTTTAGTTAGGCAAAAATTCATAAGTTTTCTGGTATATATGCACTATACATATTTTTATATATGTATGCAAAAGCTTTTCTGCTACACTTAATGAAGACTTGAGAAATAACATTAAAAAAAGTGATGCAGAAATTGGAGAACATAAACTAAATGAAATGGGAGCACTGAATATAATATGAAATAGAAAAAGTGAAACAAGATAGATAAAAGTAAAACATCATCATGTAGTCCAGTTGTTTTTAAACGTGGCTGCCCTTTAGAAACATATCTGGAGCTCTGGAGAAAAAAAGCAATACCTGAGCATTTGTATTTTTCAAAAAATTTCAAGATAATTCTGATATGGATCTGGATTTAAAAAATGATTACAGGTTTTTCTATTAGATTCTAATTTTAGTGATATAGAGTTCTATTATTTTTCTGTTGACCAATCATGATACAATGGTATTAAGTGAGTAACAGTTACATAATCTCTTCCCTTGTGGCTCCATGGGTAAAGAATCCACCTGGAGTGTGGGAGACCCCAGTTCAATTCCTGGGTCAGGAAGATCCGCTGGAGAAGGGATAGGCTACCCACTCCAGTGTTCTTGGGTTTCCCTTGTGGTTCAGAGGGTAAAGAATCCACCTGCAATGCAGGAGACCTGGGTTTAATCCCTGGGTTGCGAAGATCCCCTGGAGAAGGGAAAGACTTACCCACACCAGTATCCTGGCCTAGAGAATTCCATGGATTATATAGTTGTTGTAAAGCTAGTTTGGTGGTGCTGAATTCTTTTAACTTTTGCTTGTATGGAAAGCTTTTGATTTCTCCATCAAATCTGAAGGAGAATCTTGCTGGGTAGAATATTCTTGGTTGTAGGCTCTTCCCTTTCATCACTTTAAATATATCATGCCATTCCCTTCTAGCCATTACCACTTCTGGCTTGTAGAGTTTCTATTGAGAAATCAGCTGATAGCCTGATGAGAGTTTCCTTGTATGTTATTTGTTGTTTTCCCCTTGTTGCTTTTAATATTTTATTTTTGTCTTTCATTTTTGTCAGTTTGATAACTATGTGTATGGGTGTGTTCCTTCTTGGGTTTATCCTTGAAGGGACTCTCTGTGCTTCCTGGACTTGGTTTTGACTATTTCCTTTCCCATGTTCAGAAAGTTTTCAGCTATTATCTCTTCAAATATTTTCTCAGGTCCTTTCTCTGTCTCTTCTCCTTCTGGGACCCTACACCAACTAGAATGCAAGTGTTGGTGAGTTTAATGTCCCAGATGTCTCTTATTCTGTCTTCATTTCTTTTCATTCTTTTTTTCTATATTCTATTCTGCAGCAGTGATTTCCAGCATTCTGTCTTCCATCCTTTTGCCTCAGTTATTCTGCTATTGATTCCTTCTAGTGTATTATTCATCTCTGATTATTTGATCTTCAGTTCTTCTAGGTCTTTGGTAAACATTCCTTGCATCTTCTCGATCTTTGCCTCCATTCTTTTCCCAAGATCCTGGATCATCTTCACTATCATTATTCTGAATTCTTTTTCTGGAAGGTTGCCTATCTCCACTTCATTTAGTTGTTTTTTCTGGGATTTTATCTTGTGCCTTCATTTGGGATGTAACTTTCTGCTTTTTCATTGTGATTATCCTTCTGTAATATGGTTTTTGTCTTAGCTCCTGTGAGACTGTGCTTCTTCTTGCTTCTTTCTGTCTGCACTCTGATAGAGGAGGCTAAGAGACTGTGTAAGCTTCTTGATGGGAGGTACTGGTGATGGGAAAAATAGGTCTTGCTTTGGTGGGCAGAGCCTTGCTCAGTAAAGCTTTAATACCATTATCTACTGATGGGTGAAGTTGTACTCTCTCCCTAGTAGTTGTTTGACCTGAGGCAACCCAGCCTTAGGAACTATGGGCTCTATGGTAGGGTTAGTGGTGAACTCCAAGAGGGTTTACACCAAGGGGGACCTTCCAGTGCCCGCATCCCTGTGGTGAGCCCCTGCCGACCTGTGCCTCCACAGGAGGTCCTCCAATGTTAGCAGGTGGTTTTGGTTCAGTCTCTTGTGGGGTCACTGCTCCTCTCTTCTGGATCCTGGTGCATACAAATTTTGTTTGTGCCCTCCAAGACTGGAGTCTCTATTTCCCCCAGTCCTCTGGAAGACCTGTAATCAAATCCTGCTGGTCCTCTAGGGGATTTCCAGTCCCTTTGTCAGATCTCTAGGCTGGGAAGCCTGATGTGGAGTTCAGAAACTTAATAGTGTGAGAATTTCTTTGGTATTATTGTTCTGCAGTCTGTGGGTCATCTTTCCTGATGGATATGGGATTTGATTTTATCATGATTGCACTCCTTCCGTCTTGCTGAAGCTTCTTCTTTGCCCTTGGACATGAGATATCCTTTTTGGTGGGTTCCAGTGTCTTCCTAAAGATGGTCATTCAACATCTAGTTGCAACTTTGGTGCTCTAGCAGGAGGAGATGAGCACATGTCCGTTTACTCCACCCTCTTGAACTGGAAGCCTATTCCTAGTTTTTTAAGGAATCTCCATCATGTTCTCCACAGCTGACTGTTATCAATTTACATTCCTACCAACAATGCAAGGGGGTTCTCTTTTCTCCACATCCTCTCAAGCATTTATTTTTTTGTAGACTATTTGACGATGGTCATTATGACTGGTTTGAGTGACACCTCATTGCAATACAGGAGGAAAGCTAGAAAATTCACAAATATGTGGAAATTAAACAATACACTCATGAGCAATTAATAGGTCAAAGAAGAAATAAAAAGGGAAATAAAAAAGTATCTAGAGACAAATGAAAATGGAATTGTAGTATTCCCAAACTTTGGCATGTAGTAAAAGCAGTCCTAAGAGGTTAGTTTATAGTGATACATGTGTACAGTAAGAAAAAAGAAATCTCAAATAAACAACCTAAATTTTCACCTCAAAGAGCTAGATAAAGAAGAGACTAAGCCCAAAGTTAGTAGAATGTAGGAAATAAATATTAGAGCAAAAACTAATAAAATTGAGTCCAGAAAGATAATTGAAAAGATCCATTAAAGCAAACGCTGGTTTTCTAAAAAAGATAAATAAAAGTGTCAAGTCTTTAGGTAGATTAAGAAAAAAAATAAAGGCTCAAAACCAGAAATGAAGGAGGAGACATAACTGATACCACAGAAATACATGAATCATAAGAGATGTGGTGCTAGTTATAAAGAACCTGCCTGTCGATACAGGAGATGTAGGAGACAGACGTGGGTTCGATCCCTTGGTTGGGAAGATCCTCTGGAGGAGGACACGGCAACCCACTCCAGTATTCTCGCCTGGAGAATCCCATGGGCAGAGGAGCCTGGTGGTCTACAGTCCATTGGGTCACAGAAGATCGGGCACAACTGAAATGACTTAGCATACACACCCGCATGACAAATTAAATACCCTAGAAGAAATGACTAAATTCCTAGAAATATACAACTTACTAAGACTGAGTCATGAAGAAATAGAAAATCTGATGAGACCAATAAAGACTAAGGAGGTTGAATCTGTAGTAAAAAAAAAACAACTCTCAACTAAGAAAAGTGAATGGGTGTCAGTCTCAGGCTATTGATAATAATGCTATTGAGTAGAAAAGCCTGGAGTAATGCCTTTATTAGGGTTGATTGTGGTGTCTGGAAGATCTCCTGGAGAAGGAAATGGCAACCCACTCCAGTACTCTTGCCTGGAAAATTCCACAGACGGAGAAGCCTGGTAGGCTAAAGTCCATGGGGTTGCAAAGAGTTGGACACGACTGAGCGACTTCAATGTCAATGTCAATGTGTGGTGCCTAAGGTTTCACAAACTCACTCTTTTTTGGTGAAATTAAAACATAAGAGGAGATACACAGGGTGACTCAAATGATCAGTTATCTAGGTCACCCAGGGCTTTCTAGGAGGAAAGATTCATGGGTGGGGCAGCCTGGCTCTTTATCCAGTTGTATAGCTGGTGATGATGTGTCTGTTTGAGATAGATGTCTTTGAAATGGTTGCAATGGCAGTCAAAAGCTTAACATCAGGCACTTATATTACAGTCAAAAAAAATGAAATGTCAGGCATTATAATACAGCCTAGACGGTTTCAGTGATGAATTCTACCAAACATTTAAAGAATTAACACAATCCTTCTCAAACTCTTCCAAAAAGTTGACAAAGATTAAGTGAAAGTGAAAGTGAAGTGCTCAGTCGTGTCTGACTCTTTGCGACCCCATGGACTGTAGCCCACCAGGCTCCTCCTTCCATGGGATTCTCCAGGCAAGAGTACTGGAGTGGGTTACCATTTCCTTCTCCAAAGGATTAGACACTTCCAAATGCATGTTACGAGGCCAACATTACCCTGTCACCAAAGCTAGATAAGAACAATGAAAACTAAAGAAAAGAAAACTATAGACCAATATCCCTGATGAATATAGAGGCAAACATCTTCAACAAAATGCCAGCAAACCAAATTTAATAGCAGATTAAAAGGCTCATGGTCGGATGGCATTACCTACTCAATGGACATGAGTTTGAATAAGCTCCAGGAGTTGGTGATGGACAGGGAATCCTGGTGTGCTACAGTCCATGCGGTCACAAAGAGTCAGACACGACTGAGTGACTGAACTGGTACATGATCACATGGGATTTATCCCTGGGATTCAAGGATGGTTCAATGTGCACAAATTATAAATGTGATACACCACATTAACAGAATGAAGGATAAAAATCATATGATTATCTCAATAGATGAAGAAAAGTCATTTGACAAATTCAACATCCTTTCATAATAAAAGTTCTCAACAAATTGGGTAGAGAAGAAATGTACCTCAACACTATAAAGACTATATATGACAAGCCCACAGCCAACAAACTCAGTGGTGAAAGACTGAGAGCTTTTTCTCTGAGATCAAGATTAATACAAGGATGCCCACTTTCCTGACACTCCTATTCACTATTAGTCCTGGAAGTCCTAGCCAGAGCAATTAGACAAAACAAAGGAAATAAAATATATACAAATAAGAAAGAAGCAAAGTTGCCTCTATTTGCAGATGGTATGATCATGTATATAAACAACCCTAACAACTCCACCAAAAAACTTTAAAAACTAATAAAGAAATTTAGTCAAGTTGCAAGATACAAAATCAACATATAAAAACCAATTGCATTTTATACATTAACAACAAACTACTTGATAGAAAAATTAAGAATTTTCTTATTTTGTGAAATTAGCACACTTGCCACAGAACTCTGTGTCCCCTTCACCTAGGGATCATCCAAAATCTACCACTAGAAAATTTCTTCTTTGATGATCTGACTCTGAATAATCAAAATTAGAGTCTCCCTTCCATGCTACCTGGGTTGCCCCTTTCCAGATTTCCTGTCAGAAAGACTTACTCTCCAGCTGACATGTATAAGAGTGTAGCTTTTATCTTGACATATCATCAGAATACCTTAGTAAAGCATAAGCATCCTTTTAACTGTAACTACATACGTAGGCGAGAGGAGAGGAGAAAAGCATGCTGTTTGTTCATATGTCTCCTCTTGTCCCCGCACCAAATTACATGAGAATGCACTTTTATAAGGAAAACCATAAAAGGAAATGTAAACTATTTGCCATAAACTAAGGCTTAAGTGGATAGATAAGCATTGAGTCATCACGTGATTTTCAGATTCTGGTTGTATCAGGATAAGCAGTGACTGGATTTCAAATATTTTCATACCATTGACTTATATAGAATAAAGTCAAAGTAGAAAAATGAGAAAGGAATGCTTCCCTACAAATTTATCATAGTGAATGAAATAAATAGATCTATGCAAAAAGAGGTGGTAGAAGACCTCCAGTTAAGATTAGCAGAATTAAGGTAAACCAACCATATTTCCCTCCTTGACAAAACAGAAAATGAGAGAGGAGAGTATAGGATAAGAAAATTCCAAACAACAATCTGTAATGTTGTTGCTCAGTTGCTCAATCATGTATGACTCTTTGAGACCCCATGGACTTCAGCACACCAGGCTTCCCTGTCCTTCTCCAACTCCCAGAGTTTGCTCAAACTCATGACCACTGAGTTGGTGATGCCATCCAACCATCTGATCCTCTGCCATCCTCTTCTCGCGCCTTCAGTCTTTCCCAGCATCAGGGTCTACTCTAATGAGTCAGTTCTTTGCATCAGGTAGCCAAAGTATTGGAGCTTCAGTTTCAGCATCAGTCCTTCCAATGAATATTCAGGGCTGATTTCCTTTAGGATTGATTGGTTTGATCTCCTTGCAGTCCAAGGGACTCTCAAGAGTATTCTCCAACCTCACAGTTAAAAAGCATTGATTCTTCAGTGTTCAGCCTTCTTTATGGTCCAACTCACACATCCACACATGACAGCAGGAAAAACCATAGCTTTGACTAGACAGACCTTTGTCACCAAAGTTAATATCTCTGCTTTTTAATATGCTGTCTAGGTTTGTCATAGTTTTTTCTTCCAAGAGGCAAGCGCCTTATAATTTCATGGATGCAGTCAATATCTGCAGTGACTTTGGAGCCCAAGAAAATAGTCACTGTTTCCATTGTTTCCCGTCTACTTGCCATGAATAGATGGGACCGAATGCCATAATTTTAGTTTTCTGAATGCTGAATTTTTTTTAATTTTATTTTATTTTTAAACTTTACATAATTGTATTAGTTTTGCCAATTATCAAAATGAATCCGCCACAGGTATACATGTGTTCCCCATCCTGAACCCTCCTCCCTCCCCATACCATCCCTCTGGGTCGTCCCAGTGCACTAGTCCCAAGCATCCAGTATCATGCATCGAACCTGGACTGGCATCTCATTTCATACATGATATTTTACATGTTTCAATGCCATTCTCCCAAATCTTCCCACCCTCTCCCTCTCCCACAGAGTCCATAAGACTGTTCTATACATCAGTGTCTCTTTTGCTGTCTCGTACACAGGGTTATTGTTACCATCTTTCTAAATTCCATATATATGCATTATTATACTGTATTGGTGTTTTTCCTTCTGGCTTACTTCACTCTGTATAATAGGCTCCAGTTTCATCCACCTCATTAGAACTGATTCAAATGTATTCTTTTTAATGGCTGAGTAATACTCCATTGTGTATATGTACCACAGCTTTCTTATCCATTCATCTGCTGATGGACATCTAGGTTGCTTCCATGTCCTGGCTATTATAGACAGTGCTGCGATGAACATTGGGGTACACGTGTCTCTTTCCCTTCTGGTTTCCTCAGTGTGTATGCCCAGCAGTGGGATTGCTGGATCATAAGGCAGTTCTATTTCCAGTTTTTTAAGGAATCTCCACACTGTTCTCCATAGTGGCTGTACTAGTTTGCATTCCCACCAACAGTGTAAGAGGGTTCCCTTTTCTCCACACCCTCTCCAGCATTTATTATTTGTAGACTTTTGGATCGCAGCCATTCTGACTGGTGTGAAATGGTACCTCATAGTGGTTTTGATTTGCATTTCTCTGATAATGAGTGATGTTGAGCATCTTTTCATGTGTTTGTTAGCCCTCTGTATGTCTTTGGAGAAATGTCTGTTTAGTTCTTTGGCCCATTTTTTGATCGGGTCATTTATTTTTCTGGAGTTGAGCTATAGGAGTTGCTTGTATGTTTTTGAGATTAGTTGTTTGTTAGTTGCTTCATTTGCTATTATTTTCTCCCATTCTGAAGGCTGTCTTTTCACCTTGCTAATAGTTCCTTTGATGTGCAGAAGCTTTTAAGGTAAATTAGGTCCCATTTGTTTATTTTTGCTTTTATTTCCTATATTCTGGGAGGTGGGTCATAGAGGATCCTGCTGTGATGTATGTCGAGAGTGTTTTGCCTATGTTCTCCTCTAGGAGTTTTATAGTTTCTGGTCTTACGTTTAAATCTTTAATCCATTTTGAGTTTATTTTTGTGTATGGTGTTAGAAAGTGTTCTAGTTTCATTCTTTTACAAGTGGTTGACCAGATTTCCCAGCACCACTTGTTAAAGAGATTGTCTTTTCTCCATTGTATATTCTTGCCTCCTTTGTCAAAGATAAGGTGTCCATATGTGCGTGGATTTATCTCTGGGCTTTCTATTTTGTTCCGTTGATCTATATTTCTGTCTTTGTGCCAGTACCATACTGTCTTGATAACTATGGCTTTGTAGTAGAGCCTGAAGTCAGGTAGGTTGATTCCTCCAGTTCCATTCTTCTTTCTCAAGATCGCTTTGCCTATTCAAGGTTTTTTGTATTTCCATACAAATTGTGAAATTATTTGTTCTAGCTCTGTGAAGAACACTGTTGGTAGCTTGATAGGGATTGCATTGAATCTATAAATTGCTTTGGGTAGTATACTCATTTTCACTATATTGATTCTTCCAATCCATGAACATGGTATATTTCTCCATCTATTAGTGTCCTCTTTGATTTCTTTCACCAGTGTTTTATAGTTTTCTATATATAGGTCTTTAGTTTCTTTAGGTAGATATATTCCTAAGTATTTTATTCTTTCCGTTGCAATGGTGAATGGAATTGTTTCCTTAATTTCTCTTTCTGTTTTCTCATTATTAGTGTATAGGAATGCAAGGGATTTCTGTGTGTTGATTTTATATCCTGCAACTTTACTATAGTCATTGATTAGTTCTAGTAATTTTCTAGTGGAGTCTTTAGGGTTTTCTATGTAGAGGATCATGTCATCTGCAAATAGTGAGAGTTTTACTTCTTCTTTTACAATTTGGATTCCTTTTAGTTCTTTTTCTGCTCTGATTGCTGTGGCCAAAACTTCCAAGACTATGTTGAATAGTAATGGTGAAAGTGGGCACCTTGTCTTGTTCCTGACTTTAGAGGAAATGCTTTCAATTTTTCACCATTGAGGATAATGTTTGCTGTGGGTTTGTCATATATAGCTTTTATTATATTGAGGTATGTTCCTTCTATTCCTGCTTTCTGGAGAGTTTTTATCATAAATGGATGTTGAACTTTGTCAAAGGCTTTCTCTGCATCTATTGAGATAATCATATGGTTTTTAGTTTTCAATTTGTTAATGTGGTGTATTACATTGATTGATTTGCGGATATTGAAGAATCCTTGCATCCCTGGGATAAAGCCCACTTGGTCATGGTGTATGATCTTTTTAATGTGTTGTTGGATTCTGATTGCTAGAATTTTGTTAAGGATTTTTGCATCTATGTTCCTCAGTGATATTGGCCTGTAGTTTTCTTTTTTTGTGGGATCTTTGTCAGGTTTTGGTATTAGGGTGATGGTGGCCTCATAGAATGAGTTTGGAAGTTTACCTTCCTCTGCAATTTTCTGGAAGAGTTTGAGCAGGATAGGTGTTAGCTGTTCTCTAAATTTTTGGTAGAATTCAGCTGTGAAGCCGTCTGGACCTGGGCTTTTGTTTGCTGGAAGATTTTTGATTACAGTTTCAATTTCCGTGCTTGTGATGGGTCTGTTAAGATTTTCTATTTCTTCCTGGTCCAGTTTTGGAAAGTTGTACTTTTCTAAGAATTTGTCCATTTCTTCCACGTTGTCCATTTTATTGGCATATAATTGCTGATAGTAGTCTCTTATGATCCTTTGTATTTCTGTGTTGTCTGTTGTGATCTCTCCATTTTCGTTTCTAATTTTATTGATTTGATTTTTCTCCCTTTGTTTCTTGATGAGTCTGGCTAATGGCTTGTCAATTTTATTTATCCTTTCAAAGAACCAGCTTTTGGTTTTGTTGATTTTTGCTATGGTCTCTTTTGTTTCTTTTGCATTTATTTCTGCTCTAATTTTTAAGATTTCTTTCCTTCTACTAACCCTGGGGTTCTTCATTTCTTCCTTTTCTAGTTGCTTTAGGTGTAGAGTTAGGTTATTTATTTGACTTTTTTCTTGTTTCTTGAGGTGTGCCTGTATTGCTATGAACTTTCCCCTTAGGACTGCTTTTACCGTGTCCCACAGGTTTTGGGTTGTTGTGTTTTCATTTTCATTCGTTTCTATGCAAATTTTGATTTCTTTCTTGATTTCTTCTGTCATTTGTTGGTTATTCAGCAGTGTGTTGTTCAACCTCCATATGTTGGAATTTTTAATAGTTTTTCCCCTGTAGTTGAGATCTAATCTTACTGCATTGTGGTCAGAAAAGATGCTTGGAATGATTTCTTTTTTTTTGAATTCACCAAGACTAGCTTTATGGCCCAGGATGTGATCTATCCTGGAGAAGGTTCCATGTGCGCTTGAGAAAAAGGTGAATTCATTGTTTTGGGATGAAATGTCCTATAGATATCAATTAGGTCTAACTGGTCTATTGTATCATTTAAAGTTTGTGTTTCCTTGTTAATTTTCTGTTTAGTTGATCTATCCATAGGTGTGAGTCGGGTATTAAAGTCTCCCACTATTATTGTGTTATTGTTAATGTCTCCTTTCATACTTGTTAGCATTTGTCTTACATACTGCGGTGCTCCCGTGTTGGGTGCATATATATTTATAATTGTTATATCTTCTTCTTGGATTGATCCTTTGATCATTATGTAATGTCCTTCTTTGTCTCTTTTCACAGCCTTTGTTTTAAAGTCTATTTTATCTGATATGAGTATTGCTACTCCTGCTTTTTTTTGGTCCCTATTTGCATGGAAAATCTTTTTCCAGCCCTTCACTTTCAGTCTGTATGTGTCCCCTGTTTTGAGGTGGGTCTCTTGTAGACAACATATGTAGGGGTCTTGTTTTTGTATCCATTCAGCCAGTCTTTGTCTTTTGGTTGGGGGCATTCAACCCATTTACGTTTAAGGTAATTACTGATAAGTATGATCCCATTGCCATTTACTTTATTGTTTTGGGTTCGAATTTATACACCGTTTTTGTGTTTCCTGTCTAGAGAATATCCTTTAGTATTTGTTGGAGAGCTGGTTTGGTGGTGCAGAATTCTCTCAGCTTTTGCTTGTCTGAAAAGCTTTTGATTTTTCCTTCATATTGAATGAGATCCTTGCTGGGTACAATAATCTGGGCTGTAGGTTATTTTCTTTCATCATTTTAAGTATGTCTTGCCATTCCCTCCTGGCTTGAAGAGTTTCTATTGAAAGATCAGCTGTTATCCTTATGGGAATTCCCTTGTGTGTTATTTGTTGTTTTTCCCTTGCTGCTTTTAATATTTGTTCTCTGTGTTTGATCTTTGTTAATTTGATTAATATGTGTCTTGGGGTGTTTCGTCTTGGGTTTATCCTGTTTGGGACTCTCTGGGTTTCTTGGACTTGGGTGATTATTTCCTTCCCCATTTTCGGGAAGTTTTCAACTATTATCTCCTCAAGTATTTTCTCATGGTCTTTCTTTTTGTCTTCTTCTTCTGGAACCCCTATGATTCGAATGTTGTAGCGTTTAATATTGTCCTGGAGGTCTCTGAGATTGTCCTCATTTCTTTTAATTCTCTCTGATTCATTTATTTCTATCATTCTATCTTCTAATTCACTAATCCTATCTTCTGCCTCTGTTATTCTACTATTTGTTGCCTCCAGAGTGTTTTTGATCTCATTTATTGCATTATTCATTATATATTGACTCTTTTTTATTTCTTCTAGGTCCTTGTTAAACCTTTCTTGCATCTTCTCAATCCTTGTCTCCAGGCTATTTATCTGTGATTCCATTTTAATTTCAAGATTTTGGATCAATTTCACTATCATTATTTGGAATTCTTTATCAGGTAGATTCCCTATCTCTTCCTCTTTTGTTTGGTTTGGTGGGCATTTATCCTGTTCCTTTATCTGCTGGGTATTCCTCTGTCTCTTCATCTTGTTTAAACTGCTGAGTTTAGGGTGTCCTTTCTGTATTCTGGCATTTTGTGGAGTTCTCTTTATTGTGGTGTTTCCTCGCTGTGTGTGGGTTTGTACAGGTGGCTTGTCAAGGTTTCCTGGTTAGGGAAGCTTGTGTCGGTGTTCTGGTGGGTGGAGCTGTATTTCTTCTCTCTGGAGTGCAATGAAATGTCCAGTAATGAGTTATGAGATGTCTATGGTTTTGGGGTGACTTTGGGCAGCCTATATCTTGAAGCTCAGGGCTGTGTTCCTTTGTTGCTGGAGAATTTGCTTGGTATGTCTTGCCCTGGAACTTGTTGGCCCTTGTGTGGTGCTTGGTTTCAGTGTCGGTATGGAGGCGTTTGATGAGCTCCTGTCAATTAATGTTCCTTGGAGTCAGGAGTTCCCTGGAGTCAGGGTTTGGACTTAAGCCTCCTGCTTCCAGTTATCGGTCTTATTTTTACAGTAGTTTCAAAACTTCTCCTTCTACACAGCACCATTGATAAAACATCTACATTAAAGATGAAAAGTTTCTCTACTGTAAGGGTCACTTAGAGAGGTTCACAGCGTTACATGGAGAAGAGAAGAGGGAGAAGGGAGTTAGAGGTGACCCAAATGAGATGAGGTGGAATCAATAGTGGAGAAAGTGGGCTAGCCAGTAGTCACTTCCTTATGTGCACTCCACAACTGGACCACTCAGAGATGTTCACGGAGTTATACAGAGAAGAGAAGAAGGAGGAAGGAGACAGAGGTGGCCAGAAGGATAAAAGGGGGGAATGAAAAGGAGAGAGACAGATCCACCCAGTAATCAGTTCCCTAAGTGTTCTCTACTGTCTGGAACACACAGAAATTCACAGAGTTGGGTAGAGTAGAGAGGGGTTAGGGAGGACACACAGGCGACCTGGTGGAGAAAAAGGAGAGTCCAAAGGGAGAGAGAGCAGTCAAGCCAGTAATCTCGCTCCCTAGTGAAAAATGAGTCCTGAAGATTGGGTTCTTAAAGGTACAAAATTGGTAACAAATACATAGAAGCAAAAATTAAAAATCTAGAGTAGAGTTTGGAATTTCAAAAATATGATGTTAAAGAAAAGAAGAAGGAAAAGAAAGAGAGAAAAAACGAACAAAGAAAAACAAACAAGGTCGTGAAAATTAGAAAGAAAATACAGGTACAAAATTGATAACTAATGCCAAAAAGCAAAAATTAAAAACCTAGAGTAGAGTTTGGAATTTCAAAAATACAATGTTAAAAAAAAAGGAAGAAGAAAAATAAAGAGAGAAAACAAACAAACAAACAAAAACAATGTCGCAAAAATTATAAAGAAAATACAGGTACAAACTTGATATCAAATACCAAAAAGCATAAATTAAAAATCTAGAGTAGAATTTCAGATATACAATGTTATATAAAAGAAGAAGAGAAAGAAACAGAGAAAAAAAAGAAAAAAAAGTCACAGAAATTATAAAAAAAACAATGTCGCAAAAATTATAAAGAAAATACAGGTACAAACTTGGTATCAAATACCAAAAAGCATAAATTAAAAATCTAGAGTAGGAATTTCAGATATACAATGTTATATAAAAGAAGAAGAGAAAGAAACAGAGGAAAAAAAGAAAAAAAAAGTCACAGAAATTATAAAAAAAACTATAGGTACAAAATTGATAACATATACCAAAAAGCTAAAATTAAAAATCTAGAGTAGAGTTTGGAATTTCAAAAATACAATGTTAAAGAAAAGGAAAAAAAAAAAAAAAAACAAGGTCAAAAAATTATAAAATATGTATATTTTAGTTTGCTGAAGAAGATAAAAATAGGGTCTTTTTTTTTTTTGCAAAGTAATAGGTTATAAAAGTGAAAATTAAAGGAACAATAGAGGACTTAAAATTTTTTTTAAAAAATTTAAAAAAAAGAAAAAAGAATGATCATAAAAATGGTAAAAATATATCTAGGACTCTCTCTGGTTTTATTGTGAGTATTGTGGGTTCAGTTCATTTTTGGCTAGTTCCTTGGTCCAACTTATATTCTCAAGATCTATAGGCCCCTTCCTATGTAGTCCGTAGTACCCAAGGGTTTTAATCTCCGAGGCGTTTCCCTCTGTTATAACTTCTTCTGTTTGCTGGTGTCTTCAGTGTCTGGTTTCCGCCCTGACACAAAGGGGATGGTGGAGGACACTTTTTTTTTTTTTTTTTTTTAGGCTCACTTGTTCAGTCGCGCTCCTTTCGAAGAGTTAGGTTGCTTTTCTGGGTGCCTGATGTCCTCTGCCGGCATTCAGAAGTTGTTTTGTGGAATTTACTTGATGTTTAAATGCTCTTTTGATGAATTTGTGGGGGAGAAAGTGTTCTCCCCGTCCTACTCCTCCGCCATCTTCTGAATGTTGAGTTTTAAGCCAGCCTTTTTCATGCTCCTCTTTCACCCTTATCAATAGGCTGTTTAGTTCCTCTTTGCTTTATGCCATTAAGATGGTGCCATCTACATATCTGCATGTCATCAGCATTTCTGTTACCATACAGTGTTCCTTTTTTTTTCCTCCTGAGCTCTTGTAGCTCATTTTCTCCTCTTTTTAGCATTTTGCTTCCCCCTTGCTTCTCTAAACTCTTGATGCAAAAAAAAAAAAACAAAAAAACAAAAAAACAAGCCTTTTCCCCTTTCATTCATATTCTTTATTTGATTTTAAAGAAAGTATTAGTTTAATATTTTCTTCAGCTGATCAAGAAAGATTGGCTTCCATGAAAAGATGACCATTAATCAAAGAAACATGAGCTAGAAACTATGAGAAAAATGTTGAAAGGTAAAAATAAACTCAGTATAGCAATAATAAGAGAACAATGAGTTTGCAAAGCAGAAGAATATGTTGAACAAATAATTTTCGTCAAATCAAAGAAAGAAGATGAATTAAAGGAATTATGATCTTTTTGCACCAAAAGCTTAGGGAAGTGAGGTAAAAAGAAGATAGGGAAAAATACTAAAATGAGAAAAAATTAGTTGGAAGAGCACAGGAAAAAAAAAAATAATTAAAGGAGAAACTGAAGCCTTTACATTATTATAACCATATTAGAAACAGAAAAATAGAAAAAAAGAGTTTAAGATAATCCAAGAGAAAATAATAGAAAAATAATTTTATTTATATGTAATTAGTATCCTTGAATCCAGGTTGAGAACAATCAAGCATGAAAAATTCAAACAAATAAATTCAGAGAATTTTTCTAAAACAGATACAATTAAGCAAAAGTCAGAACTTTTCTAGTTACTATGACTGAAAAAACAAATATTCCCCAAATCTAGGGATGTAAAAACTGTTTATCATGTTCACTGATACTGTGGATTGTGAATACGGATTGGGCATGGTCAGGAGAGCTTGACTCTGTTCCACAATGTCCAGGGCCTCAGCTATGGAAAACACAGAGCATCTCTTCCACTGTCTTCTATTTATCAGTGTGGTCACCAAGCCTTGTCCAGATTCAAGGAGAAGGACAGTATACATTATCGCTTTAGAGAGTGTCAAAGAGCATTTGAAACTGAAAATATTGCTGTGGTCAGTTTTGGAAAACAATCTCACAAAAATAAAATGAGACACAACTATAGATAAAATAGAGGTAAAGGAAACCTGAGAAAATATTAAAATGCAATATTATTAAATTTGAAAACTTAGATAAAACATAATTTTCTAGAATTTAGTGAAATTGACTTGAAATAGGGAAAATGAAGTAAACTAGTAACCAGTAAGGAGAAGGAAATGGCAACCCACTCCAGTGTTCTTGCCTGGAGAATCCCAGGGACGGGGGAGCCTAGTGGGCTGCCGTCTATGGGGTTGCATGGAGTCGGACCCGACTGAAGCAACTTAGCAGCAGCAGCAGCAGCAGTAACCAGCAAATAAACTAAATCTGAAATCAAAAGTCTTTCCACTCAGAAGACACTGAACGAGTATCTTATAGGTAAGTTTTATCAAATTTTCTTTTCTTTTTTTTTTGCCTAGAACTTTCAACAATAAATAATGCATATATATGATTTTTTCCTCCCTGGATTTAATAGTCAAACAAATCTATCTTATCTTTATTAGATATTTAAGATTGTAAAATTATCAATTGAACCTAAGAAAAACATGCAATAAAAATAAATTGCTTAAAGTATGTCAAGCACAACAGCAAAAAAGGAAAGAAAGAGAAGTTATGTGTTTAACTTTTTAGGTACTTTGCTTCTATGATGTTCAAATTTTCAAGGAATAGATAACCCATATCTTACCCCCAAATGAATTCCAAGGATAGGAAAAAAATTACTCAACTATTTCATAAAGCTAGTATAAGCTTCATATTAAAAACAAAAAGAACTATACAATATAACAAAATTATTGCAAAAATCTTAAATACATTATTAACTAATTGACTTGTTGCCTATGAAAAGATATCTCATGTTCAAATAGGATTTATCCCTAGAATCCAAGGATGCTATTGATAAGATCCATCATAGTAAGATATCAACAGAATAGAAATTGTATGATCATCTCATAATTAAAAAAAGGTGTTTGATAAAATGCAACATATTTATGATTTTTAAAAATTCTTACTTTCTTAACCTATAAAGAGGAACTACCAACAACCATAGCAAATATTGTACTTAATGGCTAAAGCTTAGAAATATTTCTGTTAAGTAAGGGGAAAATATTGATGCTATTGCTTCCTCTTTCATCCTTTTACTAGAGATTCTTACCAATGAAATAAGACCAAAACAAGGAAACACTAGGGTATAATAATTAGAAAGAAAGGGACAAAGTAAATGTTATGGACTTGAAAATGAAAATCAAATGGGAATAGGAGTGGTGGGGAAAATTGTAAGAGTGTTCTCATCATTCATAGTAGGATATCAATTGAAAATAACATGTAGTTAAAAAGAAAAACAACTCACTGCCCATAATCTCATAATTTTTTTTTTAAGACTATGGGCTTTTTTTTTTTTTAACTTAGAGGACTATGGAATACTTTAAGGAATATTTTTTGTACTGAAGAAGTGTCTGCCTTCATGTTCAGCAATTCCTTTGCTTTTACTCACTTTAAGTTACTTACGCTTGTGTTACATTCAAGGTTTCAGACTTTGATGGATGAAAAAATGGCATATGGATTTCTGTTTCTGACTATGATAGAGTTAACAGATATTTACTACCGTCTTGCTTTAATCAAACATAAAACTGGCCAAAACATACGGAGCAGCTATTTTCAAACAGTAAACAGTATGCACAGCTGTAATCCTCAAGAAAAAGGAAAACATTCACACCAGCTGTTTGCATTGAGGCTTTCCCAAACTGCAGCACAGGAAAGTGGATTCCAGAAACCAGCGAGCTGCTGGGGTTCACCGGAGAAACAGCGAAAGGGAGAAGTGAGGAAAAGGGTTTCTCCAGAAATCTCTGGGGACCTCTTGAGCCTCTGGTTGAATTTTAATTGGGTTGATGCAGCCCACTAGGACAGAAGCAGAAGGGTCGCTGTGGATTTGTGAGCTAAATGGGAGATTTCTGAAGTCACAAAGTGCTGGGGAACATTGGAGTCTAACCAAACAGGCTGGAGAGGCTTGCAGAATGGAGGAGACCCCCGGTTGAGATCTGAGAGAGGCCGTAGGATAAGAGCAGAGCTCAGGAGCTCTAGAATGGGCTACTCTAGACCTGCCCTCAAAGAGTCCAAAGGAAGGAATCTGACCTGTCAGTAAGCTAACTGCCCTATACAACAAAATTCAGCATTCATAAATAAAAATGACCCGTAGGGGTTGCGTTGCACTGTTTTATGTAATTTCTTCCCATCTGTCCCCAACTTCCACCCTTCTTTGCGTTATTCTTTCCTTCCTCTCAACTTTCTCTGTTTTTTTATATCAGTGTTTTATGTTAGCATCCTAGAATAAACTGGACAGTTTCTATAATTTTCTAAGCTCTTGAACAAATGTCCTAATATGGGAATTTTCTAATGATTGATTCACCTCATTCATAGTACCATCTGGGTGGGTGGTGAAGTGGTTATTTTAGGTTTATTTTGAGAACTTATGCAGTTTATCTTAATATTGTTGGTTTATTAGGGTTTTCCGCTACTTAAGATTATTTGGGGAACTCATCTCTTCTGTCTTGGTCAATGTTAATGTTTGTTGAATGAAGCCATTGATAGCACTCTTTAATTTCTAATCCCATTCCTATGTGTAGCCTCACAGTCTCAACTCAGAGTTACTCTTTATGGTCTCGTTGTTATTATAAGAATGACAAACATTTTGTCAGTTTTATTACTCTTTTCACAGAATCAGACTCTGGTTTCATTGATCATCTTGTTCCCTTTTTAAATACTATTTTTTGTTTTCACTTAATATTACCTTTTCAATTTTTAAAAGCATCTTCCTTTCATTTTATACTGTTTGTTTATTGTACTCAGTCATTAAAAAGGATAAAATAGTGGTACTTGCAGCAACATGCATGGACTTGGAGATTATCTTATCAAGTGAAGTCAGTCAGACAGAGAAAGACAAATATCATATGATATTGCTTATATGTGGAATCTAAAAACAATGATACAAGTGAATTCTTTTACAAAACAAAAACAGGCTCACAGATTTAGCGAATGGATTTATAGTTACTGGAGGGAAGGTTGAGGGGGAGGAATTGATTGGGAGTTTGGAATTGGCATGTATGCACTGCTATATTTAAAACAGAAAATCAACAACGGTCTAATGTATTAAAAATAAAAAAATATTTTTAAAAAGCAATTTGGAACTTATTTTATTTTTCTGGGGCTAAAGCAATTCAAATAGTGCCAAGTCTTTGTATTTTATTTTGAATGAAAAATTGACTAAAATATTTGAGGTTTTTGTTGTTTTTTTTCTTGGGGAGATGCAGAGTGTAAAGAAAGAATTTCTTTGGAAACTTAGTCATCTTCCTTCATGGATTTAATTCATTTTTTCCCTATCTCTTCTTAAGACAGTTTTAATACTTGCTGTCTTAAGACAGAAAACAATTCTTTTAATCCAGATGGGAATGGTAATCTAAATCAGTCTTATTGAAAATAAAACTTCATAGAGTTTTAAATTTCATTGACATCTAGACATAAATGTGCTGCACAAACATTTTTCAAGTTTGTTGTATCATTTGTGATGCTACCTTGCTCCTACTTTATGTTTGTCCATCTTTTTTAAAATTTAAACAAATTTTCAAATTAATAAAAATTTTATTGAAGTATAATTGATTTACAATGTTGTGTTATTTTCTGATATACAAGCAAAAAGATTTAGTTTTACATTCTTTTTCTGTCATTCTTTTAATGAACTAATAATTTCAAGTACACTTAATGGTTTGCTTAAATCTGATGAGTCTATTATCTAAAGTTCTGAGACTCTAATTATAGTATATGTTGCTTCTGCAGACTCTTGTTCATGGTGGACTGATATTTGCTTCTTTCCTTGTTGCTTTATACTTTGTTTTCTAACTTTGTGTTTGGGCTTATGTTAAGGCAGAATTTTATATCATTAGAATCCTGTAATCCCTACGTTAAGTATCTATCTTTCCAGAGAGGATTTGTGTTGGCTTTTGCCAGGAATCCCGGGGTTGTTTTTAATCCAAGACTTTTAATGAAAATTTCTTAGCTTGGGGAGCTAAGATCTTACATAGCGTGTTTAAACCCCTGTCCTGTGTGAGAGCAGACCTTTGCCTGTAAATTATAACATTTCTTCGTTCCATTCAGGGCCCAGGACAAAGTGGATGAGTTCCTTGTCATGCCCTTTTCTGCAAAGAGTTGTTCTTTTCTGCTACCCTCTCTCACCATGACAGCACCTCTTTGAGAGTCTTGGTTTTATGTAGGGGTCTCATTCCAACCCCTTGTATCACCCAACACTTTGTCCTATTCCTGAGGGGTCATTGAATTTTAAGTCCCTTATTTTCTGTAATTGGCAAATTATGTCACGATGCTCTTGGTTTCTTTTGATTTTCCCTAGTGGCAGAGCGGGGTGGGGAGCGGGGTGCGGTGGGGAGTGGGAGGTGGGTGTTCCTCTCATTGTTTTTAAATTCAGGTATAGAATTAAAAATTTAGTGTATTTCACCAGTATTTCTAGTTGCTTTTGAGAGGTTCCCCCAATATACATATATAGCACAAAATGTTAATGGGATTGGAAATCTGACACACAGTATTTATTTCATCTTTTGTTTAAAATTTAACTTTAATTTTTAATAAGATTTTACTGGTGTATCGATTAAGAAATCCATGTGTTCTACTAAGGTAACTACAGAGGGCAGAATTTTCTTTCCCCTTACCTCCTCAATTCATGGAGAAGGCAGTGGCACCCCACTCCAGTACTCTTGCCTGGAAAATTCCATGGACAGAGGAGCCTGGTGGGCTACGGTCCATGGGGTCGTGAAGAGTCAGATACGACTGAGCGACTTCACTTTCACTTTTCACTTTCATGCATTGGAGAAAGAAATGGCAACTCACTCCAATGTTCTTGCCTGGAGAATCCCAGGGACGGGGGAGCCTCGCGGGCTGCCGTCTATGGGGTCGCACAGAGTCGGACACGACTGAAGCGACTTAGCAGCAGCAGCAGCCTCAATTATAGGTCTCCAAAGACAATCATATTCAATATTTTCTCTTTCTTTTTTTGGTTTAAAATTCTTACACATCTTCCTTGATTTATAATTATAAATATTATTTATTGAATTTCTATTACAGGCTTTCTCTTTTTTATTTCTTTCTTTTGGGGCTCACTGGCCTTCCTTGTTGCATGAAGGCTTTCTTTGGTTGCAGCGCGTTGAGGCTACTCTCTGCAGCGATGTGCAGGCTTCTAGCTGTGGTGGCTTCTCTTGTTGCAAAGCACAGGTTCTAGGCGCACGAGCCTCAGTAGTTGTTGACTACAGGTTTTCTTAATCACATTTGTTTTCCTTCTCCACAACTTTCAAACAATTTTACCTATTTAGATGAGATCAGTGCTCAGTGTTTCTATTGCTAGGATTATGTAAACATTATTCCCAGTAGAGCCATGTCTTGTACATTTCATACAACTTCTTTGGGATTAATGGTCACTTCTATTATCGGTTTTGTCTGATAGTCATTGGTATGTGTATGACTATTTCATTGCCAAATGCTGTGAGAAGTGTAACTCCTCTCCAGATCTCTTCAAACATAGTTATTCTATCCGTTTTTACCTCTTTACCTCTCAAGCCCTGTGCCCTTCTGCTCTAGCTGGGACTGGCTGTGAAACTGTCACCCTGGGAATTGTAGGGTGGTGATTGCCAAGAGTGGGAATGTTGCCAAAACTTAGCCTGTGCTCATTGGTGCCAAATAGAAAGGCAGAAACAGTTTTGGGTGAAGTAGAAAAGAGTAGTTTTCAAGACTGTGTGACCTACCCTGGAGTGGGTAGTGAGAAGTTTTACAGTGTTTAAGGAACAGGACATGATCAGGTCATGGAAAATTCTCAGATTGGTTGGCCTCAAGGTGAAGTTTCAACCATCATCAACCTTCTGGTTTCAACTAGTCTAGGATCTATGTTCTTCTGGTCAGTGGTTTTCATCTGGAAGAGGTCTGCTTCCTGTAGAAAAAACTTAGGAGTGCATGCCAGGGGTTTATTTATATCTTTCAGGCAACTGGGATTTTTCTAATTCTGCTACGTGGCAGAATTATAGCCTAAATTGTTACCAGATCCCTAGTCCAACAGCTAGTGTTTGTTTATGCATCTTCACATTCCCCAATTATTAACTCTTGAATCAGCATTTTACTTCAAAAGACAAGAATACAAGACTTATACACAGTTTCAGGAATAGCATTGGGTGTTTGGATTACAGAGGTATATGTACTTATGAAAACTCAGCCAATGCACACTTCATTTGTGTATTTAATTGTATCCAAATTTTATGTCAGAAGGAGATGCAAATATTAAACTTTATTTAATGGTACAGTGTCTGAAGCATTTAGGGGAAGTGTAGTGATGTCTGAAACCTTGAAATGCATCAAAAGAAAAGATGAATTACTAAAAGGACAGCTAATTCTTTGTCAAAATAAGTAGATAAATGGTTAACAGTAGAATCTACATAGAGGGTATACTGTAAAATTCTTCCAACTTTGCCATATATTTGAACATTTTTATAAAAAACTATAGGAGAAAACAAGAATGTAGATAGCAAAATGAGTTTGTCTCTGTAGTAATTTCAACAGAAGCTCAAGATAAATATATCAACTGAAGACATATTGGTGAGGAACGAAGAAAGAATGTATGAAATATCATGTGTTAAAAGATAAACTCAACTCCTGCCTTTAGAATAATTTTTCAATATTCTGCCTTAGTTCAGTTCAGTCGCTCAGTCGTGTCCGACTCTTTGTGACCCCATGAATCGCAGCACGCCAGGCCTCCCTGTCCATCACCAACTCCCAGAGTTCACTCAGACTCACGTCCATCAAGTCAATGATGCCATCCAGCCATCTCATCCTCTGTTGTCCCCTTCTCCTCCTGCCCCCAATCCCTCCCAGCATCAGAGTCTTTTCCAATGAGTCAGCTGTTTGCATGAGGTGACCAAAGTACTGGAGTTTCAGCTTTAGCATCATTCCTTCCAAAGAAATCCCAGGGCTGATCTCTTCAGAATGGACTGGTTGGATCTCCTTGCAGTCCAAGGGACTCTCAAGAGTCTTCTCCAACACCACACTTCAAAAGCATCAATTCTTCAGTGCTCAGCTTTCTTTGTAGTCTAACTCTCACATCCATACATGACCACAGGAAAAACCATAGCCTTGACGAGATGGACCTTTGTTGGCAAAGTAATGTCTCTGCTTTTCAATATGCTGTCTAGGTTGGTCATAACTTTTCTTCCAAGGAGTAAATGTCTTTTAATTTCATGGCTGAAGTCACCATCTTCAGTGATTTTGGAGCCCCCAAAAATAAAGTCTGACACTGTTTCCACTGTTTCCCCATCTATTTCCCATTAAGTGATGGGACCAGATGCCATGATCTTCGTTTTCTGAATGTTGAGCTTTAAACCCACTTTTTCACTCTCCTCTTTCACTTTCATCAAGAGGCTTTTTAGTTCCTCTTCACTTTCTGCCATAAGGGTGGTGTCATCTGCACATCTGAGGTTATTGATATTTCTCCCAGCAATCTTGATTCCAGCTTGTGCTTCTTCCAGTCCAACGTTTCTCATGATGTACTCTGCATAGAAGTTAAATAAGCAGGGTGACAATATACAGCCTTGACGTACTCCTTTTCCTATTTGGAACCAGTCTGTTGTTCCATGTCCAGTTCTAACTGTTGCTTCCTGACCTGCATATAGGTTTCTCAAGAGGCAGGTCAGGTGGTCTGGTATTCCCATCTCTTTCAGAATTTTCCACAGTTTATTTTAATCCACACAATCAAAGGCTTTGGCATAGTCAATAAAGCAGAAATAGATGCTTTTCTGGAACTGTCTTGCTTTTTCCATGATCCAGCGGATGTTGGCAATTTGATCTCTGGTTCCTCTGCCTTTTCTAAAACCAGCTTGAACATCTAGAAGTTCACAGTTCATGTATTGCTGAAGCCTGGCTTGGAGAATTTTGAGCATTACTTTACTAGCATGTGAGATGAGTGCAATTGTGCGGTAGGTAGTTTGAGCATTCTTTGGCATTGCCTTTCTTTGGGATTGGAACGAAGACTGACCTTTTCCAGTCCTTTGGCCACCGCTGAGTTTTCCAGATTTGCTGGCATATTGAGTGCAGCACTTTCACAGCATCACCTTTCAGGATTTGAAAGAGCTCAACTGGAATTCCATCGCCTCCACTAGCTTTGTTTGTAGTGATGCTTTCTAAGGCCCACTTGACTTCACATTCCAGGATGTCTGGCTCTAGGTCAGTGATCACACCATCGTGATTATCTGGGTCCTGAAGATCTTTTTTGTACAGTCCTTCTGTGTATTCCTGCCACCTCTTCTTAATATCTTCTGCTTCTGTTAGGTCCATACCATTTCTGCCCTTTATTGAGCCCATCTTTGCATGAAATGTTCCCTTGGTATCTCTAATTTTCTTGAAGACATCTCTAGTCTTTCCCATTCTGTTGTTTTCCTCTATTTCTTTGCATTGATCGCTGAGGAAGGCTTTCTTATCTCTTCCTGCTATTCTTTGGAACTCTGCATTCAGATGCTTATATTTTTCCTTTTCTCCTTTGCTTTTTGCTGCTCTTCTTTTCACAGCTATTTATAAGGCCTCCTCAGACAGCCATTTTGCTTTTTTGCATTTCTTTTCCATGGGGAAATTCCATGGGGTTGCTACAGTGACAGACCAGCCTTCCAAACTTAATATTTCCCCTTGGAAATATTTCCAAGACCATGGGGATGGTCTTGATCTCTGTCTCCTGTACAATGTCATGAACCTCCTTCCATAGTTCATCAGGCACTCTATCTATCAGATATAGTCCCTTAAAAATATTTCTCACTTCTACTGTATAATCATAAGGGATTTGATTTAGGTCATAGCTGAATGGTCTGGTAGTTTTCCCTACTTTCTTCAATTTCAGTCTGAATTTGGCAATAAAGAGTTCATGATCTAAGCCACAGTTAGCTCCTGGTCTTGTTTTTGTTGACTTGTATAGAGCTTCTCCATCTTTGGCTTAAAGAAAGATGCTGTCTTAAATATGATCCAAATCCAAAGCAACTGATTAGTTTGTCTGTTTCTCTTTTTAAGGAGAGTGAGTGGAGTTATGTATGAAGAAAAAAGGAGAAATCCTATAGAATCTAAAAAAATGATAGAACGAACTATTTACAAAACAGAAATAGTCTCATAGTGGTAGGGGAAAAACTTAATGATTGTCAAAGGAGATAGTGTGGTGGGGAGAGTTTGGGATTAACAAATCCACACAACTATACATAAAACAGGTAAACAATAAGCACCTCCTGTATATCACAGGGAACTATATTCAATATCTTGCAATAACCTGTAGTGGGAAAGAATCTGAAAAGAATAGATAGGGAGATGTATGTATAACGGAATCACTTGGATGCATACCTGAAACTAATATAACATGCTTTCTTATAGTTGTAAGTCAGCTATATTTCAATAACTTTTAAAAAAAGGTAGAAATTTTAGAGACAGGAACTCCTCACAGGAATCAAAGGACCCACAGAAAACACTTTTGCTGCAAGTGTCAGCTCTCCCAGAGAATCAGAGCTTCTTATTCAGCCTCAGCATGGAAGATTCTTTGAGTTAGAATAACTGTCACACTGACAGCTTTATTTTGGCCAATTACTTCGACAGTCATTGACAATCACACCAAATAAGCAGTGTATTCAGAAGACAATTACAGAGGACCCTGGGTTGCTACAGTGACAGACCAGCCTGCCAGACTTAATATTTCCCCTTTCAGCTTCTTATTAAAATAGCCTTAAAAAAGAAAACAGAAAAAAAGATAAAAACTGGCAAGCACACTGGAAGAAGAAGATAAGAGATGCTAGGCTTGGAGTGGAATTTCTTCTGAACACATCATTTTAGAATGACCAAGGAGCACAATCTGAGATCATTTCCTTGTCCACCTTTTGCAGTAGAGAATTCAGAGCCCCCTCAAAGAACTGAGGAAAGATTTGAGTGATGCATTTCTAAGTCTGGGGTATGGGGCCCAATGACTGAAAAACAGTGAACTTCACTCCAAAACCCAGTCTCCTGCCCTCCTTTTACCCCATCAACACCTCTTCTCCCCCATATTAATGCAGGAATTCATATTCCTAATGAAAAGCATGTCAGGAGTCAAAGGAAGGCAAAGGTTCATTGTATCCTAGGGTTCTTTGTCATAGAAGAAATCAACCAAACAATTACAGAGATAGGAAAAATTCTAGGATCAGTGCTTACCAAGCATTTAGTGTTCCCTGCACTGTCATTCACTGGAACAATAGCTGTGGACCTCTGACTCAATTAGAGATCTCTGGCTGCCAGATCAAGAGAGCACTCACTTTCAGGCTGGCAGGATTATGCTAAATGAACACAATTAGACTTTACTAATTAAATTAGTGACTGTCCAGGCTTACTTGACATCTACATCTGGGGCTGAGATAAGGAGGCTGCCAGCATCTGAGAGAACATCCAAAGGACCTGAGGACATTCCACACTGTCAGATTCCAGGTAGATCTCTCTCCTTTCAAAGTATGAAACCTCTGCGGGTGTTCTATAAGGATGATGCAACACAGGGGAAAGGAAATGCTTTCCTAAAGACTCTGAGAAGTACAAGTACTAGTATTTGAAAATAGTTTTAAAAAAAAAACAAACAATTTTTAAAAAGCAGTTGTGGGATGGGGTGGGAGATGGGATGGAGGTTCAAGAGGGAGGGGACATATGTATACCTATGGCTGATTCATGTGGATGTGTAGCAGAAACCAACACAATATTGGAAAGCAGTTATACTCCAATTAAAAATAAATTTTAAAAAGGCAGTTTTGGTTTTCTTCCTAAAAGATGAAAAAGATAAAACCTCTACAACACAAAACTGGATATACAAGGAAAGAAGTGAATCTCTGTAGGGTATCTCTGAAGCGCATCTCTGCCTTGACGTGAAGGCAGAGTACAAAGTGTGCTGGCTTATATAAGGAAATAATACAAAGAAACTCAAAACACAATAGAATAATTTCACGCAGTGATAGTCAAAAGCAGAAAACTCTATCATGGTACAGAGAACAAATGTGGAACACTTCCAAAATACACAAGGGAAAAATGAAGGGAAGGAAATGATCAAGAAGTTGATGGGTATAGGAAAGAGACAGTAGAGATTTTGTTTCAGTAAAGTAAATAAGAAAAACAAGGACATGGCATTGACTGACAGTGGGGAAAACACCATCCAGAACTAAATGAAACCTTGAATTTAAAATTTGAAAAGGCTCTGTTGTGTCTTTGGGGAAATTAACAGAATAAACAACACTTGGAACTATCCTGGTGGAATTTTTAATATTAGAAGAGAAAGAAAAAATTCTCTAAGTATTCAGGTTGAAAAGGAAAGTTATATGTAAAAATGAAAATATTAAGATCAAATCAAGATGGCAGAGTAGAAAGACGTGCACTCATTTCCCCCAGTGAGAGCACTGCAATTGCAACTAGCTATTGAACAACCATCAATAGGAGGATGTTGGAACCCATCAAAAAAAGATAATCTGTGTCCACAAACAAAGGAAAAGCTGCAATAAGATGGTAGAAGGGGCCATGCACTATAAAATCAAACCCCATACCCACCTGGTGTGTGACCCACAAACTGGAGAATAATAACTCCTTAAAAGTTCTCCCACTATTGTGAAGGTTCTAAGCCCTATGTCAGTCTTCCCAGCCTGGTTAGCTGGCAAAGGAACTGGGAATTTCTAGGGAATCTGACTTTGAAAGCCAGTGGGATTTGATTATAGGACTGGGGGAAACTTAGAGAATCCACTCAGAGGGCATAAACACAATCTTGCACTCCCCAGGACCCAGGGGAAAGGAGCCATGACCCTAGGGAAGACTGAGCCAGATTTAACCTGCTAGTACTGGAGGGTCTCCTGTGGAGATGTGGGTCAGCAGTGGCTCTCCATGGCGATGGGGGCACTGGCAGTAGCAGTCCTGGAAGGTGCCCCTTGGCAAGTGAGCCCTCTTAGGGCTCACCATACAGACTAAAATGGATGGGAATGGGAGAATTTAATTCAGATGAATATTACATCTACCACTATGGGCAAGAATCCCTTAGAAAAAATGGAGTTGCCCTCGCAGTCGACAAAAGATTCTGAAATGCACTATTTGGGTGCAGTCTCAAAAGTGACAGGATGATCTTGGTTTGCTTACGAGGCAAACCAATCAGCATCACAGCAATCCAATTCCATGCCCCAACCACTAATGCAGAAGAATCTGAAGTTGACTGGTTCCAGAAAGATCTATAAGATCTTCTAGAACTAACACACACACACACACACACACACACACACAGAAAAAGAAATGTAAGAAGGCAAGGTGGTTGTCTGGGGAGGTTTTACAAATAGCTGAGAAAAGAAGAGAAGCAGAAGGCAAGGGAGAAAGGGAAGGATATACCCAACTGAAAGCAGAGTTCCACACACAAAGCCCATTGCATCGTAGGGGATTGGAATGCAAAATAAGATATTAAGAGATGCCCAGAGCAACAGGCAAATTTGGCATTGGAGAACAAAATAAAGCAGAGCAAAGGCTAATAGAGTTTTGTCAAGAGAACACACTGGTCATAGTAAATACACTTTTCCAACAACACAAGAGATGACTCTACACATGCATGTTAGCAGATGGTCGATATAAAAATCAGACTGATTTTATTTTTTGCAGCCAAAGATGGAGAAGATCTATAAATCAGTGAAAACAAGACCTGGAGCTGACTGTGGCTCAGATCATCAGCTCCTTACTGAAAAATTCAGGCTTACATTGAAAAAAGTAGGGAAAATCAGTAGGCCATTCAGGTATGACTTGAATCAAATCCCTTACGATCATACAGAGGAGGTGATGAGTAGATTCAAAGGAGAGATCTGATAGACAGAGTACCTGAAGAAATATGGATAGAGGTTCATAATGTTGTACAGGAGTCAGTGACCAAAACCATTCCCAAGAAAAAGAAATGCAAGAAGGCAAAGTGGTTGTCTGAGGAGGTTTTACAAATAGCTGAGAAAAGAAGTGAAGCAGAAGGCAAGGGAGAAAGGGAAGGATATACCCAACTGAATGCAGAGTTCCAGAGAATAGCAAGGAGAGAAAAAGAAGGCCTTCTTATATGAACAGTGCAAAAAGACAGAGGAAAACAATAGAATTGGAAAGACTAGAGATTTCTTCAAGAAAATTGGGTTATTAAGGGAAAATTTCATGCAAAGATGGACATGATGAAGGACAGAAATGGTAAGGACCTAAGAGAAGCAGAAAGGATTAAGAAGAGGTGGCAAGAATACACAGAAGAATGATACAAAAAAGCTCTTAAAGATGCAGATAACCCGATGGTGTGATCACTTACCTGGAGCCAGACATCTGGAATGTGAAGTCAAGTGGGCCTTACGAAGCATTACTATGAACAAAGCTAGTGGAGGTTATGGAATTCCAGCTGAGCTATTTCAAATCCTAAAAGATAATGCTGTTAAACTGCTGCACTCAATATGTCAACAAACTTGAAAAACTCATCAATGACTGCAGGACTGGAAAAATCAGTTTTCTTTCCAATCCCAAAGAAGAGCAACACCAAAGAATGTTCCGACTGCTGTACAATTGTGCTCATTTCACATGTTAGCAATGTCGTGCTCAAAATCCTTCAATCTAGTCTTCATCAGTATACAAACTGAGAATTTCCAGATGTACAAGCCAGGTTTAGAAAAGGCAGAGGAACCAGAGATCAAATTGCCAACATTTATTCGATCATAGAGAAAGTAAGGGAATGCCAGAAAAACTTCTACTTCTGCTTCATTGACTACACTAAAGCATTTGACTGTACGGATCACAATAAACTTTGGAAAACTCTTAAAGAGATGGGAGTACTAGACCACCTTACCTGTCTCCTGAGAAACCTGCATGTAGATTAAGAAGCAAAAGTTAGACCTGGACATGGAAAAACTAACTGGTTCAAAATTGGGAAAGGAGTTCAACAAACCTATGTATTATCATTCTGTTGATTTAAGTTATATGCAGAATCCATCAGGTGATATGCTGGTCTGGATGAATCATAAGCTGGTGTCAAGACTGCTGGGAGAAATATGAACAACCTCAGATACATAAATGATACCACTCTAACGGCAGAAGAGGGAGAGGAACCAAAAAGCCTCTTGATGAGGGTGAAAGAGGAGAGTGAAAAAGCTGACTTGAAACTCAACATTCAAAAAACGAATACCATGACATTCAGTCCGATCACTTCTCGGTAAAAAGTGGACTCAGTTACAGATTTTATTTTCTTTGGCTCCAAAATCATTGTGGACATTGACCCTAGCCATGAAATTAAAAGAAACTTACTCCTTGGAAGGAAAACTATGGCAAACCTAGACAGCATATTAAAAGGCAGAGACATCACTTTGCCAACAAAGGGCCATATAGTTAAAGCTATGGGTTTCCCAGTAGTCTTGTACAGATGTGAGAGTTGGACCATAAAGAAAGTTGAGAACTGAAGAATTTGTGATTTTAAATTGTGTTTGAGAAGACTCTTGAGAGTCCCTTGGACTGCAAGGAGATAAAATCAGTCAATCCTAAAGAAAATCAACCCTGAATATTCATTGAAAGGACTGATGCTGAAACTAAACTCCAACACTTTGGCTACCTGATGTGAAGAGCTGACTCATTGGAAAAGACCCTGATACTGGTAAATACTGAAAGCAAAAGGAGAAGGGGGTGGCAGAGGATGAGAAGGTTAAATTGCATCACTGGCTCAATGGAAATGAGTTGAAGCAAATTCCAGGAGATAGTGAAGGACAGGGGAGCCTTGGGCACTGCAGTCCATGGGGTCCCAAAGAGTCAGACAGGAGTTAGCAACTGAACAACAAGAGTCTGTATACCCAACCTAGACTCCAGGGCTGGGTTGCCTCAGGTCAAACAACTCACAGGGAGGGAGCACAGCCCCAACCATAAACAGATAATTGGATTAAAGTTTTACTGAGCATGACCCTGCCCACCAGAACAAGACTTAGTTTTTCCCATCCACCTCATCCACCAGAGGGCAGACAGAAGAAGAATTATACACTTACTCCTTGGAAGGAAAGTTATGACCAAGCTAGGTAGCATATTAAAAAGCAGAGATATTACTTTGCCAACAAAGGTCTTGTCTAGTCAAGGCTATGGTTTTTCCAGTGGTCATATGGCTGTGAGAGTTGGACTGTGAAGAAAGCTGAGCACTGAAGAATTGATCCTTTTGAACTGTGGTGCTGGAGAAGACTCTTGAGAGTCCCTTGGACTGCAAGGAGATCCAACCAGTCCATCCTAAAGGAGATCAGTCCTGGGTGCTCATTGGAAGGACTGAGGCTGAGGATGAAACTCCAATACTTTGGCCACCTCATGTGAAGAGTTGACTCATTGGAAAAGACCCTGATGCTGGGAGGGACTGGGGGCAGGAGGAGAAGGGGACGACAGAGGATGAGATGGCTGGATGGCATCACCGATTTGATGCACATGAGTTTGGGTAAACTCCAGGAGTTGGTGATGCACAGGGAGGCCTGGCGTGCTGCAATTCATGGGTCGCAAACAGTCGGACATGACTGAGTGACTGAACTGACTGAACTGAACTGAGCCTCCAGAATGAAAACCACAACCATAGAAAGTTAATGGAAATGAAAAGGCAAAGGATTATCTCCCAAATGAAAGAACATGATAAAACCCATGTGAAAAACAAATGAAGTGGGAGCAACCTTCTCAAAAGAGAATTCAAGCTAATGATAATGCAGATGACCCAGGATCTTAGGGAAAAAATGGCGAATATGCAGGAAATGTTTACCAGAAACATAAAAGAACTAAAGAACAAACACACAGAGATGAATAACATAGTAGGAGGAATCAAATGCAGAGAAACTGAGGCAGAGGGATGGATAAGTGACCTGGAAGACAGAATGGTATAAATCAATACTGTGAAATAAACTATAGAGAAAAGAATGAAAAAGATAATGAAGACAGCCTAAAAGTCCCCTGGGACAAGATTGAATTCTCCAACATTCACATTATAGGGGCTCCAGAAGGAGAAGAGAGAGAGAAAAGAAACTATTTGAAGAGATAATAACTGAAAACTTCCCTAACATGGGAAAAGAAATAATCAACCAAATTCAGGAAGTGCAGAGAGTTCCAGGCAGGATAAAC
The DNA here is from genome assembly GCF_002263795.3 of Bos taurus. Taxonomy (NCBI): domain Eukaryota; kingdom Metazoa; phylum Chordata; class Mammalia; order Artiodactyla; family Bovidae; genus Bos; species Bos taurus. The sequence goes on along the minus strand of NC_037328.1, from coordinate 151,987,658 downwards.
TCAAAGAGGAACACACTGAGACACATAGTAATCGAACTGATAAAAATTAAAGACAAAGATAAAATATTAAAAGAAACAAGGGAAAAACAGCAAATAACATACAGCAAAACTCCCATCAGGCTATCAGCTAATTTCTCAACAGAAATTCTACAAACCGGAAGGGAATAGCATGATATATTTAAAGTGATGAAAGGGAAGAACGTACAAAAAGAATAATCTATCCAGCAAAATTCTCCTTCAGATTTGATGGAGAAATCAAAAGCTTTCCAGACAGGCAAAAGTTAAGAGAATTGAGTACCACCAAACTAGCTTTACAACAAATACTAAAGGAACTTCTCTAGTCAGAAAACACAAGAGAAGGAAAAGACCTACAGAAAAATAAACCCAAAACAATTACCAAAACAGTAATAGGATCATCAGTTCAGTTCCGTTCAGTCGCTCAGTCATGTCCGACTCTTTGTGACCCCACGAACTGCAGCACGCCAGGCCCCCTGTCTATCACCGACTCCTGGAGCCTACCCAAACTCACTTTGAGTTGGTGATGCCATCTAACCATCTCATCCTCTGTCGTCCCCTTCTCCTCCTGCCCTCAATCTTTCCCAGCATCAGGGTCTTTTCAAATGAGTCAGCTCTTCACATTAGGTGGCCAAAGTATTGGAGTTTCAGCTTCAACATCAGACTTTCCAATGAACACCGAGGACTGATATCCTTTAGGATGGACTGGTTGGATCTCCTTGCAGTCCAAGTGACTCCTTCAGATTTACTTTCATCTTAAAAAAAAAAAAAAAATGTTTCAAATACGGAGAATTTTCTCCCACCTCTCATTATTTAGTTCAGATTAGCTTAGTTCTTGAACACTGTACTATTTTGAAAGGTTGATATGTCTTGATTCTAAAGTACTTTATATATATATACACACACACACACACACACACACAAAACTTTTCTACTATACTTGATAAAGGCTTGAGAAAGAACAACAAAAAAAAGAGAGACAGAGAAATTGGAAAACATAAACAAATTAGATGGGAGCACTGAATTTGAAACAGAAAATGTGAGACAAACTAGGTTGAAACAGAAACTGTGAAACAAAAGTAAAAGATCATCATATAAAGCCTTTGACTGTGTGGATCATAATAAACTGGAAAATTCTGAAAGAGATAGGAATACCAGACCACCTGACCTGCCTCTTCAGAAACCTATATGCAGGTCAGGAAGCAACAGTTAGAACTGGACATGGAACAACAGACTGGTTCCAAATAGGAAAAGGAGTACATCAAGGCTGTATACTGTCACCCTGCTTATTTAACTTATATGCAGAGTACATCATGAGAAACGCTGGGCTGGAAGAAACACAAGCTGGAATCGAGATTGCCGGGAGAAATATCAATAACCTCAGGTATGCAGATGACATCACCCTTATGGCAGAAAGTGAAGAAGAACTAAAAAGCCTCTTGATGAAAGTGAAAGAGGAGAGTGGAAAAGTTGGCTTAAAGCTCAACATTCAGAAAACGAAGATCATGGCATCTGGTCCCATCACTTCATGGGAAATAGATGGGGAAAGAGTGGAAACAGTGTCAGACTTTATTTTTGGGGGGCTCCAAAATCACTGCAGATGGTGACTGCAGCCATGAAACTAAAAGATGCTTACTCCTTGGAAGGAAAGTTATGACCAACCTAGACAGCATATTCAAAAGCAGAGACATTACTTTGCCAACAAAGGTCCATCTAGTCAAGGCTATGGTTTTTCCAGTGGTCATGTATAGATGTGAGAGTTGGACTGTGAAGAAAGCTGAGCGCCAAAGAACTGATGCTTTTGAACTGTGGTGTTGGAGAAGACTCTTGAGAGTCCCTTGGACTGCAAGGAGATCCAACCAGTCCATTCTAAAGGAGATCAGTCCTGGGTGTTCATTGGAAGGACTGATGCTAAAGCTGAAACTCCAATACTTTGGTCACCTCATGTGAAGAGTTGACTCATTGGAAAAGACTCTGATGCTGGGAGGGATTGGGGGCAGGAGGAGAAGGGGACGACAAAGAATGAGATGGCTGGATGGCGTCACTGACTCGATGGACATGAGTTTGGGTGAACTCCGGGAGTTGGTGATGGAGGGAGGCCTGGTGTGCTGCGATTCATGGGGCTGCAAAGAGTCAGACAAGACTGAGCGACTTAACCGAACTGAACTGAACTGACATAGTATAATATATATATTTTAGAAAACTTACAATTTTTGCTTAGATAAATCATTTGACAGTTTGATTCTTCTCATTTGACAAAATATGAATATAATGCTAGATTTCTAATTTACATTCACTCAAAATTTTGATATAACTCCATTTATTCTGGTATCTAGTATTACTGCTCAAAATCTAGAAAGTTTATTATTTTTGCTATTTAGGTTTGAAACTTCTAATCCAATTCTGAAAATATAAAGAAACACTAATTGTAAAAACAGCAACAACAGGAAATTAACATGTGCTACATCTAGTCAAGGCTATGGTTTTTCCAGTAGTCATGTATGGATGTGAGAGTTGGACTATAAAGAAAGTCCAAGCACCGAAGCTGATGTCGCAAAGAGTCGGACACGACTGAGAGACTGAACTGAACTGAAAGTGAAAGTGAAGCCGCTCAGTCGTGTCCGACTCTTTGCAACCACATGGACTGTAGCCTACCAGGCTCCTCCATCCATGGGATTTTCCAGGCAAGAGTACTGGAGTGGATTGCCATTTCCTTCTCCAGGGGATCTTCCCAACCCAGGGATCGAACCTGGGTCTCACGCACTGCAAGCAGACACTTTACCATCAACTGAACTGATATTCATTTATCATTTAAACGCTTTCTTCTCTGTAATCACCCTCTGTATTTTTTTTTTTTTTTCAATATTTAACCTTCTTGAGGCTTTCAATGGCTAGGTTAAAGATCTCTCTTGGTAAATGTCACATTGCAATTGAAAATAAGTGGGTTATTTTAAACTATCTGTTGATATTGATTTCTAACATAATTCCACAGTGGTAAGAGAACAGACTTTGTATGATTTCAGTACCTTCAGACCACAAAAATTTTGCACCCTACTTTATGGCACTGGATATGTTCCAGTGCCTTGTGGTTTATAGTCTGTGGAAACTTGAATAGAATTTGTACCCTGCTGCTGTGTGAAAATTATGTAAATATTAATTACATTGATTTGGTTCCTAGTGCTTTTCAGATCTACTATATCCTTTTGCTTTTCTGTCCATTCATTCTATTAATTTTTGAGAGTTTGATATTGATACTCCAACTAAAAATCTTAATTTATCTACTTAAAAAATAATTGTAACATACAGTGGAACTATATGTAACTTTGTTCTGTATTTTCCAAGTCTTTTGTAAATGTGTTATCATACTTTCGTAATTTGAAAAATAAAAAGAAAGAAAACATTAGTCTGATCACAGATTATTTCTCTCTCCTGCATAATTTAATTCCAGAAGACAATGGAGTAAGATCAACAATGTTTTAAAGGAGAAAAAAATGACCCTCAAATTCTATACTTTGTTAAATGTTATGAATGTCTAAAAGTCAGAGGCATCTAAGATATGTAAGAACTCAAGAAAAGTAATAGTTATTCTTCCCTTCTTAAGAAAACATCCAGTAAGTTAAATGAATAAACAACTAAAGGAAGTGTTCTGATTCTGGAAATTTCCTATAACCCGTGTGTGTGTGTGTGTGTGTGTGTGTGTGTGTGTGTGCGCGCGCGCGTGCACGCAAGCTTGCGTGCACATAAGTCGCTCAGTTCTGTCCGACTCTGCGACCCTATGGACTGTAGCCCACCAGGCTCCCCTGTCCATGGAATTCTCCAGGCAAGAATACTGGAGTGAGTTGCCATTCCCTTCTCCAGGGGATCTTCTCTACCCAAGGATTGAACCTGGGTATCCTGTATTGCAGGTGGATTCTTTACCACTTGAGCTACAAGGGAAGCCCAATAAATCTGGAAGACATGTTCTTGTATGAGAGCATCCCTATGCAGTCTGCACATGCCCAGTGGCTTTGGTTGGAGAGCTGGATCTGAAATACAGGCCACATCACAGCATGGGGTGTGCTTGCAGCCACCACCTTGTTGGGTGGTAGGGCTGAAAAAAATTCAAAATGGCTGTCTGGGGACGTCTTACAAACAGCTGAGAACAGAAGAGAAGCAAAAGGCAGGGGAGAAAAGGAAAGATATACCCATCTGAGTACAGAGTGAGAGGGTAACAGGCAGGAAGGCCAGGGGTCTCCAAATAGAAGAAATAGGCTGCAAGTGTCACATTTTCTTCTCTTAAAATTCTGTGTGCCTTGACAACACCTGGTTCCACCTGAACTTAACTTTTCTCGAACCTTGAGCTAGCCGATGCATTTTCTTATGGAAATGTTTTTCTTAAGCTATGTTAATGGAACTGTGTATTTGCTTTGGAATTTGCCTTTCTTCATAATGGTTCCACTTAAGATTAACTTTCTTTGTTTTCTCAAATCTTGGGCTGATAATAGCTCAACAGACCAGTATTCATATCAATTGTTTTATGGCTGGGGGATGACACACCTCTGCCATCCTATTTCAAAAATGCATATTTTGTGGGAGAGGGGCCTGGTGAAACTCCATCAGCCTTGACCTGTCTCTATTATTTGATTAATAGCTTTCTAACAGACATAAAACATCTGGCTAAAGACTAGCAGGGGGGCACTCTTTCTGCTCCGTTCTGATGTCTGTGTCAGAAGATTTTTCTCTTTTATACTTTAATAAAACTCTATTACACAAAAGCTCTGAGTGACCAAATCTCGTCACTGGCCCTGGATTGAATTCCTCTCCTCCAGAGGCCAAGAATCTCGGCATCTGTCATGGCTCAACAACAACCTTTCAAGAGTTCCGAAGAATAGCAAGGAAAGATAAGAAAGCCGACCTAAGTGAACAATGCAAAGAAATAGAGGAAAACAATAGGGTGGGAAAGACTAGAGATCTCTTCAATAAAATTAGAGATACCAAGGGAACATTGCATGTGAAGATGGGCACAATAAAGAACAGAAATGGTATGGACCTAACAGAAGAGGAAGATATTAAGAAGAGGTGGCAAAAATAACACAGAAAAGCTATACAAAAAAGATCTTATAACCACAATGGTGTGATCACTTAGCTAGAGCCAGACATCTTGGAGTGCAAAGTCAAGTGGGCCTAAGGAAGCATTACTATGAACAAAGATAGTAGAGGTGATGGGATTCTAGATGAGGTATTTCAAATCCTAAAAGATGATACTATTAAAGTCCTGCACTCAATATGCCAACAAATTTGGAAAACTCATCAATGGCCACAGGACTGGAAAAGATTAGTTTTCATTCCAGTGACAAAGAAGGGTAATGCCAAAGAATGTTCAAACTTCTGCAGAATTGTACTCATTTCACATGCTAGCAAAGTAATGGTCAAAATTCTCCAAGTCAGGTTTCAACAGCATGGGAACCATGAACTTCCAGATATTCAAGCTGGATTTAAAAAGGCAGAGGAATCAGAGGTCAAATTGTCAACATCTGTTGGATCACAGAAAAAGCAAGAGAATTCCAGGAAAACATCTATTTCTGCTTCATTGACTATGCTAAAGCTTTTGACTGTGTGGATCACAACAAACTGAAAAATTCTTAAAGAGATGGGAATATCAGACCACCTTACTTGCCTCCTACAAAATCTGTATTCAGGTCAAGAAGCAATAGTTAGAACTGGACATGGAACAACAGACTGTTTAAAATTGGGAAAGGAGTACCTCAAGGCTGTGTATTCTCACACTACTTATTTAACTTATATGCAGAGTACATCATGAGAAATGCTGGGCTGGATGAAGCACAAGCTGGGATCAAGATTGCCGGGAGAAATATCAATAACCTCAGATAAGCAGATGACACCACCCTTATGGCAGAAAGTGAAGAGGAACTAAAGAGACTCTTGATGAAGGTGAAAGAGGAAAGTGAAAAAACTGGCTTGAAACTCAACATTCAAAAAAACAAAGATCATGTCATCTGATCCTATCACTTCATAGCAAATAGATGGGGAAGCAATGGAAACAATGAGAGACTTTATTTTCTTGGGCTCCCAAACCACTGCAGATGGTGACTGCAGCCACAAAATTCAAAGATGCTTAGTCCTTGGAAGAAACACTATGACAAACTTAGACAATGTATTAAAAAGCAGAGATGTTACTTTGCCAACAAAGCTCTGTCTAGTCAAAGCTATGATTTTTCCAGTAGCCATGTATGGGTGTGAGAGTTGGACCATAAAGAAGGGTGAGCTCCTAAGTATTGATGCTTTTGAACTGTGGTGTTGGAGAAGACTCTTGAGAGTCCCTTGGACAGAAAGGAGATCCAACCAGTCAATCCTAAAGGAAATCAGTCCTGAATATTCATCTGAAGGACTGATGCTGAAATTGAAGCTCCAATATTTTGTCCACCTGATGCAATGAGCTGACTAATTAGAGAAGAGTGTTATCTGAGAAAGATTAAAGGCAGGAGGAGAAGGGGATGACAGAGGATGACATGGTTGGATGACATCACTGACTCCATGGACAAGACTTTGAGCAAGCTCTGGGAGATTGTGAAGGGAAACCTGGTGTGCTACAGTCCATGGGGTTGCTAAGAGCTGGACATGACTGAGCAACTGAACAACAAGTGCTGTTTGGAGTTGGAGGGGCTACAGCCAAAGCCAGATGCAACCTGGGTGTCTCCTATGCTCAGTGGCTACCAGTGCCTTATGAGGAACAGGGGCAGGTCCTGAGGTAGCTGGATCAGGAGCCCTGAGGGAGTTGGGCTTCTCCTGGCCATGAGGGCAGTCTCTTACTTGACTGGGGTCTTGAGTGGGGCCTGAGGGCTTGAGGCTGCACTTCTTGGGGGGTTTCCCTTTTCCCCTAGCATATGTGCTATGGTTAGAGATTGTCTGGGGCTATGGTGTTGTTACACCGCTGAGCTGGTTTTGCTCTCTCCCAAGTGTGTGCAGGAATGTGCGGGTGGCAGACGGCACTCCTTGCCCTAGAGCTAGTTTAATTCCCTCATGAGTGAGTGCACTGATGCAGGTGCACTGGCAATGGCAGACTGCATCTAGGTCAGAGGCTTATCTGGGGATCTGAGTTGGCTCCACTCGCTTCAAGTGTGTACACCTTTATTGGCCATAGCAGCTTCTGCCTTAGTGGGGAGCAGAACTGGACCAGGAGGGCCTGGAACAGGAGCTCAGTGCAGGCTGGAGGTGTGCTAGGCTTGTCCTGGCAGGCTGGCCACAGCCCTCGTTAGATTTCAATCTGCTTCCTCCATGCCATTGAGTTGGAAATCTGAGTTCCTGTCTGCAGAGCTGAAGAATGGAATCCGCAGACACACAAACACTCATGGTAGAAAGCAAATAGGATTTATTAGTTTTATTAGGATTATTTATTATAGAGGAGGAAAGTACAAAGCTCTCAGCATAGACACTGAGAGGGGGTAAAGAGTCCCCCTAAGGTGGGACTTACAGTAGGTTTTATATCCTTCCTTGAATCAAATTATTTCTAATCACTCAACTTAAAGGTCAAGATACTTAACAGATATAAGATACAAGCATATGAATGCAGAGTTCCAAAGAATAGCAAGAAGACATAAGAAAGCCTTCCTCAGCGATCAATGCAAAGAAATAGAGGAAAACAACAGAATGGGAAAGACTAGGGCTCTCTTCAAGAAAATTAGAGATACCAAGGGAATATTTCATGCAAAGATGGGCTCGATAAAGGACAGAAATGGTAGGGACCTAACAGAAGCAGAAGATATTAAGAAGAGGTGGCAAGAATACACAGAAGGACTGTACAAAAAAGATCTTCAGGACCCAGATAATCATGATGGTGTGATCACTGACCTAGAGCCAGACATCCTGGAATGTGAAGTCAAGTGGGCCTTAGGAAGGAAGCATCACTACGAACAAAGCTAGTGGAGGTGATGGAATTCCAGTTGAGCTCTTTCAAATCCTGAAAGATGATGCTGTGAAAGTGCTGCACTCAATATGTCAGCAAATCGGGAAAACTCAGCAGTGGCCACAGGACTTGAAAAGGTCAGTTTTCATTTCAATCCCAAAGAAAGGCAATGCCAAAGAATGCTCAAACTACAGCACAATTGCACTCATCTCACACGCTAGTAAAGTAATGCTCAAAATCCTCCAAGCCAGGCTTCAGCAATACGTGAACCATGAACTTCCAGATGTTCAAGCTGGCTTTAGAAAAGGCAGAGGAACCAGAGATCAAATTGCCAACATCTGCTGGATCATAGAAAAAGCAAGAGAGTTACAGAAAAATAACTATTTCTGCTTTATTGATTATGCCAAAGCCTTTGATTGTGTGGATCACAATAAACTGTGGAAAATTCTGAAAGAGATGGGAATACAAGACCACCTGATCTGCCTCTTGAGAAACCTATATGCAGGTCAGGAAGCAACAGTTACTAACTGGCCATAGAACAACAGACTGGTTCCAAATAGGAAAAGGAGTACATCAAGGCTGTTTATTGTCACCCTGCTTATTTAACTTCTATGCAGAGTACATCATGAGAAACGCTGGTCTGGAAGAAGCACAAGCTGGAATCAAGATTGCTGGGAGAAATATCAATAACCTCAGATATGCAGATGACACCACCCTTATGGCAGAAAGTGAAGAGGAACTAAAAAGCCTCTTGATGAAAGTGAAAGAGGAGAGTGGAAAAGTTGGCTTAAAGCTCAACATTCAGAAAACGAAGATCATGGCATCTGGTCCCATCACTTAATGGGAAATAGATGGGGAAACAGTGGAAACAGTGTCAGACTTTATTTTTGGGGGCTCTAGAATCACTGCAGATGGTGATTGCAGCCATGAAATTAAAAGACACTTACTCCTTTGAAGGAAAGTTATGATCAACCTAGACAGCATATTGAAAAGCAGAGACATTACTTTGCCAACAAAGGTCCGTCTAGTCAAGGCTATGGTTTTTCCAGTGGTCATGTATGGATGTGAGAGTTGGACTGTGAAGAAGGCTGAGCGCTGAAGAATGGATGCTTTTGAACTGTGGTGTTGGAGAAGACTCTTGAGAGTCCCTTGGACTGCAAGGAGATCCAACCAGTCCATTCTGAAGGAGATCAGCCCTGGGATTTCTTTGGAAGGAATGATGCTAAAGCTGAAACTCCAGTACTTTGGCCACCTCATGCGAAGAGTTGACTCATTGGAAAAGACTCTGATGCTGGGTTGGATTGGGGGTAGGAGGAGAAGGGGATGACAGAGGATGAGGTGGCTGGATGGCATCACTGACTCAATGTTGGTGAGTCTGAGTGAACCCTGGGAGTTGGTGATGGACAGGGAGGCCTGGCGTGCTGCGATTCATGGGGTCACAAAGAGTCGGATACCACTGAGCAACTGAACTGAACTGAACTGATACTTAACGTGTTTATGGCTTCTCTTGATCTTTGGATTAAGTCATCACCCTTTTTCATGCCCTCTGGCCATTTTTTGATGGACCTGATGTATGGGCTTATGATTAATGATCACCCAGTTGTTTTTCCCTCAAGCATATGGAACAGAATTTAATTACTGCCCTCCCCTGGATCTGAATGCTGATAATTTTTCAGCATTCTGAATGCTTCCCTGGTGGCTCAGAGGGTAAAATGTCTGCCTGCAATGCAGGAGACACAGGTTTGATCCCTGGCTTGGGAAGATCCCCTGGAAAAGGAAATGGCAACTCACTCTGGTACTCTTGCCTGGAAAATCTCATGGACGGAGAAGCCTGGTAGGCTGGCTACAGTCCAGGGGGTCGCAAAGAGTTGGACATAACTGAGCAACTTCACTTTCAATTTTTCAGACTAAAGACACATTCCAGGAATTTAAGCCAATGGAGCAGGATGTTTACTGAAAACAAGACTGAGATCTCAGAGTTCTACACTGACTGCCTAGTAATTTCTATCTCAATCCCCTCCTTTAGAGATGGAGACTCTAACTGCCATTATGGGGAAAGGGGCGATGACTGATCTGGCATCTTTGAGCTGTGTAAGGGCATCATTAAGGGATGGCAGTTAGGTCTCCACCAGCTGGACGATCTAGTGGACCTTCGTATGTGATCTTAGGCTTCATTTCCACAACCATTTGAAGTTTGGTAACTTCTAGGCAAGACATTACAAAGCAAGAGAGACGGTTTTGAATACAAGGGCCTAAAAGCAATAAGGGCAAAATAAGGGTTCCCATCAGGACCAGGGGTTTCCACCAGGTGGAAATTGATACCTAGTTCCATAGGGCAGTCCCAGAAGGAGAAGTAGAATCAGCCATTGCCTGGACTTGACTTTTCATATCTTTTGAAAATCAGGTCCTTCTAAGAATGACAGTAACCAAGACAGTCCATGAATGGAGGATAATGGTAGGGCTCCACAGGCCCAACAGTCTGATCAATTTTGGAACATTGCATAAGAATATGCCCATGAAATGAAAACATCATCCTGTGTCCAATCTAAAGGGACTTGGGAGGTCATTATTACATTAAGAAGGACAAAAATAGAGTAATACGTATCTGAGCATGTTGTGTTAGAAGAGTTACTTACCTGGGCCCTTCTTGAACAGTCCTTTCAGTTCTTCTAAGGGGGTGTATTGATATTTCAAACACTGAGAATTTTCCTGTGAATTTTCCTCAGGGGGTCTTAGATGGTTCTCGTGATTTTCTCCAGGAGAATTCCAAGGATTTACTGGTGTATGATGAATTCAAGCATTGATACCTATAACCTTAACAGTGGTGGGTAGAGAGAATAATAGAATAGGATCCCTCCTATGTGGGAGTTAAGGTGGGATTATTGTCGGAAATCAGGTCCCCAGGATCATATATGGACTTTTAATTTTCTTTTGGTTGTGAGATCCTATTTACTAGGGATTGCAACTGGTTTTTAAAAGAAGCTAAGTTAGTGACACGTGTTGTTAGTTTAGCCATTTCTTGGTCTAGAAGTAAACCATTTTTTGAGAAATGGCCTCCCATATAGCATTTCAAAAGGGCTAAGTCCCTGTGACTGTGGAGTATTTCTTATTCTCACTAGAGCTAAAGGAAGTAATGAAGTCCAGGAAAGGTGAGTCTCTTGTGAGAGTTTTTGTAAATGTCTCTTTATCATATCATTAGCTTTTTCTACCTTTCCAGAGGACTGAGGTCTCCAGGCACAATGTAAGTGAAATGCAATTCCTAGGGCCTTGGAGAGGCCCTGTGTTAATGTAGCCTTAAAGGCAGGGCCATTGTCATTTTTAATTTGGCACATCAGGCCATGATCTCATGTATTAAAGTTTTAATAACTCCAGAAGTGTATGACTGTTACTGACAGGTTGTTGCTGAATGAAAAGACGCCAGGATTCTTGGCCTCTGGAGGAGAAGAATTCAATCCTGGGCCAGAGACGAGGCTTGATCGCTCAGAGCTTTTGTGTAATAAAGTTTTATTAAAGTATAAAGGAGATAGAGAAAGCTTCTGACATAGGCATCAGAAGTGGGCAGAAGAGTAACCCCCTGCTAGTCTTCAGCTGGATGTTATACAGTCACTGCTGCTACTGCTGCTAAGTCACTTCAGTCGTGTCCGACTTTGTGTGACCCCATAGACGGCAGCCCACCAGGCCCGCCCCCCGTCCCTGGGATTCTCCAGGCAAGAACACTGGAGTGGGCTGCCATTTCCTTCTCCAATGCATGAAGAGTGAAAGTGAAGTCGCTCAGTTGTGTCTGACTCTTTGCGACCCCATGGACTGCAGCCTTCCCGGCTCCTCCATCCGTGGGATTTTCCAGGCAAGAGTACTAGAGTGGGGTGCCATTGCCTTCTCCATCAGAGATACAAAGCTACCTTCAAATCAGGATGTAAATAATTTGTTAATAAACAGCTTAAAGCAATTAAATGTGATTAACAACTGATAAATATGTAAAAGAATGTGGAATTCTCAATTATATCACTATTCTTTTCCTCTCTCTAGACTCTATACAGATATCCACTTAAATATAGAACAGTAACAGTATTTCTCATGTAATTATTAGTCTCTTTACAAACTAATACTTAGTCTTCATTAATTCCATACCTCCAATGTACTCTAATTAAAAAAAATTTTTTTTTCTGAAAGAAAAAGTTTACTGGAGTTTCCAAAATTACTTAAAAAAAAATTCAAATTGCAATTCAATTTACCTCTTTTGGGGGGCATCTTCTGGAGATTTTTGAAGTCTGCCAATTGCAGCTTCTAAACTTTTAAGTTGTCCTCTATTGGGTGGCTTTGTTTTTTGTACATTTACTGAGCTTAATTCAACTTTCATGCCCTTAATAGTATTTACCAAGTCTTTTTTCTTATTCTCCTTTATACTCCCTTGATTCTCTGTTTTGGAAATTTCACAGGCTGGAACAGACTTATCATCTTTCTTGCCATAGATCACGCTGTTAGTGCCAAAATACTTTTGGATATTACTTTTTGTCCTGATAGTTCCGTGCATCACTAGTAGTCTGCTAATGAAAGAAAGGAATGTCTTAAAGCTCAGAATGGCACCAGGCCCCTCACCCATAAGATGCATTTTGGTATAATCTTGACATCAGATGATTCATCCAGCCCATAAAATGATTAACTTGAATCTTGTAGAAGGGCAGATTACCATACAAATAGTTTCATTTACATAGATTAAGGGAACAATATCTGAGTATAAACATACTGGTTTGTCAAGTAGGTTCTGAGCCATTAGGCCAAAACGACTTGAAGACAGAGTTTGGGGTAAATGAATAGTACATTAACGTAGCTTCAGACAAATATTTCCATAAGAAAAACCTCATTGGTTAACTCAAGGTTTGAGAATAGTCAACTTCAGGTGAAATCAGGTGTCATTATGGCAACACAGTATTTTAAGAGAAACCTCCTTCTAAATTTGTATAGAGAAGGAAAAAATATCTCTAGTTTGTTTCCTCCTGCCTCTTAAGAGAGAAAAATGTCTGACACTTGCAGGCTATTTTCTCCATTTGGAGACCCCTGGCCTTCCTGCCTGTTACTCTCCCATTACTTCTCTGGGTAGTTTAATTGCATCTAGGAGGTGCATAATTTCCTAGTAGTATTTAATGGGACTGCCATCTGTGGTTTTAAAGTGTCTTTCCTTCCAGATAGCAGTGTGAAGGACTAAGTAAGCATATTTAGGGTGAGTACAGATGCTCACTTTCTTGTCAGTCTCCAGCTCTAAAGGCTCTGGTTAAAGCAATCAATTCAACTAACTGAGTGCTAGTTCCAGGGGGTAGAGGATTACTTTCTAAAATTTTAGATAATGTGACCACTGTGTATCCTGTCTTATGTTCTCCTTTTTCCATAAAGGAGCTGCCATCTGTAAATATAGTTTCATCAGGATCTTCTAAAAGGCTTGTCTTTTAAGTCCTCCCTGGCTGAGTAATTTAAAGCTGGGACTCGATGGCAATCACATTCTGGCTTCTCATTTAATGATTCAGGAAGGAATGTTGCTGGGTTTAAGGCTGAACAAGTTTTTAGCTGAATTATGAGTCCTTCTGAGAGCAGGGATTGGTATCTGAGAATCAGATTGTCAGATAACCATAGCCCTTCATTAGAGCTCAAAATTCCAGAGTTAGTATGTGAAGTATAGCCTGTCAGATCTTGGCCTATAATTAACTTAGTAACTTCAGGTAATAGAGCTACTGAGGCCACTATCCTTGGGCTATAGAATTTAGCTCTTTGCCTAAATAAGAAACAGACTGTTGTGAGCTTCCTTTGGGCTGAGTTAGAACTTCCAGTGCTATTCCTGATCTCTCTGTTACAAAAATATTAAACTGGTCTCCTGTAGGCAGGCTAATGAACAGTATGAAAAGGCAAAAAGATAGGACAATGAAAGATGAATTCCCCAGGTTAGTAGGTGCCCAATATGCTACTGGAGATCAGTGGAGAACTCCAGAAAGAATGAAGAGACAGAGCCAAAGCAAAAACAACACCCAGTTGTAGATGTGACTGGTGATGGAGGTGAAGTCTGATGCTATAAAGAGCAATATTGCATAGGAACCTGGAAAGTTAGGTCCATAAATCAAGGCAAATTGGAAGTGGTCAGACAGGAGATGGCAAGAGTGAACGTCAACATTCTAGGAATCAGTGAACTCAAATGGACTGGAATAGGTGAATTCAACTCAGATGACCATTATATCTGCTACTGTGGGCAAGAATCCCTTAGAAGAAATGGAGTAGCCATCACAGTCAATGAAAGAGTCCAAAATCCAGTACTTGGATGGAGTCTCAAACACGACAGAATGATCTCTGTTCATTTCCAAGGCAAACCATTCAATATCACAGTAATCCAAGTCTATGTCCCAATCAGTAATGCTGAAAAAGCTGAAGTTGAATGGTTCTATGAAGACCTACAAAACCTAGAACTAACACCCAAAAAAGATGTCCTCTTCATTATATGGGACTGGATTGCAAAAGTAGGAAGTCAAGAAACACCTGGAGTAACAGGCAAATTTGGCCTTGGAGTACAGAATGAAGCAGGACAAATGCTAATAAAGTTTTGCCAAGAGAATGCATTGGTCATAGCAAACACCCTCTTCCAACAACACAAGAGAAGACTCTACACATGGACATCACCAGATGGTCAATACCAAAATCAGGTTGATTATATTCTTTGCAGCCAAAGATGAAGCTCTATGCAGTCAGTAAGCAAAAACAAGACTGGGAGCTGTCTGGGGCTCAGATCATGAACTCCTTATTGCCAAATTCAGACTTATATTGAATGAAGTAGGGAAAACCACTAGGCCATTCAGGTATGACCTAAATCAAATTGCTTACGATTATACAGTGGAAGTGACAAATAGATTCAAGGGATTAGATCTGATGGAGAGAGTGCCTGATGAACTATGGATGGAGGTTTGTAACATTGTATAGCAGGCAGTAATCAAGACCATCCCCAAAAAAGGCAAAATGGTTGTCTGAGGAGGCCTTACAAACAGCTATGAAAAGAAGAGAAGTGAAAGGCAAAGAAGAAAAGGAAAGATACACCCATCTGAATGCAGAGTTCCGAAGAATAGCAAGGAGAGGTAAGAAAGCCTTCCTCAGCGATCAATGCAAGGAAATAGAGGAAAACAATAGAATGGGAAAGATTAGAGATCTCTTCAAGAAGATTAGAGATACCAAGGGAACTTTCCATGCAAAGATGGGCACAATAAAGGACAAAAATGGTATGGACCTAACAGAAGCAGAAGATATGAAGAAGAGGTGGCAAGAATACACAGAAGAACTGTACAAAAAAGATCTTTGTGACCCAGATAATCATGACAGTGTGATCACTCACCTAGAGCCAGACATCTTGGTGTGCAGAGTCAAGTGGACCTTAGGAAGGAAGCATCACTACGAACAAAGCTAGTGGAGGTGATGGAATTCCAGTTGAGCTATTCCAAATCCTAAAAGATGATGCTGTGAAAGTGCTGCATTCAATATGCCAGCAAATTGGGAAAACTCAGCAGAGGCCACAGGACTGGAAAAGGTCAGTTTTCACTCTAATCCCAAAGAAAGGTACTGCCAAAGAATGCTCAAACTACACAATTGCACTCATCTCACATGCTAGCAAAGTAATGCTCACAATTCTGCAAGCCAGGCTTCAACAGTATGTGAACAATGAACTTCCAGATGTTCAAGCTGGTTTTAGAAAAGGCAGAGGAACCAGAGATCAAATTGCCAACATCTATTGGATCATTGAAAAAGTGATGGAGTTCCAGAAAAATATCTGCTTCTACTTTATTGACTATGCCAAAACCTTGACTGTGTGGATCACAATAAACTGAGGAAAATTCTGAAAGAGATGGGAATATCAGTCCACCTGACTGGCCTTCTGAGAAATCTTTCTGCAGGTCAAGAAGCAACAGTTAGAACTGTACAAGGGACAACAGACCAGTTCCAAATTGGGAAAGGTGTACCTCAAGGCTGTATATTGTCACTCTGCTTATTTAACTTATATGCAGAGTATATATCATGAGAAATCCTGGGCTGGAGGAAGCACAGGTTGGAATCAATATTGCCAGGAGAAATATCAATAACCTCAGATATGCAGATAACACCATTCTTATGACATAAAGAACCAAAGAGTCTCTTGATGAAAGTGAAAGAGGAGAGTCGAAAAGTTGGTTTAAAACTCAACATTCAGAAAACTAAGATCATGGCATCTGGTCCCTCCATGGCAAATAGATTGGGAAACATGGAAACAGTGAGAGACTACTTTGGGGGCTCCAAAATCACTGCATATGAACTACAGCCATGAAATTAAAAGATGTTTGCTCCTTGGAAGAAAAGTTATGACCAACCTAGAAAGCATATTAAAAAGTAGAAACATTACTTTGCCAACAAAGGTCTGTTTAGTCAAAGGTATGGTTTTTCCAGTAGTCATGTATGGATGTGAGAGTTGGACTGTAAGGAAAGCTGTGCACCGAAGAATTGATGCTTTTGAACTGTGGTGTTGGAGAAGACTCTTGAGAGTCCCTTGGACTGCAAGGAGATCCAACCAGTCCATCCTGCTGAAGCTGAAACCCCAATACTTTGGCCACCTGACTCATTTGAAAAGACCTTGATGCTAGGAAAGATTGAAGGAAAGAAGAGAAGGGGACAACAGAGCAAGAGATGGTTGGATGGCATGACTGACTCAACGGACATGGGTTTGGGTGGACTCCGGGAGTTGGTGATGGACAGGGAGGCCTGGTGTGCTGCAGTCCATGGGGTCGCAAAGAGTTGGACACGACTGAGAGACTGAACTAAACTGAACTGAAGGCAGGCTAAAAGTCTTAAACACACGTATTTCTTTAGGTTCCCATTGTAATACCTTTTGTCCCACTGTAATACCTTCAGTCTCTTTTAGTAACTTAAATAAAGGCCGAGGCAGCTCTCCATATCTGGAAATCCAAATCCAGTGGTAACCAGGATTTGGAAATCCTGGAAACCACAGAGTTGTCTAAGAGTATTAGGGAGAGGATGTTGCAAAATGTGTTCCATTCTTTCTTTTCCCAGGACTCAAACTCCATGACAGAGTTTGATCCTAAATATTTGTCTTCTTCTTGGTGCATTTGAGCTTTTGATTTTGATATCTTGCAGCCACATGAAGCTAGATAATTAAGAAGGTCACAGGTGGCTTGGTTACATTTTTTCTCTGTGTCAGCACAAAGGAGAATATCAGCTATATATTGATCGACTTTTATAGATTCAGTTGCCCAAAGGCAGCTAGGTCTTTGGTGAAAGCCTGTACAAACAAGTGGGGGCTATCTCTAAGTCCTTGAGGCAAAACTGTCCAAGTTAATTGAGTGGAGGAATCAGATGCATCGTCAAAGGTAAACAAACATTGTGAACTTTGACCTAAGGGTATGTTCCCTAAAAGGCATCTTTTAAATCTAAAACGGTAAAATAAATGGCTGTCCTTGGGATTTGGGAGAGTACAGGATAGGGGTTAGGCATGACAGGACGTTATGGAATTACAACTTCATTGATGAGGCAGAGGTCCTGAACTAGTCATTCCCCACTAGGACTCCCCAAATAGGTGTATTACATTTGATTAAGAGCCCCTGTCCTTTGAGGTTTTCAATCAAGGAAATGAGTCCCTGGTTTAGACTTCTAAAAGCACTTCTAAGCAGTGCTTTAGACTGCTTTAGAGTCTGACTTTAGAGGAAAGTTATTAGGATTTTTAAGAGTTATCTCTACTGGTTGAGCTTAAATGGCTCTTCCTGTCTTTCCTCTAGTTGCCCAGACTTCAGGGTTAATTTCTACTTCTGTCAGGGTTGTAAGTATAAGTTTTCTGTAGATCCCATTTCCATATGAATTGAAGGTTGCATGTTAGATAGAATATCTCTTCCAAGGATGAGAGTTGGGCTTTCAGGTATTATCAGAAAGGCATGAGAAAAAAGAATGAAATCCCAGTTACAACTCAACTCTTGTTTAAAGAATTTTGTAATCAGCTTTCCAGAAATGCCACGTAGAGTAGCTGACTTAGTAGAAGGAGGACCCGCATTAGAGAGGGGGTCTGAGAAAGTGGCTTCTGTATCGAGTAGGAAGTTAACAGGATGGGCTCCTACAGTTAGAGTCACCTGAGGCTCCTGTGCAGTGATGAGGACAGGAGACAAAGTGGGAAGCCCCAGGCCACATCAGTCTTGATCCTGGGTCTGAGTTTCTGATCCTGAAACCTACATCCTTCGGGACAGTTCTTGATCTCCTTTGTAAGTGGGGCAAGGCCTCGGTGGTGGCCTCTGCTTGCCTTGGGGTCATTGTCCCTTAAAGTGTCCGTCCTTGCCACAATGGAAACAGGCTCCACGTTTTTGCTTTTCTCCTCCCATCTTTGGAGGGAGGACAAAAGATGACTAAAGATAACTCCCTACAGGCCACAATGAGAGCTTCAGTCTTTCTCTTATCTCTCCTTTCTTTTTCCTTATGTTCCTCCTGATCTCTGTTAAATAATGCTGATGTGGCAGCTCTTAGGAGGCACTCTAAATCCATTTCGGGGCTGAGGGCCAATTTTTGGAGTTTCCTCCAAATATCTGGAGCTCATTGAGTAATAAATTTGTCTTTAAGAATAAGTTGGCTCTCTGGGGAATCTGGGTCCAAATACGTGTGTTTTCTTAGTGCCTCCCTGAGACTTTACAGAGAAGTTGTGGGATTTTCCTTCTTTTCCTGAGTCACTCCAGATAGTTTGGAGTAGTTTAAGGGCTTAACTAGTGATTTTTTTAAGCCTTCCTTAATTCAAGTGATAAAGTGAACTCTCTGCCAGTCATCACTGTCTTTGTCATGGGTCCAGTTAGGGTCAGCTATGGACATTGCCTGGAGTCCTGCAGGTAACCAGGCTGATTCACTGTCAGATCTCCCCTGCATGCTAGTAACATACCACTCATCTCCGCATTCCTGCACATTTTTAATTACTCTACTTCCATTGTCAGTAAGGGTGCTAGTCAGGATTAGCATAACATCTTTTCCATGCCATTTCAAAAGATTGGGTTAGATCCTGGAAAACACTTATATAATTGTCAGGATCCTCAGTAAAGCATCCTAGATCTAATTTAATCTGTCTTAAATCTTGGAGGGGTAAAGGGACATAGACTTGCGTGGGTCCCAAGTCTCCTTTAGGAACTTCCTGTAATGGAAGCAGGGAAGGATATAGCCTAGAGATCACTGGGGTTGGTTTAGGAGCCGCTGAGGCAGGAGCTGCTGCTGGTGCCAGAGGTGCTACCGGAGACTGTGGAGGCTCCTGTGGGCTAGGTTTGGGTAGCCCTGGATAAGGGGGACAGTTTGAACCTAAGAGTCTGGGGGAATTCATAGGCAGCGTAGAAGGAACAAGCCCACAACTCCTGCATAAGAGTGTTTTCTCTCAAGACAAAGAAAACCTGAATACGTGGGACTTCTGACCATTCTCCTTCTTATCTACAAAAGAGGTCTAGTTGGAGGATGGCATTATAATTAAGTGAGCCCTCAGGGGGCCATTTTTCACCATCAGATGGATCGAATTGAGGCCATGCCTTGGTGCAGAAAAAGATCATATGCTTCTTTAACAGTGTGTGAGGGTCAAACTTCTTCCAGTTCTTCAGTATATATTCCAAAAGTATCTGTTTTGAGCTGGGTATGGGGCTCAAAGAGGTTGCTCTCATCTGAAAGAGAGAAGACCAGCGTCCAGGGCTCTTTGTCTTTCCTCTGGTTCCTCCGACAGAGGGTGTCCCCTCCTTGAGGAGTGGAAGCAAAGCAGCAGCAGCGGTGTGTACTTCCCTCAACTTTGGAGTGCACTTGGGCTTGACCACTTATCTGGGTGCCCTGGGCCTTTGTCCTCTTCCTGTCTCTATCTTCCCTTCCACGTAGAGATAGAGTGAGAGCCTAGATTGGTGGGCTTCTTATGCTCCTGAACATGAGGATGCCTGAACTGGAGTTCCCCTAAAGCAAGCTATGAGCTGCACAAGGTTAGTAGTATTTACACACACTCCAAAATGATCCTACCTTAGGTGAAAAATCTCACAACCTCTAGATGTTAGGAAAGAGAAATGGTAGATGTCCTGCAGTTCTCACTGAGGCAGCAGCCTAGCAGAGGTTTTGTTCAGCACTTCCAGGTCAACCAGCCGGTCAACGCCAAGGCCTGAGGCCACTGTCTTCTAATTCTTTGTGCCTTTGGAATTCATGCAGGCTTGTGAAACAATGAGTGGTTCAAGAGACCATGCAGCTAGATTAGGTAACAAGAGGTGAATACCAGAGTTGAGAGTGAGTATCTGTGCTTACCTCGAGTAGGCATTGAGGAATTCTGGGCAAGCCCCCAAAAGCTGAGATGGGAATGTGAGTTCTTGTCTGAAGAAATGAAGAATGGAATCCACGGACACACAAACACTCATGGTAGCAAGCGATTAGGATTTATTAAAGAGGAGGAAAGTACAAAGTTCTCAGCATAGACACTGAGAGGGGGTAAAGTGTCCCCCTACGGTGGGACTTACAGAAGTCCCAAATCAAATTATTTCTAACCAATTTAAAGGTCAAGATCAGTTTGGTTCAATCACTCAGTGATGTCTGCCTCTTTGCGACCCCGTGGACTGCAGCACTTCAGGCTTTCCTGTCCATCACCAACTCCCAGAGCTTACTCAATCTCATGTACATCGAATCAGGGATGCCATCCAACAATCTCATCCTATCTCATCCCCTTCTCCTCCCACCTTCAATCTTTCCCAGCATCAGGGTCTTTTCCAATGAGTCAGTCCTTCGCATCAGGTGGCCAAAGTATTGGAGTTTCAGCTTCAGCATCTGTGCTTCCAATGAATGTTCAGGAGTGATTTCCTTTAGAATGGATCTGGTTTGATCTCTTTGCGGTCCAAGGGACTTTCAAGAGTCTCCTCCAACACCACACTTCAAAAGCATCAATTCTTTGGTGCTCAGCTTTCTTTATAGTCCAACTCTCACATCCATACATGACCACAGGAAAAACCATAGCTTTGACTAGATGTGCATTTGTTAGCAAAGTAATGCCTTTGCTTTTTAATATGCTGTTTAGGTTGGTCATAACTTTTCTTCCAAGGAGCAAGCATCTTTTAATTTCATGGCTGCAGTCACCATCTGCTGTGATTTTAGAGCCCAAGAAAATAAAGTCTCTCACTGTTTCTATTGTTTCCCTATCTATTTGCCATGAAGTAATGGGATTAGATGCCATGATCTTCGTTTTTTGACTGTTGAGTTTTAAGTCAACTTTTTCACTCTCTTCTTTCACTTTCATCAAGAGTTTCTTTAGTTGCTCTTCGCTTTCTGCCATAAGGGTGGTGTCATCTGCATATCTGAGGTTATTGATATTTCTCCCTGCAATCCAGCTTGTGTTTCATCAAGCCCAGCATTTCGCATGAAGTACCCTGCATATAAGTTAAATAAGCAGGGTGACAATATGCAGCCTTGACATACTCTTTTCACAGTTTAGAACCAGTCCATTGATTATTATTGGAGGTTAATTAAAATTGATTGATGAATCAATATACCTATATGATGGAGTAGCTGAGGTTTTGTTATATTTCAAAGTCACTTTAGTTTCAAATATGAATCATTTGTTATTTATGGTAAGTTTACTTTGATAAATTTACTTTAGAGGAAAGAATTAAAAATCAGTTTCATAGGGCAAATTCTACATACTATTAACTTCTGATTAGCATTTCATAATGACTTGTAAATGTCATATTTAGAAACTTCACTCTAGAAGAGGTGGCAATGAAGTCATGAGTCACAGCAGATATACACAGAAGAGAAACTACACAAAATTTAATCTAGTTAGACCTTTGTCAACTGGAATCGTCTAAGAGAATTATCCCTTAATGCCTTAAGGCAGTGGTTCTCAAAGTGTGGTCCTAGGCTAGACCTAACAAGTGGGAACTTGTTAAAAATGGGTGTTTTCAGGCTTTGCCTTATACTTTTTGAATAAGTAAGTATATGAGGCAGAGTCCAGCTGTTTTAACAAGCCCTTCAGGTGTTTTGATATTCACTGATGCTGAGAACCACTGACGGAAAACATCCTATGCACCTCATGAATTATTTTATTTCTTTTGTATCTAATACTGCTCATACACCATTCTCGGGAGCCTGGAGAAAATAGCCACTCAAATAATTATTTTTGTGTTCAGACTGAGATTGTCTAGAAGGGTTCTTGGCTCTTTAGAGCTGCTATCCACCCTACAATAAGGCCAAAACAGGGCCCAAAGGCTGACACATCTGGGATTTGGAGTTCTGGACATCCAGCTGTGGGCTTGTTATCTTTGGATTCAGCCCTATCTCCAGTTTTGATCATCAATTCCCAAGCATCCCCAATTTCTTCTGACTCTCTTCCCCTGAGATGTTGTGGTTCTCTGTGACATGGCCTCAAACTATGTATTGTCTTCAGAATTTTCTCCTTGAAGGGCCCAGGAAGGTGGCCCACATACAGAGGCAGATGGAACTTGCCTCTCTTTCTGGTGCTGGTTCCATGGGGACCAGTATCAAGAAAACAGTACCTATGGTTGAAAGTTGGAAGAATGTCATGTGTACTTAATTTAGTTAAGCCAATCAGAAGCCACTGTTCCCCAACAGGGAACAAACAGTAGTGAAAAAAAATAGGATAAAGTTTTCCACTCTTTGTTAACAGTTGTGGTAGCTTGTGGTTTACGCTTCAAGAAAGGAACGCCTGATAACACGTGGAAGGTATTGAGGTTTGGGGGCGAACAGAGGAATAGAACACTCTGCAGGGGAAAGGCCAAGAGAAGAAGGGACTTAGGATAACATGTCTAATGAAAATTTTTATTAGATTGTTTTGCAGTGTGTGATGTAAGTCCTATTTTGTTGCACATTCAATAATTGTCAACAAAACCTACGTTGCTCATTAATCCCTTCAATATGAGTTAATTTTCTTTAGGGAGTTTGGCTAATGTTGAGTTTTGGGTGATTAAGAACAGTAAAGAGTGAAAATGGAGTCTCCATGTGGAACATGAGTGTGTGCTCAGTCGCTTCAGTCGTGTCCAACTCTGCAACCCCATGGACTGTAGCCTGCAAGGCTCTTCTGTCCATGGGATTCTCCAGGCAAGAATACTGGGTGGGTTGCCATGCCCTCCTATAGGGGATCTTCCCAAACCAGGGATCAAACCCATGTTTCCTGTGTCTCCTGTACTGGCAGGAGGGTTCTTTACTGCTGGGCTGCAGGGATGCCCTTCAATGTGGGGAAATCTGGCCTTTGGGTTCCATTTGTCTTTGAGTGTTAATTTAAAATTATTCCCACAGAGGTGATAACTCCTGGCTATTTTCTAGATTTCTTAAGGCCAGAATAGAGACAGTGTTTTACTTAAAAGTAAATCAGAGATGCAACTAGAGATTACCGTACTTAGTGAAATAAGTCGGAAAGAGAAAGACAAATACCATATGATATCACTTGTATGTGGAATCTAAAATCGACACAGGTGAACGTATCTACTAAACAGTAATGGGCTAACAGAAAATAGGCTTGTGGTTGCCAAGGGGGTGGAGGTGGAGGAGGGAAGAATTGGGAGTTTGGGATTAGCAGATGCAAACTATGATATATAGAATGGATACAAGGTCCTACTGGAGAGCAGAAGGAACAATATTCAGAATCTTGTGATAAACCTTAACAGAAAGGGATATGAAAAATGATACATATGTACATGCAAAACTCCATAACCAAGTCACTTTGCTGTGTAGCAGAAATAAACATAATCTTGTAAATCAACCATACTTTAATTTTTAAAAAAAAGTAAGTTATAGATGGAGTTGCTTTAAGAAAAATTTCCAAACAGTGATACTGCTGAATATTGATATGCTTTCAAAAATAAAAATGTGTTCAAGAATCAAATGGGGATGGCTAAGTTCCCTCATCTCTTTCTCTAGATGAAGGCTCCTTTTCAAGATCCATTTTCATTTGACCAAAAAGGTAGGAATCATGGGCCCCTTACCCAAGTCTTGTTCTATTTAAACCAGAGGTTAAAGCATCTGTCTGCAATGCGGGAGACCTGGGTTCGATCCCTGGGTCGGGAAGATCCCTTGGAGAAGGAAATGGCAACCCACTCCAGTATTCTTGCCTGGAGAATCCCATGGGCAGAGGAGCCTGGTGGGCTACAGTCCATGGGGTCGCAAAGAGTCAGACACGACTGAGCGACTTCATTTCACTTCACTTCACTTCAAAGACTAAAGAAGGCAGTGCCAAAGAATTGATGCCTTCAAACTGTAGTGCTGGAAAAGACTCCTGAAAGTCTCTTGGATGGCAAGGAGATCAAACCAGTCAATCTTAAGGGAAATCAACCCTGAATACTTGTTGGAAGGACTGGTGCTGAAGCTGAAGCTCCAGTATTTTGATCATCTGATACACACAGCCAACTCATTGGAAAAATCCCTGATGTTGGGAAACATTGAGTGCAGAAGGAGAGGGCATCAGGGGATGAGATGGCTAGATGGCATCACCGATGCAATAGACATGAACTTGGGCAAATTTCGGGAGATGGTGAAGGACAGGGAGGCCTGGTGTGCTGCAGGCCATGGGGTCGCAAAGAGTCAGACACAACTGGATGACTGAACAACAGCAACAACAACAAGAACTATACCCTGGTCTCTTCTTCTGATATAAGCTTGGCAGGACACAGATGAAGTAGCTCACATTCCACTAGCCAGGTGGGCTGTAAGTGGTCTTTGGCTATTGTTTACACAAAGGCTAAGGGCTTTTCCTGGAGAAGGCAACGGCAACCCACTCCAGTACTCTTGCCTGGAAAATCCCATGGACGGAGGAGCCTGGGGGGCTGCAGTCCATGGGGTCACTAAGAGTCAGATATGGCTGAATGACTTCACTTTCACTTTTCACTTTTCACTTTCATGCATTGGAGAAGGAAATGGCAACCCACTCCGGTGTTCTTGCCTGGAGAATCCCAGGGACGGGGGAGCCTGGTGGGCTGCCGTCTATGGGGTTGCACAGAGTCGGACATGACTGAAGCGACTTAGCAGCAGCAGCAGCAAGGGCTTTTCCATCTCCCCCCAGTGCAGAGCTTGCCTCTCCTCAAGTTTTCACATTTCTATATAGAGCTATTTGCCTTGGACTCAGCTTTCTCCATCTCACATGTTCCCATCTGCTAGTTAATCCTATTTTCCAAGTATGTGAATTTCTCATAGTGAAGATGATGACTTTGTTTGGTTTAAGAAAACAGAAACCTCCTCCAGTTATAAGCATCCCCTTTCTTAGAAAATTATTAGGATTGTGATGAATAAACAACTTTTTTTTCTCATATCACTAAAAGCTTCAGTCTTCCTCTCAAGGCACTCAAGCCAGAAATCCAGCAGCCAGCTCCCATACTTCTCTTTCCTTTGTATCCCATATCAGAGTCAATGCCAAACCAAAGTAATCTTGTTTTCAAGTTACAGCTAAACTCTGGGCACTTCCATCCATATTCACAGTCACCACCCTAGTCAAAGTACCTCTTACCTGGACCACTGCAATGATCTTCAATTTGGTCCTCTGCTTTCATGGTCTCCATTTAGTTATCACAAAGCCCACATGATGTTCTACTTAAAACTTAAAGGGGATCATGTCACTTTCCTGCCCAAAATCTTTCAGTGGTTTCTCAATGTGTTTAATAAAATCCAGACTCTGGAACAAGACTAGATAATACTTGACCATGCTTACTCCTCTAAGCATATTTTGTGCTATTCCTCCCTCCCCACTCCATGTTTTTCTTCACTAAATTGCTGATTTACTTCAGCTGCATTGGGATGAATAGTGTTTGCAGACTCCCAAAGCTTAGCCTAAAACTTTAACCTGTAAGTTCTTCTGATAGCTCATACTAAACCGTACAATACTGGCCTCTTTATGTCCTCACTAAAGCATTTAACCTTGGGTGAATATGCACCATGAGTTCAGCTACTACGGAGGTATGTCTTCCCCAGTTAAACTTGAAACGCTTTCTTACCTCTTCTAAGATATTCACTTGCTTTAGTTTTATGAAGAATCACGCACATATTTCTTTCAACATTTTTATTCTTAATCTATAATAGAATAAAATGTATCACATAGGTAATGTGTTTGTCATATATTCCCATAAAATATGAAATGTCTTCTTTCTGCCTGGATTATCACTGAAGAGTATCAGACATTTAAAAAAAAAATCTTTATATTCTTGAGTCTTAATCTTAAAATTTTCTGAGTAATAGCTTAATGTCATGTTTTTTTGAGGGAAACGCAGTTGAGAAAATAGTAACTGCATGACTAAGCCCAAAAGCCTGGTAAGTGTCCTTTTAACCATCGGAGACCCCAGAGTATGGATAGTCAGTGTAGAACTTGTGTGAAAGAAATGGTAAAAAAGACACATCTGATCGGGCACATCAATCAGCCTGCAGATTGATAGTTTTCTCTTGTCTTATTCTTAGATGGCAAACTCAAATTGGGTAATTTGAAGAGAGTTTAGTAAAGTAACCTACTACAAAGGTGTAGGTAGGGGAGAGGAAGGACAGGAAGAAATGGTATGATAACTTAGTATATAGCATATAAATTTCTAAAGAATTGATACTTTTGAACTATGGAGAAGACTCTTGAGAGTCCCTTTGACAGCAGGGAGATCAAACCAGTCCATCCTAAAGAAAATCAACCTTGAATATTCATTGGAAGGACTGATGCTGAAGCTGAAACTCCAATACTTTGGCCACCTGATGTGAAGAACTGACCCATTAGAAAAGACCTAGATGCTGGGAAAGATTGAGGGCAGGAGGAGAAGGGGACAACAGAGGATGAGATGGTTGGATGGCGTCACTGACTCAATGACATGATTTTGAGCAAGCTCTGGGAAATAGAGAAGGACAGGGAAGCCTGGTGTGCTGCAGTTCATGGGATCACAAGGAATCAGACACTGTTGAGCAACAACAGCAAATCTGCTAATCCCAAACTTCTAATTTATTCCTATTCCTGTCCCCTTTTTCCTTTGGTTTGTGAGTTTGTCTGTGAGTCTGATTCTGTTTTGGAGATAAGTTCATTTGCATCATTTTTTTTTTAAGAGTCCACATATAAGTGATATTATATGTATTTTTCTTTCTCTTTCTGACTTAGTATGTTCTTTTCTAGGTCCATCCACGCTGTTCAGTTCAGTTCAGTTCAGTCGTTCAGTCCAACTCTGCGACCCCATGAATTGCAGCACGCCAGGCTTCCCTGTCCAGCACCATCTCCTGGAGTTCACTCAGACTCACGTCCATCGAGTCAGTGATGCCATCCAGCCATCTCATCCTCTGTCGTCCCCTTCTCCTCCTGCCCCCAATCCCTCCCAGCATCAGAGTCTTTTCCAATAAGTCAACTCTTCGCATGAGGTGGCCAAAGTACTGGAGTTTCAGCTTTAGCATCATTCCTTCCAAAGAACACCACAAATGGAATTATCTAATTCTTGTTTTGATTGAGTAATAAATGTTCCACTGTGTGTATGCACCACATCTTCTTTATCCACTCATCTGTCAGTGGGTATTTAGTTTGTTTCCATAGGGTGCGTGTATCTTTTCAAATTAGAGTTTTCATTGTTTCTGGTTATATGCCCAGGAGTGGAACAGCTGAATAATATTTACTCTGTTTTTAGCTTTTAGAAGCATCTCCATTCTGTTCTCCATAGTCTCTGCACCAGTTTATGTTCCCACCAACAGTGCAGAAGACGAACGCAACCAATCTTATCAGTTCATTGTGAACCTACCAGAGGTATACTAATGTATAAACAAGCAAATAAAAATAGTTATTCTCTTTTCCCCTTTAAAACACAAATCTTAGTAAGAATTTAAGTGTTTATACTTGCTTCTAAGAATTTTATATTTATTAACTCGTTGATTCCTCTATAAGATATGTATAGTTGTAATTTTTAACTTATAGATGAGGAAGCTGAGGGACAGATAAGATTACATGACTTGCTTGAGATCACACAGCAAAGAAGGACTGGGAGTAGGATTTGAACTTCCGTTATCTCATTTCAGAGTCCATCTTCTTAATAGGTATTTTGTACAGCTTTGGAGATAACCAAGGTTAGCATAATGGATACATTTTACCCTTTGTAGTAAAAAACCTTATAAAGTGTTGTGGGTGTTACTGAGTCCAACCTCACTCTACTCACCACACATCAGGCCAATAAATCCAAGAGACTGGGTGCTGAGGCAAGGAGTATAACTTTTTTGGAAAGCCAGCTGACCAAGAAGATTGCAGCCTAGTGTCTCAAAATAGCCATCTTATCGGAATCTGGATGCCAGGTTCTTTTCTAAAGCAGAAAGGAGGAGAGGTGAAGAGGTAAAGTAAAAAAAAAAAAAAAAAAGTCAATTAACCTTGTAAATATCTCCTGGAATGTCCAGCTTCCTGGATGGGATGTGTTAATTTATTCCTTCCTATAGCCATCCATGGACAAGGAGGCCCAGCATGCTGCAGTCCATGGGGTCGCAAAGAGTCGGACACAACTGAGAGACTGAACTGAACTGATAGCCATCCACAGGGGGACAGGGCTCTGAACAAAAGCATTTTGTTTTAACATGCAGGCAGAGGGACAGTGTTCCCCAAGGCAGGCCGTTGTGTATAGAGAGTACCCTTTTAGTGAACGAAAGCAACAGGAAGCAAAGGTTGAAGTAAAAGAAATAGATCCAACCTGGAGTCGCTTCTTCCCTATAACATATGATTCCTGTGACGCAATAATGCATTTTTAAAAATTCCATCTATTCCCTTCTACTGGTTTGGAAATTATGCACTCTTTGTTTTTTAGTCATTACTCTTAAAAACATGCATTCTTACTACAACAAAGCCTATAATGAATATTTCTATTCCCACTCAAAATTCCGAAAGAACTTGCGTTTGCTTTTGCTAGGTATCTGAATTCCAGGCTCTTACTAGAGCAAAGTTACGGTTATCACTTCTCTGAAAATCTATTGTTATTATTTAATAATTTTTCCACTCAGAAAAGTAGAAAGAGATGCTTCACATGTTGGCTCCCTTTGTAAGACTTTTTTTCCTCGAGGATCCTTCTTAAGTGACTCCTGACATGATTCTCTGTAAAGGCTACTCTTCCATTCCCTGAATCAGGTAATCACGAATCCCCCATACTCTGGGTTCCTGAAACTAGCTTTTGCTCCCAGAAGCCCTACCTTTGTCCATCTTACTTTACCTCTGTAATTGTATCTTATTTTTAATTTTCTCCAGCCTTTAGAGATTTCTTGTACTTTCTTACGAGCCCAGCAATACATTTAAAATATATTCATTATCATTCACTTAGAAGCTAGCTGATTATTTCATAATAATGGAGGAAGAGCTTTTCAGAGTGCTTTGTGTGCCATACTACTCAGGGCTTTGTACCTTTAACAAGAATATTTTAATGGAGTCTTGATGATCTTGGAATAAAGGCTAAAATATATTTTTGACATGGTCTATGAAGACCTCCTTAATGTAGACATAATTTTACATTTATTTTTGCTATCATTTTTTTAAAAAAAACATTATTTATTTTAATTGGAGTCTAATTATTTACAATATTGTAGTGGTTTTTGCCATACGTTCACATGAATCAGCCATGGGTGTACATGTGTCCCCCATCTTGAACCCATCTCCCACCTCCCTCCCCATCCCATCCCTCTGGGTCATCCCAGTGCACCAGCCCTGAGCACCCTGTCTCATGCATCAAACCTAGACTGGTGATCTGTTTCACATATGAAAATATACATGTTTCAATGCTATTCTCTCAAATCATCCCACCCTCTCCCTCTCCCAGAGTCCAACAGTCTGTTCTTTACATCTGTGTCCCTTTTGCTGTCTCTCATATAGGGTCATCGTTACCATCTTTCTAAATTCCATATATATGCATTAATATACTGTATTGGTGTTTCTCTTTCTGACTTACTTCACTCTGTATAATAGGCTCCAGTTTCCTCCACCTCATTAGAACTGATTCAAATGCATTCTTTTTAATAGCTGAGTAATACTCCATTGTGTATATATACCACAGCTTTCTTATCCATTCATCTGCTGATGGACATCTAGGTTGCTTCCATGTCCTGGCTGTTGTAAACAGTGCTGCGATGAACACTGGGGTACACGTGTCTCTTTTAAATGATGTCTGGTAGCCAGCCCCCAAGGACACACACAGTGATTGTCATCTGTCTGCTTTATGCCCTGTGTAGTCTTCTCTCATAGGCTGACCTATGATATGGATATGGCTCCTATCATATGGAGCCATGATTTTGTGGAAATGACTGTGTGACTTTCAGGTGAGAGCATGAAAAGCAGTTTTATTTCTGCCTTGCTCTCCTGGGTCTCTCATTCAGGGAGTCGTTGAAGCAACCCTGTAGGACTCCACATGGTGAAGAGCTGAAGTCTCCTGCCAACAGCCATGAAAGTGAGCCATTTTGGAGGCAAACCTTCCATCTCCAGTCAAGCTTTCATCCGGCCAACAACTTGACTCTTTAGAAACTTGAGCAAGAACAACGGAAAGAAACCACTTCTGACTTTCCTGACTCACAGAAATTGTGTGAGGTGAGGTAGCAATAGATAACAAATACCATGTCCATCTCTTCCCCAATGGAAAGCAAAAAAGTGTTTTTGCTTTCCATTGCATGCCCTGTGCCCAGCATATAGTAAGTACCCTATAAATATTTGCTGACTCATGAATAAAGCAATGTAAAGACTACATATCTGGTGCCATAGAGAGGACCAGGGAACCTCACAATGGAAGCTGCTGGGAGAATTACCCTGCCATTATAGAGCAATGTTGTTTTTTTGTTTTGCTTTCAGATCATCACTTTATTTTTTATTTCTGTACTTTCTGGCTGTGCTGGGTCTTTGTTGCAGCCTGCAGGCTCTTCTCTGTGGCGCGTGGGCTCTCTCCAGTTGTGGTGCGTGGCCTTCTCTTGTTGCAGAGCATGGGCTCGAGAGTGCACAGACCCAGTAGCTGTTGGCCTGTAGTTTTTTTTTTTTTTAAACAGACTAAGAAATTTTGGATCTAGAGTGTTCTAATGCAGATGATGCTCTATGTGGATTTTCAAAATATTTGGACAGAGATGATGACAATGCAGAGCAAGCCAAGTAGTTCTCATCCTTAAGCTCTTTAAAAGAAAACAAGAAATGACAAATGATCCAAAATGGCTTTGGTCCTATTTCTAAACAAAGAATTGAAAGTGGAAACGACAAAATGTTTTTCTAGAATTTGGGTCTCTGGATATTTCTGGGTCTGCATATTATGTGTAGTAAACTACAATGGTGATGATAATGGTGGCGATGCTGGCCCTGGAGATGGGGGTGGATGGTGATGATGATGGTACTGTAAATGAAAATAAGATGAAAATGGAACAACAAAACATTCTCCTATAGGAGAATTTTCTCTTTAGCTGATGGGTTTATCTCACGGACTTTTCCTTGCTCTGCTTTCTCAGAATACTTTCCTTCTTCTTTCTCGGTGTTCTTCACATCGTCCATCTGCTTGCCTAGTCTTTACCCTTTCAACAAATTACTGTTCGAATCCTGCTTCCTCTGGATACTTCCTCTGATTTGTTTACCTTTCAGGGATCACTTGAATTTCTCTTGCACTTGTCTGTGGATCCCTCATGGGCTTCTAGGTTGGGATTACTTTGTCTATGATTTATCCTTATTTGCAGGTGTACCATGTGCATGATTTTCTTCCATGGGACAGACAGCATTCTCAGCAGGAGTAGGACTCCCTCACTTAGAGTCACTATTCGGAGCAGTGGGGTCACACCGAGTCTAAAGTAGGCCTGGCTGAGGAGGGATAGAGGTTAGTCTCAGAGTCCTTGAGGTTGAAGTTCAGTTTCAGACCCAAGGGGTCTAAGTACTCAGGCAGAGAGACTGAGACTGTAGGGAGGCTAGCTGGGGAGGCAGAGAGATACAGCGGATGTGGAGTGCAGGCATGAAAACGCAGGGTCAGGTTGCTGCTGTTCAGTCGTTAAGTCGTGTCCCACTCTTTGTGGCCTCAGGGACTGCAACACGCCAGGCTTCCTTGTCATTCACTATCTTCTGGAGTTTGCTCAAATTCATGCCTATTGAGTCAGTGATGCCATCTAATCATCTCATCCTCTGCCGCCCCTTCCCCTTTTGCCTTAAATCTTTGCTAACATCAGTGTCTGGTCTCCTTGCAGTCCAGGGTACTCTCAAGAGTCTCCTCAGCACCACAATTCAAAAGCATCAATTCTTCAGTTCTCAGCCTTCTTTATGGTCCAACTCTCACATGTGTACCTGACTGCTGGAAAAACTATAGCTTTGACAATATGGACCTTTGTGGGCAAAGTGATGTCTCTGTTTTTTAATATGCTGTCTAGGTTTGTCATAGCTTTCCTTCCAAGGAGAAAGCATCTTTAATTTCATGACACAGTCTTTGACCAGAGTGATTTTGGAGTCCAAGAAAATAAAATCTGTCCCTGTTTCTGCTTTTTCCCTTTCTACTTGCCAAGAAGTGATGGGACCAGATGCCATGACCTTAATTATTTTAATGTTGAGGTCAAGTCAGCCCTTTCATTCTCCTCTTTTACCCTTAGCAAGAGGCTCTTTAGTTCCTCTTCAGTTTCTGTCATTAGAGTGATATTATCTGCGTAATTGAAGTTGTCAGTATTTCTTCTGGCACTCTTGATTCCAGCTTGTGCTTCATCCAGCCCAACATTTCTCATGATGTACTCTAAATATAAGTTAAATAAGCAGGGTCGAAATAAATTCAAAGATGCTTACCCTTTGGAAGAAAAGCTATAACCAACCTAGATAGTGTATTAAAAAGTAGAGACATTACTTTGCCTACAAAAGTCTGTCTAGTCAAGGCTATGGTTTTTCCAGTAGCCATGTATGGATGTGAGAATTGGGCCATTAAAGAAGGCTGAACGCCAAAGAATTGATGCTTTTGAACTGTGTGGTGTTGGAGAAGACTCTTGAGAATCTCTTGGACTGCAAGGAGCTCAAACCAGTCAATCCTAAAGGAAATCAATCCTGAATATTCATTGGAAGGACTGATGCTGAAGGTGAAGCACCGATATTTGGCCACCTGATGTGAAGAGCCAACTCATTAGAAAAGACCCTGATGCTGGGAAAGATTGAAGGCAGGAGGAGGAGGGGAGGACAGAGGATAAGTTGGTTAGGTGGCATCACTGACTCAATGGGCATGAATTTGAGCAAGCCTGGTGTCCTGCAGTCTGTGGGGTTGCAAAGAGTTGGACACAACCGAGTGGCTGAACAACAACAACAACAAAAATCTTGATTCCAGCTTTTAACTCATCCAGCCTGGTATGTCACATGGTGTGCTCTGCATATAAGTTAAAGGAGCAGGGTGACAATATACAGTCTTGATATACTCCTTTCCCAACTTTGAAGCAGTTCATTGTTCCATGTTCTAACTGTTGCCTTTTGACTTGCATACCAGTTTCTCAGGAGGCAGATAAGGTGGTCTGGTATTTCCATCTCTTTAAGAATTTTCCACAGTTTGTGGTGATCCACATAGTCAAAGGATGTAGCATAGTCAATGATACAGAAGTAGAATTTTTTTCTGGAATTCTCTTACTTTCTCTATGGTCCAGTGAACGTTAGCATTCTGAGCTCTGGTTCCTCTGCCTTTTAAAAATCCATCTCATACATCTGGAAGTTCTCAGTTCAGGTACTGCTAAAGAGCACTTTGAAGGATTTTGAGTATAACCTTGCTAGCATGTGAAATGAGCACAATTGTACAGTGGTTCAAATACTCTTTGGCATTGCCTTTCTTTGGGATTGGAATGAAAACTGACCTCTTCCAGTCCTGTGGCAACTGCTGAGTTTTCCGAATTTGCTGATATATCAAGTGCAGCACTTTAACAGCATCATCTTTTAAAAGTTTAAATAGCTCAGCTGTATTCCATCACCTCCACTGCTCTGTTCATAGCAATGCTTCTTAAGCCCCACTTGAATTCACACTGCAGAATGTCTGGATCTAGGTGTGTGACCACACCATCATGGCTATCCAGGTCTTAGGACCTTTTCTCTATATAGTTCTTCTGTGTATTCTTGCCACCTCTTCTTAGCATCTTCTGTTTCTCTTAGGTCCTTACCATTTCTGTCCTTTTTCATGCCCATCCTTGCATGAAATATTTCCTTGGTATCTCCAATTTTCTTGAACCTCTAGCCTTTCTCATTCTATGTGTGTGTGTGTGTGTGTGTGTGTGTGTGTGTGTGTTAGTCGCTCAGTCGTGTCTGACCCTTTGCGACCCCATGGACTTTAGCCTGCCAGGCTCCTCCATCCATGTGATTTCCAGGCAAGAATACTGGAGTGGGTTGCCATTTCCTTCTCCTCTCATCCTATGGTTTCATCTATTTCTTTGCAGTGCATTTAAGAATGCACTTTCTTATCTCTCCTTGCTATTCTCTGTAACTCTGCATTCAGTTGGGTGTATCTATCCCCTTTCCCCTCACCTTCCACTTCTCTTCTTTTCACAGTATGAAAATGCAAAATATATGATACCTGAAGATGAGGCCCTCAGGTGGGAAAGTGTCCAGTATGCTATAGGGAAAAAGCAAGGGCAATTACTAATAGCTCCAGAAAGAATGAAGTGGCTGGGCCAAAGTGGAAACAATGCTCAGCTGTGAATGTGCCTTTTGGTGAAAGTAAAGTCTGATACTTTAAAAATCAATATTGCATAGGAACCTGGAATATTAGGTTCATGAATCAAGGTAAATTGGACGTGATCAAGTAGGAGGTGACAAGAGTGAACATCAGCATCTTAGGAATCAGTAAACTAAAATGGGCAAATGTAATTCAGATTACCATTATAAGTTTGCTTCCCTTGTGGCTCAGCTGGTAAAGAATCCGCCTGCAATGCGGGAGACCTGGGTTCAATCCTTGGGTTGGGAAGATCCCCTGGAGAAGGGAAAGACTACCCACTCCAGTATTTTGGCCTGGAGAATTCCATGGGTTGGATAGCCCATGGGGTCGCAAAGAGTCAGACACGACTGAGCAACTTTCACTTTCACTTTTCACCATTATCTCTATTGCTATGGACAAGAATACATTAGAAGGAGTGGAATAGGTCAAGAAAGGAGTCTGAAATGCAGCACTTGGGTGCAATCTCAAAAATGACAATATGTTCTTGGTTCGTTTCCAAGGCAAACCACTTAACATCACAGTAATCCAAGTCCATGCCCCGACCACTAATGTTGAAAAAGCTGAAGTTGATTGGTTCTATGAAGATCTTCAAGACCTTCTAGAATTGACAACAATGAAAAAAGATGTCCTTTTCATCATAGGGGACTGGAATGCAAAAGTAGGAAGTCAAGAGATACCTGGAGTAACAGGCAAGTTTGTCTTTGGAGTACAAAATGAAGCAGGACAAAGGCTAACAGATTCTTGTCAAGAGAATGCACTGGTCATAACAAATACCCTCTTCCAACAACACAAGAAAAGACTCTACACATGGACATCACCAGATGGCCAACACTGAAATCAAATTGATTATATATTTGCAGCTGAAGATGGTGAAGTGTATATAGCTAACAAAAATAAGACTTTGGCTGATGGTGGTTCAGATTATGAGCTCCTTATTGCAAAATTCAGACTTAAATTGAGGAAAGTATGGAAAACTACTAGGCAATTCAGGTATGACCTAAATCAAATCCCTTACTGTTGTACAGTGGAGGTGACAAATAGACTCAAGGGATTAGATCTTATAGAGAGTCTGAAGAACTATGGACAGAATTTTGTAACATTGTACAGGAGGCAGTGACCAAAACCATCTGAAAGAAAAAGAAACTCAAGAAAGAAAAGCGATTGTCTGAGGAGGCTTTACAAATAGCTGAGGAAAGAAAAGAAGCAAAAGGCAAGGGAGTAAAGGAAAGATATTCTCAACTGATGAGACTGATTCGGAGCAATTCTTGCAGCAATCCTTTTAGTCTTGTCTTCAGATTAACTTGCCTCATGGAAGCATACCATACCATCAAGAACAAGAGACTATCTTTATTCAAGGGCTTTCCAGAAAGTACCTTACAGAGGAAAATTGCCTGACTAATACATATGTTCACCAGAAGATCAGACACTGACTGGAGTGGCCTAGGATTACTTGAACCAACAGAATGACAAAGCGGAGATTACCCTGATAGTTTTTGATCAATCAAAGTCTATTCCAGGAACAGAGGTGAAATCAACTTCACCCAATTTTCATAAATGCTATAAATGAGGAAAGGTTAGAATAGACGTGAAGGTTGTTATTGTTCAGTTGCTTGGTCGCGTCCAACTTTTTGTGACCCCATGGACTGCAGCACGCCAGGCTTCCTTGTCCTTCACTATCCCCAAGGGCTTGCTCAAACTCAAGTCCTTTGAGTCGGTGATGCCATCTGACCAACTTGTCCTCTGTCGTCCTCTTCTCCTGTCTTCTATCTTTCCCAGCATTAAGATCTTTTCCAATGAGTTGTCTCTTCACATCAGGGGACCAAAGTATTTGAGCTTTAGCTTTAGCATCAGTCCTTCCAATGAATATTCATGGTTGATCTCCTTTAGGGTTGACTGGTTGGATCTGCTTGCAGTCCAAGGGACTCTCAGGATTCTTCTCCAACACCACAGTTCAAAAGCATCAGTTCCTCAGCGTTCAACCTTCTTTATGGTTCAACTCTCACATCCATACATAACTACCGGAAAAACCATAGCTTTGATTAGATAGACATTTGTGGGCAAAGTAATGTCTCTTCTTCTTAATATGCTGTCTACGATGGTCATAGCTTTTCTTCCAAGGAGCAAGCGTCTTTTAATTTCATGGCTGCAGTCACCATCTGCAGTGATTTTTGAAGCCCAAGAAAATGAAGTCTGTCACTCTTTCCATTGTATCCCCATCTATTTGCCATGAAGTGCTAGGACCAGATGCCACGATCTTAATTTTCTGAATGTTGAGCTTTAAGCCAACTTTTTCACTCTTCTCTTTCACTTTCATCAAGAGGTTCTTTAGTTCCTCTTCACTTTCTGCCATCAGGGTGGTGTCATCTGCATATCTGAGGTTATTGATATTTTCCCCTGCAGTCTTGATTCCAGCATATGCTTCATCCAGCCTGGCATTTCACATGATATAATCTGCATATAAGTTAAACAAGCAGGGTGAGAATATGCAGCCTCGATGTACTCCTTTTCCTATTTGGAACCAGTCCATTTTTCCATGTCCAGTTCTAACTGTTGCTTCTTGACTTGCATACAGGTTTTGCATGAGGCAGGTATGGTGGTCTGCTATTTCCATCTCTTTAAGAATTTTCCACAGTTTATTGTGATCCACCGTCAAAGCGTTTAGTGTAGTCAATGAAGCAGAAGTTTTTCTGGAATTCTCTGGCTTTTTCTAGGATCCAACGAATGTTGGCATTTTGATCTCTGGTTCCTTTGCCTTTTCTAAATCCACCTTGTACATTTTGGAGTTCTCAGTTCATGTACTGTCGAAGTCTATCTTGGAGGATTTTCAGCATAACCTTGCTAGCATGTGAAATGAGTGCAGTTGTGCAGTAGTTTGAACATTCTTTGGCATTGCCCTTCTTTGGCACTGGAATGAAAACTGACCTTTTCCAGTCTTATGGCCACTGCTAAGTTTTCCATATTTGTTGGCATATTGAGTGCAGCACTTTAACAACATCATTGTTTAGGTTTTAAAATAGCTCAGCTGGAATCCTATCACCTCCACTAGCTTTGTTCATAGTGATACTTCCTAAGGCCCACTTGGCTTCACACTCTAGGATGTCTGGTTCTAGGTGAGTGATGACACCATTGTCGTTATCTGGGTCATGAAGATCTTTTATGTATAGTTCTTCTGTGTATTCTTGCCACCTCTTCTTAATGTTTTCTGCTTCTGTTAGGTCCATATCATTTCTATTCTTTATTGCGCCTATCTTTGCACAAAATATTCCTTTGGTATTTCTAATTTTTTTGAAGTGATATGTAGTCTTTCCCATTCTATTGTGTTTCCTCTTTTTCTTTGCATTTTTCACTTAGGAGGGCTTTCTTATCTGTCCTTCTATTCTTTGGAACTCTGCATTCAGATGAGCTTATGTTTCCTTTATTTCTTTGCCTTTTGCTTCTCTTCTTTTCTCTTCATACAACCATTTTTCCTTTCTTTTTCTTGGGGATGGTTTTGATCACTGCTTCCTGTACAATGTTACAAATGTTAGATGCTGAGGAGACAAGTAAAATTCATCAAGAAATCTTGATGAATTCTAAAGCACTCATATCAAATAAGTCATGCTCAATGATTTTATGTTATGCAATATAAATATAGATGGAAAAATACAATACACTTAAAAATAACTGAGATTAATAAAGGACATTTAAATTAAAGTGTATTTAAAATGAATGGAAATGAGAAGTCTACAAAAAAAAAACCTTTTTAATTGTAACTGGAGTTGTGTTCAGAGGAAATGTCTATAGCCTTAGATAAATTAATTTTTAGAAAGTAGGGGAAAATGTATTGATACCAAGAAGCTGAATACAGCAAAATTGAAAGAAATAGTAAAGCTGGAGCAAAGATTAATAAAATAGGAAGGAGACATTTGATCAGTAAACCAGGCAGTGACAAAAATCATCCCAAAGAAAAAGAAATAAAGGGAAAAGTGGTTGTCCGAGGAGGTTTTACACATAGCTGAGGAAAGAAGAGAAGCAGAAGGCAAGGGAGAAAGGACAGCTCTACCCAACTGAATGCAGAGTTCTAGGGATAGTAAGGAGAGATAAGAAGGCCTTCTTGAATAAGCAAAGAAAAGAAATAGAGGAAAACAACAGAATGGCAAAGGCTAGAGATCAGAAAATTGAAGATACCAAGGACCAGTAGTCATGTATGGATGTGAGAGTTGGACTGTGAAGAAGGCTGAGCGCCGAAGAATTGATGCTTTTGAACTGTGGGGTTGGAGAAGACTCTTGAGAGTCCCTTGGACTGCAAGGAGATCCAACCAGTCCATTCTAAAGGAGATAAGTCTTGGGTGTTGTTTGGAAGGAATGATGCTAAAGCTGAAACTCCAGTACTTTGGCCACCTCATGCAAAGAGCTGACTCATTGGAAAAGACTCTGATGCTGGGAGGGATTGGGGGCAGGAGGAGAAGGGGACGTCAGAGGATGAGATGGCTGGATGGCATCACTGACTTGATGGACGTGCATCTGAGTGAATTCTGGGAGTTTGTGATGAACAGGGAGGCCTGGTATGCTGCGACTCATGGGGACATGATTGAGCGACTGAACTAACCTAAGGGAACATTTCATGCAAGGACGGACATAAAAAAAGACAGAAATTGTATGGACCTAACAGAAACAGAAGATATTAAGAAGAGGTGGCAAGAATACACAGAAGAACTGTACAAAAAGATCTTAATGACCCAGATAACCACGATGGTGTGGTCACTGTCCTAGAGCCAGATATACTGGAGAGTGAAGTCAAGTAGGGCTTAAGAAGTATTGCTATGAACAAAGCTAGTGGAGGTGATAGAATTCCAGCTGAGCTATTTCAAATCCTAAAAGATGACGCTGTTAAAGTGCTGCACACAACATATCAACAAATTAGGAAAACTCGGCAGTGGCCACAGGACTGGAAGAAGTCAATTTTCATTCCAATCCCAAAGAAGGACAATGCCAAAGAGTATTGGAACCACTGTACAATTGTGCTCATTTCACATGCTAGCAAAGTTAGGCTTAGTAGTATGTGAACTGAGAATTTCCAGATGTACAAGATGGATTTAGAAAAGGCAGAGGAACCAGAGATCAAATTGCTAACATTCACTGGATCATAGAGAAAGTAAAGGAATTCCAGAAAAACATCTAATTCTGCTTCATTGATTATGCTAAAGCCTTTGACTGTGTGGATTACAACAAACTGTGGAAAACTCTTAAAGAGATGGGAATACAAGACCACCTTGTTTGCCTCCTGAGAAATCTGTATGTGGGTGAAGAAGCAACAGCTACAACCAGATATGGAACAATGGACATGTTCAAAATTTAGCAAGTAGTATTTGTCAAGGCTTTACATTGTCACTGCTTGTTTAACTTATATGTAGAGTACATCATGTGAAAAGCTGGGCTGGAAAAATCATAAGCTTGAGTCAAAATTGCCAGGAGAAATATCAACATCTTTAGATATGAAGATGATGCCAATCTTATGGCAGAAATTGAAGAGGAACGGAAAAGCCTCTTTATGATGGGAAAAGAGGAGAGTTAAAAAGCTACTTGAAACTCAACATTTAAAAAACTATGGCATCTGGTCCAATCACTTCATGGCAAATAGAAGTGGGAAAAGTGGAAGCAGTGACAGATTTTCTTTTCTTGGGCTCCAAAATCACTATGGATCATGTTTGAAGCCATGAAATTAAAAAATGCTTGCTCCATGGAAGGAAATTTATGACAAAGTTAGATAGCATACTTAAAAGCAGAAACATCACTTTGTTGACAAAGGTCCATATAGTCTAAGCTATGGTTTTTCCAATAATCTTGTACAGATGTGAGATTTGGATCATAAAGAAGGCTGAACACCGAAGAACTGATGTTTTAAAATTGTGATGCTGGAGAAGACTCTTGAGAGTCCCTTGGATTGCAAGATAAAACCAGTCAATCCTAAAGGATATCAGCCCTGAATATTCATTGAAAGGACTGCTGCTGAAGCTCCAAAACTTTGGCCATCTCATGGGAACAGTCCCTGATAATGGGAAAGACTGAGGGCGAAAGTAGCAGGGGAGTGGCAGAGGATGAGGTTGTTAGATGGCATCACTGACTCAATGGACATGAATTTGAACTAACCCTGGGAGATAGTGGAGGACAGAAGAGCTGGTGTGCTGCATTCCATGGGGTTGCAAAGAGTCGGACATGACTTAGTGACTGAATAATAACAAGATTTCTTTTAAAATACCAGGGAAGAGAAAGTATTTTGAAAATTCTGTAGAAGAAAAATAGAAGACACAAATAACCTATACAAGGACTATATTCAGAACTGCTTTAGAACAGTGACCATATAAATATTATGTATTTTGTTGCGGATATTTTGATATGGAGGACAGTAAGTATTTAGGATGATATGTAAACTTTTATGCCAATTATTCTAAAAATTAGGCTAGAAAGCAAACTTTTATAGAAAATTATATAAAAAAAGAAAAATATAAAATATCAAGCCACCTGAATAGTAGGAAAATGTAATCAAATTTGAGGATCTAAATCAGTACCATGGCTGCAGTCAACATCTACAGTGATTTTGGAGCGCCCCCCAAAATAAAGTCTCTCACTGTTTCCATTGCCTATTTGCTATGAAGTGATGGGACTGGATGCCATGATCTTAGTTCTTTGAATGTTCAGTTTTAAGCCACCTTTTTCACTCTCCTCTTTCACATCAAGAGGCTCTTTTTTTAAAATATAAATTTATTATTTTAATTGGAGGCTAATTACTTTACAATATTGTATTGGTTTTGCCATACATCAACATAAATCCACCATGGGGTACATGTGTTCCCCATCCTGAACCCCCCTCCCACCTCCCTCCCCATCCCATCCCTCTGGGTTATCCCAGTGCATCAGCCCCGAGCATACTGTATCTTGCATTGAACCTGAGCTGGTGATTTGTTTCATATATGATATTATACATATTGCAATGCCATTCTCCCAAATCATCCCACCCTCTCCCTCTCCCACAGAGTCCAAAAGACTGTTCTATACATCTGTGTCTCTTTTGCTGTCTTGCATACAGGGTTATCGTTACCATCTTTCTAAATTCCATATATATGCGTTAGTATACTGTATTGGTGTTTTTCTTTCTGGCTTACTTCACTCTGTATAATAGGCTCCAGTTTCATCCACCTCATTAGAACTGATTCAAATGTATTCTTTTTAATGGCTGAGTAATACTCCATTGTGTATATGTACCACAGCTTTCTTATCCATTCATCTGCTGATGGACATCTAGGTTGCTTCCATATCCTGGCTGTTATAAACAGTGCTCCGATGAACATTGGGATACACTTGTCTCTTTCAATTCTGGTTTCCTTGGCATGTATGCCCAGTAGTGGGATTGCTGGGTCATAAGGCAGTTCTATTTCCAGTTTTTTATGGAATCTCCTCACTGTTCTCCATAGTG
Organism: Bos taurus; assembly: GCF_002263795.3. NCBI lineage: Eukaryota > Metazoa > Chordata > Mammalia > Artiodactyla > Bovidae > Bos > Bos taurus. Next base: position 151,945,666 of record NC_037328.1, on the reverse strand, counting down.
GCTGTACTAGTTTGCATTCCCACCATCAGTGTAAGAGGGTTCCCTTTTCTCCACACCCTCGCCAGCATTTATTGCTTGTAGACTTTTGGATTGCAGCCATTCTAACTGGCGTGAAATGGTACCTTATTGTGGTTTTGATTTGCATTTCTCTGATAATGAGTGATGTTGAGCATCTTTTCATGTGTTTGTTAGGCATCTGTATGTTTTCTTTGGAGAAATGTCTGTTTAGTTCTTTGGCTCATTTTTTTATTGAGTTGTTTATTTTTCTGGAATTGAGCTGCAGGAGTTGCTTGTATATTTTTGAGATTAGTTCTTTGTCTGTTGCTTCATTTTCTATTATTTTCTCCCATTCTGAAGGCTGTCTTTTCACCTTGCTTATAATTTCCTTTGTTGTGCAGAAGCTTTTAATTTTAATTAGGTCCCATTTGTTTATTTGTGTTTTTATTTCCAGTATTCTGGGAGGTGGGTCATAGAGGATCCTGCTCTGATTTATGTTAGAGAGTGTTTTGCCTATGTTCTCCTCTAGGAGTTTTATAGTTTCTGGTCTTACATTTAGATCTTTAATCCATTTTGAGTTTATTTTTGTGTATGGTGTTAGAAAGTGTTCTAGTTTCATTCTTTTACAAGTGGTTGACCAGTTTTCCCAGCACCACTTGTTAAAGAGATTGTCTTTTCTCCATTGTATATTCTTGCCTCCTTTGTCAAAGATAAGGTGTCCATAGGTGCGTGGATTTATCTCTGGGATTTCTATTTTGTTCCTTTGATCTATATTTCTGTCTTTGTGCCAGTACCATACTGTTTTGATGACTGTGGGTTTGTAGTAGAGCCTGAAGTCAAGCAGGTTGATTCCTCCAGTTCCATTCTTCTTTCTCAAGATTGCTTTGGCTATTTGAGGCTTTTTGTATTTCCATACAAATTGTGAAATTATTTGTTCTAGCTCTGTGAAAAATACCATTGGTAGCTTGATAGGGATTGCATTGAATCTATAGATTGCTTTGGGTAGTATACTCATTTTCACTATATTGATTCTTCCAATCCATGAACATGGTATATTTCTCCATCTATTACATCAAGAGGCTCTTTAGTTCCTCTTCACCTTCTGCCATAAGGGCAGTGTCATCTGCATATCTGAGGCTATTTATATTTCTCCCAGCAATCTTGATTCATGAACCTTGCCCTCATCCAGCCTTTAAAAATATTTTGCTGAAACTCTATGAGGAGTTTGGGTTATTTGAGCATGAGCCACCTATTTTTGCATGGCCCTGTAGTAAACCTTTCTCTGCTCCAAACTCTGATGCTTTGGTTTGTTTGGCCTCACTGTGCATTGGACACATGAACTTGTGTTCAGTAACAGTGTAGGGTTCATATTTTTGGAAATATATCAATACTTCTCAGCAAGAATTAAGGAATGTAAAGTAGAAGACAGTTGTAGAGTAGAAGGCAGAATGCAGAATGGCTCATTCTAATGTTATCTCCTTATGTAAAATAGTTGCAGAAATCCAAGACTGTAGAGGTTGGGTTAATGAAAAGCAAATAACTAATGACTATTCTGGGAAAACATTTAACACTCCACAATTTAGAAATACTGGATTTTTTGTTTTGTTTTGTTTTATTCAATATCAAGAAGGCAATGGCAACCCACTCCTGTACTTTTGCCTGGAAAATCCCATGGATGGAGAAGTCTGGTAGGCTGCAGTCAGTGGGGTCGCTAAGAGTCGGACACGACTGAGCGACTTCACTTTCACTTTTACCTTTCATGCATTGGAGAAGGAAATGGCAACCCACCCCAGTGTTCTTGCCTGGAGAATTCCAGGGATGGCAGAGCCTGGTGGGCTGCTGTCTATGGGGTTGCACAGAGTCGGATACGACTGAAGCGACTTAGCAGGAACACCAGCATTCAATATCAAAGCCAGTTAAATGTAAGTCCAAATAGTCTACTCTCCGTGGTAATGAATTGAAAACTTGGTGATTTTAGTACCTGAATTCCTTGCAAAGTTGAGCTTAAAACTCCTACTTTCTGAAACAAATTAATGTATCTTTAGTAGAACAAGTGTAATTCCTAACAGAGGACAAATTTTGCGTTATAATTTCTTTAGGAAAGGGCTTCCCTGGTGTTTCAGCTGGTAAAGAATCTGCCTGCAATGCAGGAGACCTGGGTTTGATCTCTGGGCTGGGAAGATACCCTGGAGAAGGGAACAGCTATCCACTCCAGAATTCTGACCTGGAGAATTTCATGGGCTGTATAGGCCATGGGGGGGTCACAAAGAGTCAGATATGACTGAGCGACTTTCACATCACCTCTTTAGGAAAACAATTGCTTCAATTTTACAAACAGAAGGAAGAAAAAAGAAAGCCTTGAATTCTGTAGAAAAGGCTGTTGATCACCAAAACCACGTTTATATCATAGTGTGATTGTGAAACTTAAATTGCAATTGTATTATAAGTAAAAACATTCCTATAATAGTACTGTCCAGAAAAGTTACTCAAAAGAGCCAAATTCTGGTTGATTCCAATGCAATTGGAATACTACTTCAATTAAGTGTGGGGAAAGAACCGCACCCTTCTCCTGAAGTGAAACTGGTCTCCTTGGGATTTCACTCTTGGTTAGAAAAGAACATCTGAGTTAATCCCTCTTTGTCCGCAGAGGGCATATGGACACCACATGCAGGTGCAAATGAGAACAGCATGTGTGCTCTGCTCCTGGAAGGTGGGTTCTGACCTTCCAGCCCTGCCTGACACTCTTTGTATTTCCCTCGTGAGGCACACTTGTTGTCCAGTCACTTGGTTCTGTCCAACTCTTCGGAACCCCAGGGACTGCATCACGCCAGGCTTCTTTGTCCTTCATTACCTCTCAGAGGTTGCTCAAACTCATGTCCATTGAATTGGAGATGCCATCCAACCATCTCATCCTGTCATCCCCTTCTCCTTCTGCCCTCTGTCTTTCCCAGCATCAGGGTGTTTTCCAATGAATTGGCTTTTCACATCAGGTGATCAAAGTATTGGAGCTTCAGCTTAAGCATCAGTTCTTCCAATGAATATTTAGGGTTGATTTCCTTTAGGATTGAGTGGTTTGATCTCCTTGCTGTCCAAGGGACTCTCAAGAGTCTTCTCCAACACCACAGTTCAAAAGCATCAATTTTTTAGCACTCAGCCTTCTTTATGGTCCAACTCTCACATCCATACATGACTACTGGAAAAACCATAGCTTACCTTTGTTGGCAAAGTAGTATCTCTGCTTTTCTAATAGACTGTCTAGGTTTGTCATAGCTTTTCTTCCAAAGAACAAGTGGCTTTTAATTTCATGGCTGTGGTCACTGTCCGCAGTGATTTTGGAGCTCAAGAAAATAAAATCTGTCACCGTTTCCATTTTCCCCCCATCTATTTGCCATGAAGTGATGGGATCGGATGACATTACCTTAATTTTTTGAATGCTGAGTTTTAAGTCTGCTTTTTCAGTCTCCTCTTTCCTTCATCAAAGTTGGACAGGATCTAAGACCCATTGATACTAAATGATCAATCCTGGGGGCAGGGGAGGGTGGACAGTGGAGACCAGCTCAACCAGGGAAACCATTCTTTGGCACCTTGAGTTTTTTCCTGATTATTTCCTAAAAGTAATACTGGGTGGTGGTGTACTTGAGAACATGGCCTCTTCCCCCATTCTGCTTTTGCTGGATTGTGTTCCTGGTTCTTATCACATCTCTTGGGGGACTGCTGAGGTGGGCCATGTTTGACAGCACAAGTCTGGTGGGCAGTGCCAAGGAAGGCCAGAGAATACCAACGCACCCCTCCCCCCAACACACACACAAAAGGAAAGCCACTGGAGAGAGGAGACAGGTGAGGCAGGCAGGGCATTCTGAACCCTGGGGGCCAGGATGAGACCTTTCCTCCAAACAGGACAGGCTAGGTTAAAAGCCAGCACTTTGGGGTATCCTGTGCAGAACACCCTGGGATCCTCATTCTACTAAGTAGATACTAGAATTCTAGGTAAGCTTTGATGGTGGTGGTTGAAAGGTTGTTGTTGAATCACGCGAATACACCGGGATTCTTGGCCCCCGGAGGAGAAGAATTCAATCCGGGGCCAGAGATGAGGCTTGATTGCTCAGAGCTTTTGTGTAATAAAGTTTTATTAAAGTATAAAGGAGATAGAGAAAGCTTCTGACATAGGCATCGGAAGGCAGCAGAAAGAGTACCCCCTTGCTAGTGTTAGCAATAAAGTTATATACTCTCCAATGAATCCAAAGAATGTCTGGAGGTTGTAAAGACCTCACCAGACCTACTCCCATAATTTACATTTTAAGATAACAGAATTGGCCAGAAGGTTTAATCCAAAGAATGTCCTTAATCCAGAGACTGTCCTCAGGCAGGATACATTATTGTTATATAATCCTAAGGAATGTAGAGAAAGAAAAAAGAGTTTGTCCTTTCTTCCTCCTTGAGAATTCCAGACCCCTCTCTCCTTGGGGACCCCTAGACTCCTTAGCAACCTGCCTAGGAAATGACTCTCTCAGTGGTGGTGGTGGTTTAGTCGCTAAGTCGTGTCCGACTCTGTGCGACCCCATAGACGGAGGCCCACCAGGCTCCCCTGTCCCTGGGATTCTCCAGGCAGGAATACTGGAGTGGGTTGCCATTTCCTTCTCCAATGAGTGAAAGTGAAAAGTGAAAGGGAAGTTGCTCAGTCTTGTCCAACTCTTAGAGATCCCATGGACTGCAGCCTACCAGGCTCCGCCGTCCATGGGATTTTCCAGGCAAAAGTACTGGAGTGAGGTGCCATCACTTTCTCCAAGGTAAGCTCTAGCTTACAGCAAATACACCATCTTCTGAGAAAGATCATTTTGCCCCTTACTAGTGAAAAAAAAAAAAAAAAAAGAAATCAGCCGTTAGTTTTACATATTTGTGTTCTCCTTGTTAAAAATTAATAATAAAAGGAAAAAGTCCTGACAGCCCTCCTTCCACTTCCTTCTCTTCATTCTTCCAGCCCCATTCTTTCTGAGACACACCTAGAAACCTCCTGATTCACTTCTGAAGCTGTTCTGGAACAGAGAGGCCTGGAGCTCTAATGGTCCTTGCTAAGCAAGGGTCTTTTGACCTTTTAATAAACTTTCCTCTTGACCTTTGTTGAGTACAAAGGAGCCTGGCCTCCTGCAATCCATGGGGTCACAAAGCATCAGACATGGCTTTTAAATAAACTTTCATAAGTGTTCAGTAATTTCCATATTTATTCAAGGACAGCGGAGAAGGTGGCAGGCTGAGCATTGTGGGGATAGACTGAATTCAGCTGCACAAGCTGGGAATAGGTTTATCCATAAAATCTCAATTGTGGGTTCACGTTAATGGAAAAGAAACAAGTAAGCAAACACGCCATCCACCTAAGAACAGGCAATGCTTTTCAAGTGCATCATTGGGGTCCCTGTGAGAATCGAGTCTTCATTCCTGTTGCCCACCCCCCTCCCAGCCCCCTCCCAGCCCTGCCCTTGTTGGGAGCTGCTGGGGAGCTCCTGCCGCCTTTAGCCCAGCTTTGCCCTCTGCTCCTCTCGGACCTCAGCTCCCCGAGACATTGCCTGCTCTCTGGCTCTCTGGGAATGTTCTCTGGTTCTCTGCAAGCTGGCTTGGAGGAGACCACAGAGTAAACCATTGGAGCCAAATGGCGAGTCCTCAGCTCAAGTAGCAACAGTGACCTCAGTTCAGCAGATAAAAGTTGCCCTGGGTTTCTGAGAAACCGCTTTCTCAAGTTTTTTTCTTTTTTTTTTTGACAGCCCCCGGCTTCCTCCGAAACAGCTGCTGGCAGCTGCGCAAAGAGCCAACAGCTGGAGAGTCTCTGGACACTCACATGAAACCCACGAGGAATTAATAGTCCAGCCCAACACCCACCCCTCCCTTCCCGGCCCCCCACCCCCACACCCGGCGAGCCCAGCCAAGTTCACCAGTCCGCGCGTTTTAAAGGGCCCAGCAGGGCGCGGGGCGCTCCGTATCACCCGCGGTAGAGCGGGGACCTAGCTCCGCACTTCCCCACCGCGCGCCGTTCCCGCGCCCAGGCGCTAGTGCCGCCCTTGGGAAGCAGGGGCCCTGCCCGCCGTTCTGAGGGGCCCCGGGCCCTGGGAAAGCTCGGTGAGTGCCGGTTACAGGGGCTTGGGCATAAAATGGGCGGAGGAGGGCTCCGAGGGCAGGTAGGTAGACATGAGTTCAGTTCAGTTCAGTTCAGTCGCTCAGTCGTGTCCGACTCTTTGCAACCCCATGAATCGCAGCACGCCAAGCCTCCCTGTCCATCACCAACTCCCGCATCCTGGTAATTTTTGCCCCTGTAGGATCCTGTCAAATCCCAGACTCTAAGGACTTTTGCAAACTGAGACCAGGTTCTGAAAGGTTAGACTCTGAATTGAAAAGGATCGAATAGCAGTGCTATTCGACGTGTCCAAAGACAAGTAGCAGCTGCATCCCCTGGCACCTGGTTAGAAATGTAAATTCATGGGCCCCACCCCACACCTGCTGAGCCTCAGTCTCTGGGACTGGGGAGTATGTGTGTTAACAAGTCCTCCTGAAGATTCTGACCCTGCAGAGAAGTTTGATAGCCACTGACTTAGAGGTCACTTGGGTGTAACACTTGGGCCCCTTACCCCATGCAGAACCCCTAACATAAAGAGCAGTGGGTGCACAGTGAGCCGTAAGGCGTTAGTTACTGGGGTAGATTCAGATACTGCATCATAAGAACTTTGAAACACTCATAGTTTGTAGAAATTGCTGCTGCTACTGCTGCTAAGTCGCTTCAGTCGTGTCCGACTCTGTGCGACCCCATAGACGGCAGCCCACCAGGCTCCCCCGTCCCTGGGATTCTCCAGGCAAGAATGCTGGAGTGGGTTGCCATTTCCTTCTCCAATGCATAAAAGTGAAAAGGGAAAGTGAAGTCGCTCAGTCGAGTCCGACTCTTAGCGACCCCATGGACTGCGGCCCACCAGGGTCCTCCCTCCGTCCATGGGATTTTCCAGGCAAGAGTACTGGAGTGGAGTGCCATTGCCTTCTCCGGTAGAAATTGCTATTCTGTACCAAACTGTGAACTACCATCTCTGAAATTTCCTCGAAACAGCACTCACCACTTTAACAAACATCTCTGAGTTTCTGCTGTGTGTCAGGTTCCAATTAAATTTCTTTCAAAATGAAGAAGGGAGTTATCTGGCTCTTAAGATCTTCAAACTGCTAGCATATTTTTCCTTTAACCAGGATCTTTGTAATTTGGTGTAGTGTTTCATATCTCATTTTTATTTTCGTTTTTAGCATTTAATTGCTCCTTCTGAAGTTATTTTTTTATTATTGTTGTTAACTCAGAATGCCAGAATAGATATTTTGGAAGAGATGTGTTTAGTTTGTGAGTGAGTTCTGAACAAAATTTTTAAGAAAAAAAAGATTCACATTGGCAGGACATATTTTTTGATCTTTGTATTAGTTTATGTAATATATTTTACAAGTAGAATAAATAGGGATCCTGAAATTTCTTATAAATCAAAATGAGAGAGAAGATTTGTCCCCTTTTCTGAAAAGCCCAATGCCAGAGCTAGCTACCTCCTAGGAACTCTGAAAAGGAATCAGTTGCTATGGGGATGTCCCTTGGAAACAATTATGGATGCCAGGTATATCCAAATCATGTGGTTCCTCATTCTCCAAGGTTCTGAACAATTTCTGTAGATGAGGCTGAGAACTTTACTCATGAAATATTCAGTGATGAAGGTTCTGTGAATGGTTTGCTTTCAATTGTGGGGTTTTTATTTATGTTTGTTTGTTTTTCTGCTTCTCCTTTGGTGACTTAATTTAAATATTATGTCTAAATCCATTACTGACTTATTCTGAGACTATGGAAAAATGTTGTATATATTTCTCAGTTTTCTGGATGCAGGATGTATGGTCTTGAGGTGGCACTTGCCAGCATGATTTCAAAGTATCACCCCAGAGCTCCCTACGTGCTGTATGGTTACAACCTGGACTCTACTAATATGTTAAAGCAGAGAAAATGCTGAATACGGTGGCCACATAATTAATTATGTATGCGTGTTTTAATTTAAAACATCTGAAAGGCTTGCTCACTGATGTCAAAGGCTAACTAAATTTTCTTCGAAAACAACTTTGGAAATGTTGGTAAAATTTTAAGCCAGTGCTAGGAAAGTCATGAGCGTCTGAAAATAAAGTTTGTCCCTGTAAACTTTTCTGTATTCCTCAGAATCATGCCTGTACATACTTGTTCGTAAGTACTCAAAGAACATATAATCAGCATCCTTCTGTAACAAAGTATAAGATTTATGACATATATCTTGTTTGCATGTAATTTTATGTTGTGATTTTCTGCCTTCAAGTTCAAATCACCTTCCAAAAGGGAGGACTTTCGAATCTTGGAATATTTACCTAGAACCCTTTAGCTCTAGCAGTGAAGAACAGAAATTCACTTGAAATGTGTACTTTTCATGGCACTGAGGTTTACTTTTAGGATACTGCTGTCAGTCTTGTAGGGTCTAGCTTCAGGTCCTCTCTAACCACGTACAAAGGAGGAAAAGGTAAGAGCTGGGAAAAACTGGGACCTCGGATACAAACAAGATGCATGCCCACCTCCCTCAGGAGGAATAGCTAGCTTGTAGTGCCTGTGACAGTTGCCAGCATTTTTGTTACTCCTGTCAATCCCCAGTGCCTGATGGTACTGCCCTAGATTTTTCTGTTGTTTGAGTTTTGACTTTTCAAGCCATTCTTTGGGGGGTATTCTGTAATCCAAGACTGGGTCTCTGAAAAGCCACTGTGAAATTCCACATTATTTGCAGGGCTCAGAAGATACCTTGAGTCTTCTCCCTTAGCATGGTTATTATTATTATGTTATTATCTTTGACAATAAGGGACATAAAGAGACCTGAATAGTGAGCTGCTGCTGCTGGTAAGTCGCTTCAGTTGTGTCTGACTCTGTGCAACCCCATAGACGGCAGCCCACCAGGCTCCCCCGTCCCTGGGATTCTCCAGGCAAGAACACTGGAGTGGGTTGCCATTTCCTTCTCCAATGCATGAAAGTGAAAAGTGAAAAGTGAAAGGGAAGTTGCTCAGTTGTGTCTGACTGTTAGCGACCCCATAGACTGCAGCCTACCAGCCTCCCCCATCCCTGGGATTTTCCAGGCAAGAGTACTGGAGTGGGCTGCCATTGCCTTCTCAGGAGAGCCTTATAAAGACAGTGTAAGGCAGTGGAAAGAGCATCATCTTTACATTTAGAGAGACCTCAAGTTTTGGGGCAAGATGTACTACCTTAATTTCTCTATCAGTAGTACAGGCATAATTATACGACACGAAGACCTATCTTCTGCTGAGTCATCCACTTTCTGTGTGTATTTCATCGGCCAACCTTTGAGACAAAGGATGTTTGAAAATGTGTTTTTGTAGCTGAGCATGTTGCCCCATTCATTGATACAGAGATTCTGTTGATAACAATGTAGTAATGGGCAATGGGTAGGCAACTAGAAATCTATGTAGCGCAGATGCTGGACAAGAATGGTACTTTGAAGAGCGAGTGACAGTGGATGTGTTGGGTACATGTGAGTGCATTGGGGAATAGAAGGTGAGAGAGAAAGTGTAATAACAAATTTCTAGGCAACTAGGTGGCTTGAGGATGTTCAAGTCAAGCAGACAGGCCCTGAAATAGAAACACTCTGGGCATGATTGCTGTTGTTCAGTCACCAAGTCATGTCCAACTCTCCATGACCCATGAACTGCAGCATATCAGGCTTCCCTGTCCTTAACTATCTCCTTGAGTTTGCTCAAACTCACGTCCGTTGAGTCAGTGATGCCATCCAACCATCTCATCCTCTGTCACCCCCTTCTCCTCTTACACAGCATCAGGGTCTTTTCCAGTGAATCAGCTCTTATCATTAGGTGGCCAAAGTATTGGAGCTTCAGCTTCAGCATCAGCCCCGCCCTTCCAATGAATATTCAGGGTTGATAGCCTTTAGGATTGACTAGTTTAATCTCCTTGCTGTCCAAGTGACTCTCAAGAGTCTTCTCCAACAGCACAGTTCTAAAGCATCAATATTTTGATGCTCAGCCTTCTTTATGTCCAACTCTCACATCCATACATGATACTGCAAAAAGCATAGCTTTGACTCTATGGACCTTTGTCAGTAAAGTGATGTCTCTGCTTTTTAATACACTGGCTAGGTCTGCCACAGCTTTTTTCTTCCAAAGAGTGAATGTCTTTTAATTTCATGGCAGCAGTCACCATCCACAGTGGTTTTGGAGCCCAAGAAAATAAAATCTGTCACTGTTGCCATGATATTGTAATAATAATGATATCTCTATCTAGGTCTTGAAGCAGTTTACTAAATGATTATATCTAAATCTTGCAGTAATCCTGAAAGTTTTTTTTAAGTAGATGTGTTTATTACTATTTCATTAATGAAGAAATTGAGGCTTAAGATGGCAAGAGCACATGCCCAGTTAGTAGAGACCTGCCCTGGACCTTAGCTTTACTTTATTCAGTTCATCTCCTTAATAGAGAGGGAGCAGGTTGTAGAAGAAATGAGAATGAAGATGACTCTGTGATTAGGTAAGAAAAAAAGGAAAGAGGGAGTGTAATGATTTGAGAGTCTACCCTACCTATCAGGGCTTCCCTGATAGCTCAGTTGGTAAAGAATCTGCCTTCAATGCAGGAGACCTAGGTTGGATCCCTGGGTTGGGAAGATCTCCTGGAGAAGGGAATGGCTACCCACTCCAGTATTGTGGTCTAGAGAATTCCATGGACTGTACAGTCCATGGGCTCTCGAAGAATCAGACACAACTGAGCAAGTTTCACTACCTGGGTGCAAATCAAAATGTCATCATTTAATAGCTGTGTGAACTTGGGTGGAGCTTCCCAGGTGGTGGAGTGGGAATCCCCCTGCCAGTGCAGGAGACGCAGGGTCAATCCCTGGGTTGGGAAGGTCCCCTGGAGAAGGAAATGGCAACCCACCCCAGTATTCGTGCCTGGAAAATTCCATGGACAGAGGAGCCTGGCGGGCTACAGTCCGTGGGGTCGCACAGAGTCGGACACGACTGAGCCTGCGCGTGCTTGGGGGAGGTAGTTAACATCACCGTCTTCTTTTATCTACGGGCAAGTGGTAGTCGTGACCCACAGAGGCCGTGGCTAGGAGAAACAATTAAAAATTGATTGAGTTAATTGAGGTTGCTGACAAAATAAATCCAGAAAAAAAAATCTGTAGATTCTGTATAAAGTAGTAACAAGCAGCTAAAAGTATAATGAGAGGAAAATGTCTGTTCCCAACATCAATAAACTACAAAATAGCTGAGAGCCATAAATGTGAAATGTGTTCAACCAACTTCTGTTGGATCCTAATTTTACTCCCCTTGCCCCTCATCCCTTTACCCCCAAAACATATTTAAAACCTGCACAAAAAAACCCAAAGCACCAATGTGGGTATTATGCTTCCAATAAAGAATGAAGCATCTGGTATATGCCAAACAGAGATTAAAAATTATTCCAAAAAAAGAAGAAAATTACTCTGAACTCTAAGGCATTAGAGAAAACAGGTTTATAATAAAAGTGGTCAAAAAATGTAAGACATAATGAAAGGGAAAGCCAAGAAAAGCACAAAAGGAAAATAAAACTGTTACAAAACCAAAACCCATATTAGAAGCAATTAGATATAAGTCAACTTTGTGGAAAATTGAGCTTTGACTTAAATGGCACTTTGGGGAAAAATTTCACAGATTGCAGAGCATATGGACAGAGGAAGAAAACTGGTTAAGGAGAGTAATGGTAATAGAGGACAAATAACAGACAAAAAGCACAAAACCATGTGACTTTCCAGGAAAAAAAAGAGAGAAAGATCAAAGGGAAGTGAAAATAAATATAAAACATATTGCATTTCTTCGGTCTCGAACTATTGTTAATTTCAAGATGCACCATTGATTTAAAAATAGCTTTCAAGAGAATAAAAGTAAATGATTAATTACTGCATGGACATGTTACTTACAAGTTATTTCTTAGTTTGAGAAACACAAAATGTGAAAAAAAATCTTTTAATTGAAGAAATATGGAATTAGATGAAAACTTTGCTAAAGTAAAAGAACATCTAAATTGGCAGATCAAAATCCTCAGTCTCATTATGTTCCAGGAAAACAAAAACAAAGATTAGCATGGTGTTATTGAGATTAATAGATACATTATGTGGACAGAAAAATTAAAAATAAATTAGGCTAACCAAATGAATTATCTCAATAACATCAGATTCTGGAAGGCGATGACTCAGTAACAAAGAACTGAAAGGAAAACTGAAATGGATGAGACCCAAGAATATATTCTATATATAGCCACATTCTATATATGGGTTGTGTTCTATTTCTGTTAAACAGTACTGATTTAGACTGTTGGCAAGTTGAAAATGTATCCGAAAGACAGTCACAATTATGACAGACTTCAGAATATATGACTTAATCCTTTGCTACACAGTGTTTTCAGAGGACCAGCCTCCTTTAGGGTCTTGTTAAATATAAAGAATGCACTCCAGAGCTATTGAATCAGAGCCTGCATTTTAAAAAGACACCCAATATCTGGACAAAACTTTAAATCAAAAAGATACATGCAAGACTATGTTCATAACAGCACTATTCACACAGTGAGACATGAAGAGCACCTAAATGTCCATTGGTGGATGACTGGCTAATGAAGATGTGGTACATATATACAGTGTGGTACATTTCAGGCGTAAAAGATAATGAAATAATGCCATTTGCAGCAACATGAACGGACCTAGAAAGTGTCATACTAACTGAAGTAAGTCAGAAAAAGAAAGGCAAATACCACATGATATCCCTTATACGTGGAATCTAAAATATGACACAAATGAGCCTATGCAAGAAACAAACAGACTCACAGACATAGAGAACATTCTTGTGGTTGCCAAGGGGAGATTGAAAGGGGGAGGGATGGAGTGGGGGTTTGGGATTCAGTTCAGTTCAGTTCAGTCACTCAGTCATGTCTCTGCGACCCCATGGACCGCAGCACGCCAGGCCTCCCTGTCCATCACCAACTCCCAGAGTTTACTCAAACTCATGTCCATTGAGTCAGTGATGCCATCCAACCATCTCATTCTCTGATGTCCCCTCCTCCTCCTGCCTTCAATCTTTCCCAGCATCAGGGTGTTTTACAATAAGTCAGTTCTTCCCATCAGGTGGCCAAAGTATTGGAGCTTCAGCTTCAGCTTCAGCATCAGTCCTTCCAATGAATATTCAGAACTGATTTCCTTTAGGATGGACTGGTTGGATCTCCTTGCAGTCCAAGGAATTCTCAAGAGTCTTCTCCAACACCACATTTCAAAAGCATCAATTCTTCAGTGCTCAGCTTTCTTTATAGTCCAACTCTCATATCGTACATGACTATTGGAAAAACCATAGCTTTGACTAGATGGACTTTTGTTGGCAAACTAATGTCGCTGCTTTTTAATATGCCTTCTAGTTCGGTCATAGCTTTTCTGCCAAGGAGTAAGTGTCTTTTAATTTCATGGCTGCAGTCACCATCTGCAGTGATTTTGGAGTCTAAAAAGATAAAGTCAGTCACTGCTTCCACTGTTTCCCCATCTATTTGCCATGAAGTGATGGGACCAGATGCCATGATCTTAGTTTTCTGAATGTTGAGTTTTAAGCCAACTTTTTCACTCTCCTGTTATACTTTCATCAAGAGGCTCTTTAGTTCTTCGCTTTCTGCCATAAGGATGGTGTCATCTGCATATCCGAGGTTATTGATATTTCTCCCAGCAATCTTGATTCCATCCTGTGCTTCATCCAGCCCAGTGTTTCTCATGATGTACTCTGCATATAAATTAAATAAGCAGAGTGACAATATACAGCCTTGACATACTCCTCTCCTGATTTCGAACATATCTGTTGTTCCATGTCCAGTTCTAACTGCTGCTTCCTGACCTGCATACAGATTTCTCAAGAGGCAAGTCAGGTGAAGTTTTCCACACTTTCTGGTAATCCACAGAGTCAAAGGCTTTGGCATGGTCAATAAAGCAGGAGTAGACGTTTTTCTGGAACTCTCTTGCTTTTTTGGTGATCCAGCAGATGTTGGCAATTTGATATCTGGTTCCTCTGCCTTTTCTAAATTCAGCTTGAACATCTGGAAGTTCATGGTTCACGTACTGTTGAAGCCTGGCTTAGAGAATTTTGAGCATCACTTCACTAGCGTGTGAGATGAGTGCAATTGTGTGGTAGTTTGAGCATTCTTTGGCATTGCCTTTTTTGGGATTGGAATGAAAACTGACCTTTTCCAGTCCTGTGGCCACTGCTGAGTTTTCCAAATTTACTGGCATATTGAGTGCAGCACTTTCATCTTTCAGGATTTGAAATAGCTCAACTGGTGTTCCATCACCTCCACTAGCTTTGTTCATAGTGATGTTTCCTAAGTGATGTTTCCTAAGTTTCCATAGTGATGTTTCCACTTGACTTCTCACTCCAAGGTGTCTGGCTCTAGGTGAGTGATCACACCATCGTGATTATCTGGGTCGTGAAGATCTTTGCTGTACAGTTCTTCTGTGTATTCTTGGCACTTCTTCTTAATATCTTCTGCTTCTGTTAGGTTCATAACATTTCTGTCCTTTATCGAGCCCATCTTTGCATGAAATGTTCCCTTGGTATCTCTAATTTTCTTGAAGATATCTCTAGTCTTTCCCATTCTGTTGTTTTCCTCTATTTCTTTGCACTGATCACTGAGGAAAGCTTTCTTATCTCTCCTTGCTATTCTTTGGGACTCTGCATTCAAATGGGTATATCTTTCCTTTTCACTTCTCTTCTTTTCACAGCTATTTGTAAGGCCTCGTCAGACAGCCATTTTGCTTTTTTTGAATTTCTTTTTCTTGAGGATGGTCTTGATCCCTGTCTCCTGTATGATATCATGAATCTCTGTCCATAGTTCTTCAGGCACTCCCTCTATCAGATCTAATCCCCTGAATCTATTTCTCACTTCCACTGGATAATCATAAGGGATTTGATTTAGGTCATACCTGAATGGTCTAGTGGTTTCCCCCACTTTCTTCAATTTCAGTCCGAATTTGGCAATAAGGAGTTCATGATCTGAGCCACAGTCAGCTTCCAGTCTTGTTTTTGCCGACTCTATAGAGCTTCTCCATCTTTGGCTGCAAAGAATATAATCAGTCTGATTTCAGTATTGACCATCTGGTGATGTCCATGTGTAGAGTCTTCTCTTGTGAATACGCAAAAAGATAGTTTGGGATTAGCAGATGCAAACTGTTATATAGAACAGATAAACAACAAGGACCTACTATACAGCACAGGGAACTATATTCAATATCCTGTGATAAACCATATGGAAAAGAATATGAAAAAGAGTGAATATTCATGGCTAACTGAATGACCTTGCTGTACAGCAGAAATTAACACAACATTGTAAATCAAATCTACTTCAGTAAAACAAAATTTAAAAAATGATGCCCAGGTAATTCTTGGGCATATTAAAGCTGCAGAAACACTGTCCTAATTAACCGCTTCTGAAAAGTCACTTGGCCCAGCACTTCCTAACGGGCTTGTGCTATAAGGACGCTGCATGTGCTGAGTTATTGCTCTCCTTCACCCGGGAGGTGAGGTAGAAGGCCTTGGACTGAGGACCTAAAGCACATTGTCCTTTTCTCTGTGTTCCATGATCTATAATTGTGCTGTCCTGTTAGGTAGCCACTCAACATAGGTGGTTACTAAGCACTTGAAATGTGTCTGAGTTGATTTGTGCTGTGGGAGTAAAATATATACCAGATTTTGAGGGCTTAGTATGAAAAAATAATGTGAAGTGTCTCATTAATAATCTTTATATTGACAATAAATTGATATTTAGATATGTCAGGTTAAGTGAAACATATTATTTAATTCATTTCACCTATTTATTTGGAAGAAAAGCAATGACAGACGTCGACAGTGTATTAAAAAGCAGAGAGATTACTTTGCCTACAAAGGTCTGTATAGTCAAAGCTATGGGTTTTTTTAGTAGTCATGTACAGATGTGAGAGCTGGACAATAAAAAAGGCTGATAGCCAAAGAATTAATGCTTTTGAACTATGGTGCTAGGGAAGATTCTTGAGAGTCCCATGGACAGCAAGGAGATCCAACCAGTCAATCCTAGAGGAAATCAATCCTAAATATTCATTGAAAGGACTGATGCTGAAGCTGAAACCCCAATACTTTGGCCACCTGATGTGAAGAACTGATGCATTGGAAAAGACCCTGATGCTGGGAAAGATTGAAGGCAGAAGGAGAAGGGACAGCAGAGGATGAGATGGTTGGATGGCATCACCAGCTTGATGGACATGAATTTGAGCAAGCTCTGGGAGTTGGTGATGGACAGGGAGGCCTGGCATGCTGCAGACCATGGGATTGCAGAGTCAGACATGACTGAGTGACTGAACTGAACTGACTCAAGGGAAAACAGGGATTATAATGTTATATCAGATAATGTTGAGAGCAAATAATGTTGAGAGCATACTCAGTGAGGCCTCGTTCATGTTTTTTTTTTTTTTTTTTAACTTTCTTCTCTTTCTCCATCTGCTCCTTGTTTTAACCTTCTTTTTAAAAAACTGTTATTTTTTGAGTGCTATTGATAAACAGCAGTAAAGTCTGGGGTAACAACAGTGACCCAAATCAGATATCCTTCTCTGATGGAGTTTCTGACCTTGTGGTGGCACAAGCTGTGTCCAAAGGTCACGTAATAATGATTACAAATGAGTATAATCCACGAGGACAACATAAACCTTAGGAAATAACTAGCCTGTTACAGAAATATATTAAGCTAAACTGTAGGAAATAAAAGAAAATTGACGAAAATATAGTGTAGGGGAAATGCATTGCCTTTATTTTAGTCCTTGAGAAATTATATAGGCAAAAATAAATAAGGATAATCTAATAGATTAATAATAAATTCTATTATTATCAGGAATAATATGATTTTTTGTTCAAACATCTATTAGCCTTTTTAAAACGTGAGCTTATGTTGGTCACATGGGAAACCTCAGTGGATTAAAAAAAGAAATAGCACAGATCACAATCTCTGAATGCAACGCATTGAAGCCAAAAGTAAATAATAAAAGTAGGAGTTACACTCACACTGAAAAATAAAACAGCTTCAATAAAAAAGCCCCAAATTAAAATCTCTAACTATTTAAAAATTTAAAACCATAATTGAAGAATAACTGCCCTATAACAATCATGAAAATGCTCGCTTACCAAAGGCAGTGTTGTAGAGATATAGTTATAATCAGGAAAATGCATTGCTCAAAAAGTTTTCACTCCTAAGAAAAAAAAGAAAGAATAGAAATAATGGCTTAATCATTCAATTCAAGAAATTATAGGAAAACACAAAATGAACCCAAGTAAAGATAGAAACAGAAAATTGAGAATTAAGGCAAAGAAAAATAATAGGATTCATTAATACATGCAAAAAAGTTCTTTGATGAAAAATTTCTCAGTAAAAAGGATGACCTACTGATTGCCATAATCCAGAAAGAAAGAAAGAAAACAAATACATAATATTAGGAAAGAGAAGTTAGAGATAACCCTAGAGGGGAGAGAAAAAAAGAGAAGATAATGTGCCTGATTTTATCATAAACAATTTGAAACCAAGATGCAATGGAAAAAAGAAAGCAAGAATGATAATTACAACATCCACCTGAAGAAGCAGTAGAAAGCTGATGTGGCATCTAACACTGGAAGGAATTAAGACAGCTGAAAGCTAGCACCCTTGACCCTGGGTAAATCCCGTCAAAACTTGAAGTGACAGATGACTCCTCTAACATTTAAAATGTTTAGAAACAAAGAGAAAGGAAGAAAAGCTTCCTAATCATTCTTGTAAATGCAGCAGAATTGATACAAAAACCAAAAAGAGGTCACAAAAAGTAAAAGACATCAGTGTTCCTCACTTCCAAACAATGGTTCAAACTTTCCGAATCAAATACTAGCAAGTAAAATCTGACAGTACATACAAGAGGATGCATGATGACTACCTGGGGTTTGTTCCATAGTAGTTCGATGTTAAGAACTCTAATACGTTACCCACTAAGGTCTTGTTGAGGGCTTCCCAGATAGCTCTAGTGATAAAGGACCCACCTGCCAATGCAGATAGAGTTAAAGAGACATGGATTTGATCCCTGGGTCAAGAAGACCCCCTGGAGGAGGACACAGCAACCCTCTCCAGTACTCTTGCCTGGAGAACCCCATGGAGAGAGGAGCCTGGTGGACTACAGTCCATGGAGTTGCAGAGTTGGACATGACTGAAGTGACTCAGCACACACACACACACACACACACACACATCTTGTTAAAGCTAAGCATATTATTAGTTTGTAAAAGAAAAATATACCTGGTAATTACAGTAGATGTTGAAAAAGTAATATTTCACAGCTATTCACAATTCTCTTAAATTTTGGGTTAAAATAAAATAGGATTTAAAAAAAATTTTTATTTTTTATTGAAGGATAATTGCTTTACAGAATTTTGCTGTTTTCTGTCAAACCTCAACATGAATCAGCCATAGGTATACATATATCCCCTCCTTCTTGAACCTCCCTCCCATCTCCCTCCCCATCCTACCCCTCTAGGTTGATACAGAGCCCCTGTTTGAATTTCCTGAGATATACAGCAAATTCCCATTGGCTATCTGTTTTACATATGGTAATGTAAGTTTCCATGTTGCTCTTTCCATACATCTCACCCTCTCCTCCCCTCTCCCCATGTCCGTAAGTCTATTCTCTATGTCTGTTTCTCCACTGTTGCCCTGGTACTAAATAAATTCTTTAGTACCATTTTTCTAGATTCTGTATATGTGTATTAGAATATGGTACTTATCTTTCTCTTTCCAACTCACTTCACTCTGTGTAATAGGTTCTAGGTTCATCCACTTCATTAGAACTGACTCAAATGTGTTCCTTTTTATGGCTGAATAATATTCCATTGTGTATATGTACCACAACTTCTTTATCCATTCACCTGTCGATGGATATCTAGGTTGCTTCCATGTTCTAGCTATTGTAAACAGTGCTGCAATGAACAATGGGATACATGTGTCTTTTTCAATTTTGGTTTCCTCATCAAAAAATCTACAAACAATAAATGCTGAAAAGAATGTGGAGAAAAGGGAACACTCTTGCACTGTTGGTAGGGATGTAAATTGATACAGCCACTGTGGAAGACGGTATGGTGATTCCTTAAAAAACTAGGAATAAAACCACCATATGACCCAGCAATCTCACTCCTAGGCATGTACCCTGAGGATTTTTTTTTTAATATGGTGTGGGGTGTCAGAAGATTAGCCAAGATGGTGTGTTCAGACTCTCTCGTCCTTTGTTTTGTAATTAATGACTATGTAACAGCGTTGGATGGCATCACCGACTCAATGGACATGAGTTTGGGTAAACTCTGGGAGTTGATGATGGACAGGGAGGCCTGGTGTACTGCGGTTCATGGGGTCTCAAAGAGTCGGACACGACTGAGTGACTGAACTGAACTGAACTGAACAGCTGAGATCATTTATAGCACCGCACACGCACATCATGAGGTACTCACTTGGTCGGGGCAACTGTGTGCAGTATGCCTAAATAACCTTCACCTGGAAAAGCCCTGAAGGGTTGTGTGAGGTTATGTTGTGTTATGCTCTGTCTGCTGCTATGGCTGCTGTGTCAGCCAGGAGAGAATAAACACATCTGCAGTTCCTACCGGAGAAGGCAATGGCACCCCACTCCAGTACTTTTGCCTGGAGAATCCCATGGACGGGGGAGCCTGGTGGGCTGCAGTTCATGGGGTCGCTGGAGTTGGACGCGACTGAGTGACTTCACTTTCACTTTTCACTTGCATGCATTGGAGAAGGAAATGGCAACCCACTCCAGTGTTCTTGCCTGGAGAATCCCAGGGACAGGGAAGCCTGTTGGGCTGCCGTCTATGGGGTCGCACAGAGTCGGACACGACTGAAGCGACTTAGCAGCAGCAGCAGCAGTTCCTACAGCGCTCCAGTCTCTTAGCTCGTGCCTGGCCTACCCTGGGTTCAGCAGACAGTGCAGGCTGTTCAGTGTGAACAGCAAAACAACTGGCATCAGAAACAGGGTCAGCAATACAACTGGCGTAGTTGGCAGGATACCCAGGGGGTAGGGGAGCCTGAGGCTCCACTGGGTGGAGGAAGCCAATGGCCACCAGATAGTATGTGGTACTGTGTGACTGTGGTCCTCTCGGGCGTCGGCTCTGGTGGAAGACTGGGAGGCGGTGGACGGTTCACCAGAGAGCATTGAGAAGGTGTTACGAAGGTGGTGAGTTCCCCTTTGCTGAACAAGGTGGCATAGACTGCTGCTGGCACTGTGGGGTGGATTTTCCTGATTGCCCTGAAGGCTAACAAAGGTAGTAATCTCAGTGATGCCAAGCCAATGACCATTGTGAAGGGACGCTTGGAAGAGCTAGAGCAATGTATATTGGTGTTAGAGCAAGAGCCCTGTGACCGTGAAGAAGCCGGCATCTCTGACAGCCAGGTGGTAAGTGTTGGTGACGATGAACCTTTTGAGATGGCGGGAATGGATTCACGCTGCCAGCCCCACCGTTTGGTGCAATGTGGGAAAGCTCCCGGATACTATGAGTAAATGGCATACCCATGCTGAGTTGACCCAAGGGGTGAGAGAACTGGGCATGAAGCAGTCGGTATTTAACCCAACGACCTGAGGCCCAGATGATGAGCACTTTGCTGGTGGCATTCAATACACCATTTTGAACAAAGCCCCATCTACTTCTTTTGGATCCCTGACTGCTCTTCTTGCACCCTATGTGGGGTGCCCCATCTGTGAAGGGACCTCAGTGGTGGCTCGCTTGGGAGAAATAGAGGGGTGGCAGCAGGCAAAAAGTGTCAGGAGTGTGAAGATCCCGAAGCGGGGCTGAACCGGGAAAGGCCCCGTCCGGGTCATGCGGATGCAAATGTGGGCTGATTCGTGCAGAGGTGTACTGTAAAGGCTGTGTCCTCTCCTGCAAGTTTAGAACAGTGTATCGTGTAAAGTGTGACGTGCTTATAACCTCTGACTCTCTTGCACACTTAGAACAGTGTGAACACATTCCACCCTGAACAGTAGAACATATTCCAAAGCATTTGGAATATGCGGGTGGGCCGTGAACGCCACAAAAACCCCCTCTTTGGTGGACCGGCACCTGTGGAGTGTTTTGTGGGTCCTTAAAAGTCCCGGAGGGGTGGGGTTGCCTCTGTGGAGGCCTTCCTGCAATCTCACAAGGACAGACAGTGGACCTGACTTGGCCATGGCAGATAAAGGCACTCCACCTGTGGAGGGTGGCTCTTCTATCCCTGTGGATAGAAGACGAGGACTGCAACATGCGTTCCAGGTGACACCTGGAGTTGGGTTTTGCTACGTGTTGGGGATGTAATTGCTTATTGTAGCTGATGCAAGAAGTGAATCTAAGGGTCAGTGTTACTCCCCAAGGGGAAAATCGCAGATGGACCGGGCGTAGAATGTGAGGCGAGAGACCCTGAAGGGGTGGAGTGCCGGGAGAGGGCAAATTAGCCAGGCTGGCGTGTTCAGGCTCTCTTGCCCCACGTTTTGTGATAATGACTATGCAACAGCTGAGATCATCATAGCACTGCACATGCGCGTCATGAGGTGCTCGCTTGGTCAGGGGTTGCCGTGTCAGTACGCCCGCATAAGCCTCACCTGGGAAAGCCCTGAAGGGCTGCGTGCGGTTGTGTTGTGTTGTGCTGTTTGCTGCTATGGCTGCTGCGTCAGCCAGCAGAGAGGCTGTGTTAACGGCTTCCATTCCGGCAGGGAGAGAATAAATGCATTTGCAGTTCCTACAGCTCCTCTCATTCTCTTCCAGCCCCTTATCTTGCGCCTTGCCCACCCTGGTTCAGCGAGCAAGGCGGACAGTGTGAAAAGCAAGACAACTGGCGTCACAAAAGGATCAGCAATACACATGGTTAGAAATATATGTTACAAACCAACTGCCAGCATATCACACTTTAATGGTGAAGCATTTGAAATTTTACCATTAAGTTAGGAACATTATCAACATCATTATTTAACATTACTTTCAAAGTTCTGGTCAATATAACAGGATAAAGTAATATAAGAGATAGACATTTAGGAAGGAGGAGACAAAGTAATCATTATTTCCATTTAAACTCAGAATATACTAGAAAAGTCTAAATGACTCAACAAGAGTGTTTAGGAAAGTGGCCAGTATAAATAATCATTTAGTAAAGTGAGTAGAAGAAAATATTCCATTTATAATAACAACAAAAAATATAAAACACCCAGGACTGTGTATATTTATTAATGTTAAGAGTGTATCCAGGGCTGCTGCTGCTGCTGCTGCTGTCGCTTCAGTCGTGTCCGACTCTGTGCGACCCCATGGACGGCAACCCACCAAGGTCCCCTGTCCCTGGGATTCTCCAGGCAAGAACACTGGAGTGGGTTGCCATTTCCTTCTCCAATGCATGAAAGTGAAAAGTGAAAGTGAAGTCGCTCAGTCATGTCCGACTCTTAGCGACCCCATGGACTGCAGCCCAGCAGGCTCCTCCATCCATGGGATTTTCCAGGCAAGAGCACTGGAGTACTGCCTGGCAACAGTACTTGCCATTGCCTTCTCTGGTATCCAGGGCAGGACAAGACAAACACTGATGAGGGGAAATGGCTCTTAAGAATCTTAGGTATATAGTTCATAGGAGAAATATAATTTGCAAGCTCACTAGTAATTACAGGAATTCAGAGAGCCATGCGGTAGTATGAATTTCCCTCTTTATTCAGGATTCCAAAACTTTAACAGTGTGTGACGAGAATGTGAAGACATAAGTTCCCATATGTTCCAGGGAGATGTAATTTAGTACCACATTTTTGTTGCAATTGCTTAATATTGATTATAATTTTAGATATACATTCCCTTTGACCCAGAGTTTCCCCTCCTAGTAAGTTTCCTATAAAAGTACTTTTCCCTTGTGCTGTGAAGTTTATTGCAACATTGCTTAGGATTGTGAAAAAATTGGAAACATTCTAAGTATTCATCTATAGAGAGTTGGCTAAATGAGTTCGGATACCTTGGTATAGTAGAGTACTTACTATACAGCTGTTAGGAAGAATAAGAACAAGAGCAGAATTAACAGTAGTTAACAATAATCATTGACTAATCAGAAACAATGTTGGTTTCAACTAGTATGACAATACTGGTCAGGGACAGTTATGGACTTTCAAATAAGAAAGTGGGTGAACAGCTAATGTGAATATTAATAAAGTATGAATGAGGTAGATATATTTAGGAAGAATAATTAAGCCAACAATTGGTTTTAAAATTTAAAAACTCATATCAAGCAGGATAATAGAGATTAAAACATAATATTAAACTTGTCTAATTATTCAGTGCAAAGCTGGCAGCCTGCTGCCAAACAAAATTTTACTGAAACACAGCTTTATAGGGCCAATTTATTCATTCAGTACAGAAGGCATAGAGAACAGGGCCCACAGAAGTCAATGAAATGCCTTAATTTCTTTAAAAGATAGAAAAAAAATCAAATTTTTAGGGTCAAAATATTTAATTTTTTTTCTCACATCAGGAAAACAATGCAATGTTAGAGCCCACAAGAGTCTATTAATTTTTTCCAAAACAAACAAAAAAAATAATTCATGTATCTAAAGTTATTTAAATATAATTTTTAATTTACTTCTGTATTGGGAGGGAGCCCATACCAGAAGTTGTTAGGCCCCACAGAAGGCCTAAAGCAGTTCTGCAACCATGCTGGTGTGTTTGCATATTGTCTGCAGCTGATTTCGCAAGTGCAGAATTGAGTAGTTATTTGTATACAAATTCCAGGAAAAATTTCCTGATCCTTGGCTTAGTGTATTAGTACTCATGATGTACTCAAAAAGCCTCTTGATGACAGTGAAAGTGGAGAGTGAAAAAGTTGGCTTAAAGCTCAACATTCAGAAAACAAAGACCATGGCGTCTGGTCCCATCACTTAATGGGAAATAGATGGGGAAACAGTGGAAACAGTGTCAGACTTTATTTTTGGGGGCTCCAAAATCACTGCAGATGGTGACTGCAGCCATGAAATTAAAAGACGCTTACTCCTTGGAAGAAAAGTTATGACCAACCTAGATAGCATATTGAAAAGCAGAGACATTCCTTTGCCAACAAAGGTCCGTCTAGTCAAGGCTATGGTTTTTCCAGTGGTCATGTATGGATGTGAGAGTTGGACTGTGAAGAAGGCTGAGCACCGAAGAATTGATGCTTTTAAAGTGTGGTGTTGCAGAAGACTCTTGAGAGTCCCTTGGATGGCAAGGAGATCCAACCAGTCCATTCTAAAGGAGATCAGTCCTGGGTGTTGTTTGGAAGGAATGATGCTAAAGCTGAAACTCCAGTACTTTGGCCACCTCATGTGAAGAGTTGACTCATTGGAAAAGACTCTGGTGCTGGGAGGGATTGGGGGCAGGAGGAGAAGGGGACGACAGAGGATGAGATGGCTGGATGGCATGACTGACTCAATGGACGTGAGTCTGAGTGACCTCCGGGAGTTGGTGATGGACAGGGAGGCCTGGCGTGCTGCGATTCATGGGGTTGCAAAGCATCAGACATGACTGAGCGACTGAACTGAAATGAACTGACCTCATGTTGTTAAACAAAATCATCTTTATAAACTGAATTTTACTTTTAATACTATCCTGACCATGAACTTTTAAGAAAAAAGTTGTATCTTTTAAAGTCTTTGTATTAAAGAAGAAATGTCAACTATGGCAGTTAAAATTTTTAATAGAAGGAAAATGACCAAATAACCTATATTTAGATTAAATTATCTTCATGCCAGACTTCACAAAAAATATAAAGAGAATGAAGACAAAAAGGAAATTTTAAGGGAAAAAAAAAAATCTCCAAATAGTATGCTGTTCCAAATAGACATAAGTGGCAAAAAACATCTGCCTTCTGTGGCATGGATATAGCACAGTGACCTCATGAATAATTCAGCAGCTGACAGTATTAAGAGTATTGTTCCTGAGATCTAATGCCAATTGTTTATAATTCTGCTACTAGAGTTTAAAGATAACAATAATAGCTCACAGGCATTGGCATACAATTTTAGATTTATTTTTGGATTCCTCAAATTTGTATTATGATAGGTCTATTTTAGCTTAGACTAAAAAATCTTAATTTTAAGATTCAGACTCTTGGCATTCAGGTGTCACAGGTCATGATTCATTTATTCATAAGATTTCTGGAAGATTATTTCCAAACTGATATGAGTTTTGTCTCTAGGGATGGGAATGTGTATCCTGTGGTTTACCAACATAGAAGGGCAGTGGAAATGGTCCATGTGGCTAAGAAGGATCAGATTGTTACCAACACTAATTAGACTGGCCAGCTCATTGGGATACTAGGAAGCAGGTCAACCTGGGATTAGTAATGTTTTTAAAGTCTCTGTGCACCCCTTTATGCCTATTCCAGATCAGACCACTCCTACCTCCCTGCCCTTGGTATGCCATGCTCAAGGTCACATAATCTATCATCCAAACTGGGCACATCAACTGTTCAGTTCAGTTCAGTTCAGTCACTCAGTCGTGTCCGACTCTTTGTGACCCCATGAATCGCAGCACGCCAGGCCTCCCTGTCCATCACCAACTCCCGGAGGTCACTCAGACTCACGTCCATCGAGTCAGTGATGCCATCCAGCCATCTCATCCTC
This sequence comes from Bos taurus, assembly GCF_002263795.3. Taxonomy (NCBI): domain Eukaryota; kingdom Metazoa; phylum Chordata; class Mammalia; order Artiodactyla; family Bovidae; genus Bos; species Bos taurus. The sequence goes on along the minus strand of NC_037328.1, from coordinate 151,919,957 downwards.
TGTCGTCCCCTTCTCCTCTTGCCCCCAATCCCTCCCACCATCAGAGTCTTTTCCAATGAGTCAACTCTTCACATGAGGTGGCCAAAGTACTGGAGTTTCAGCTTTAGCATCAGTCCTTCCAAAGAAATCCCAGGGCTGATCTCCTTCAGAATGGACAGGTTGGATCTCCTTGCAGTCCAAGGGACTCTCAAGTGTCTTCTCCAACACCACAGTTCAAAAGCATCAATTCTTCGGTGCTCAGCTTTCTTCACAGTCCAACTCTCACATCCATACATGACCACTGGAAAAACCATAGCCTTGACTAGACGAACCTTTGTTGGCAAAGTAATGTCTCTGCTTCTCAATATGCTATCTAGGTTGGTCATAACTTTTCTTCCAAGGACTAAGTGTCTCTTAACTTCATGGCTGTAGTCACCATCTTCAGTGATTTTGGAGCCCCCAAAAATAAAGTCTGACACTGTTTCCACTGTTTCCCCATCTATTTCCCATTAAGTGATGGGACCAGATGCCATGGTCTTTGTTTTCTGAATGTTGAGCTTTAAGCCAACTTTTTCACTCTCCTCTTTCACCTTAATCAAGAGGCTTTTTAGTTCCTCTTCACTTTCTGCCATAAGGGTGATGTCATCTGCATATCTGAGGTCATTGATATTTCTCCCAGCAATCTTGATTCCAGCTTGTGCTTCTTCCAGACCAGCATTTCTCATGATGTACTCTGCATAGAAGTTAAATAAGCAGCGTGACAATATACAGCCTTGATGTACTCCTTTTCCTATTTGGAACCAGTCTGTTGTTCCATGTCCAGTTCTAACTGTTGCTTCCTGACCTGCATATAGGTTTCTCAAGAGGCAGGTCAGGGGGTCTTGTATTCCCATCTCCTTCAGAATTTTCCACAGTTTATTGTGATCCACACAGTCAAAGGCTTTGGCATAGTCAATAAAGCAGAAATAGATGTTTTTCTGGAACTTACTTGCTTTTTCCATGATCCAGTGGATGTTGGCAATTTGATCTCGGGTTCCTCTGCCTTTTCTAGAACCAGCTTGAACATCTGGAAGTTCATGGTTCACATATTGCTGAAGCCTGGCTTGGAGAATTTTGGGCATTACTTTACTAGTGTGTGAGATGAGTGCAATTGTGCGGTAGTTTGAGCATTCTTTGGCATTGTTTTTCTTTGGGATTGGAATTGCTGGAGCAGCCGTGAAGAGATACCCCACAACCAAGGTAAGAGAAACCCAGGTAAGACAGTAGGTCCTGCACGAGGGCATCAGAGGGCAGACACACTGAAACCATAATCACAGAAAGCTAGTCAATCTAATCACACTAAGGACCACAGCCTTGTCTAATGCAATGAAACCATGCCCATGGGGCCACCCAAGATGGGCGGGTCATGGTGGAGAGGTCTGACAGAATGTGGTCCACTGGAGAAGGGAATGGCAAACCACTTCAGTATTCTTGCCTTGAGATCCCCATGAACAGTATGAAAAGGCAAAATGATAGGATACTGAAAGAGGAACTTCCCAGGTCAGTAGGTGCCCAATATGCTACTGGAGATCAGTGGAGAAATAACTCCAGAAAGAATGAAGGGATGGAGCCAAAGCAAAAACAATACCCAGCTGTGGATGTGACTGGTGATAGAAGCAAGGTCTGATGCTGTAAAGCACAATTTTCATAGGAACCTGGAATGTCAGGTCCATGAGTCAAGGCAAATTGGAAGTGGTCAAACAGGAGATGGCAAGAGTGAATGTCGACATTCTAGGAATCAGCAAACTAAAATGGACTGGAATGGGTGAATTTAACTCAGATGACCATTATATCTACTACTGTGGGCAGGAATCCCTTAGAAGAAATGGAGTAGCCATCATGGTCAACAAAAGACTCCGAATGCAGTACTTGGATGCAATCTCAAAAACAACAGAATGATCTCTGTGCGTTTCCAAGGCAAACCATTCAATATCACAGTCTATGCCCCAACCAGTAACGCTGAAGAAGCTGAAGTTGAATGGTTCTATGAAGACCTACAAGGCCTTTTAGAGCTAACACCCAAAACAGATGTCCTTTTCATTATAGGGGACTGGAATGCAAAAGTAGGAAGTCAAGAAACACCTGGAGTAACAGGCAAATTTGCCCTTGGAATACGGAATGAAGCAGGGCAAAGACTAATAGAGTTTTGCCAAGAAAATGCACTGGTCATAGCAAACACCCTCTTCCAACAACACAAGAGAAGACTCTACACATGGACATCACCAGATGGTCAACACTGAAATCAGATTGATTATATTCTTTGCAGCAAAAGATGGAGAAGCTTTATACAGTCAACAGAAACAAGACCAGGAGCTGACTGTGGCTCAGAACATGAACTCCTTATTACCAAATTCAAACTTAAATTGAAGAAAGTAGGGAAAAGCACTAGACCATTCAGTATGACCTAAATCAAATCCCTTATGGTTATACAGTGGAAGTGAGAAGTAGATTTAAGGGCCTAGATCTGATAGATAGAGTGCCTGAGGAACTATGGACTGAGGTTCGTGACATTGTACAGGAGACAGGGATCAAGACCATCCCCATGGAAAAGAAATGCAAAAAAGCAAAATGGCTGTCTGAGGAGGCCTTACAAATAGCTGTGAAAAGAAGAGAAGCGAAAAGCAAAGGAGAAAAGGAAAAATATAAGCATCTGAATGCAGAGTTCCAAAGAATAGCAAGAGGAGATAAGAAAGACTTCCTCAGGGATCAATACAAAGAAATAGAGGAAAACAACAGAATGGGAAAGACTAGAGATCTCTTTAAGAAAATTAGAGATACCAAGGGAGCATTTCATGCAAAGATAGGCTCGATAAAGGACAAAAATGGTATGGACCTAACAGAAGCAGAAGATATTAAGAAGAGGTGGCAGGAATACACAGAAGAACTGTACAAAAAATATCTTCATGACCAAGATAATCACGATGGTGTGATCACTCACCTAGAGCCAGACATCCTGGAATGTGAAGTCAAGTGGGCCTTAGAAAGCATCACTACGAACAAAGCTAGTGGAGGTGATGGAATTCCAGTTGAGCTATTTCAAACCCTGAAAGATGATGCTGTGAAAGTGCTGCACTCAATATGCCAGTGAGTTTGGAAAACTCAGCAGTGGCCACAGGACTGGAAAAAGTCAGTTTTCATTCCAATCCCAAAGAAAGGCAATGCCAAAGAATGCTCAAACATGAACTGTATTGATGTATAATTCATATACAGTATAATGCATCCATTTTAAGTGTATTTTTAAAATTGTTTTGGCAAATGCATACTTCCATCTGACCACAATCAATACAGAGATCATTTTTATTATCCTTGGTAGATTCCTAATGCCCAAATGAGGCTCACAGCAAAACTGAGCAGGAGGTACAGGGAGTTCCCATATGCTCCCTGCCCCCACACATGAACACACACGGCCGCCCCCCCATGCCCCGATCAAACTGATTCATTGGTTATAATTGATGAACACATTAATTAATTGTATTAACTGTATTAATTGTATTAACACATCACAATCACCAAAGCCCATAATTTACATTAGGGTTTACTCTTGGTGTTTCATATTCTATGGGTTTGGGGATGTGTATAATGTCACATATCCACCATTATAGTATCATAGAGAATAGCTTCATTCCCCTCTCTCCACAAATGCTGGCAACCTCTCATCTTGTCACTATTTCCATAGTTTCCTTTGCCATAATATTATAGAATTGGAATCATATAGAATGTAGCCTTTCAAATTGGCTCTTTCACTTATTAATATTCATTTTAGATCCCTCTAAATCTTTTCATAGCTTGTTAGCTCATTTCTTTTTACCACTAATATTCCATGGTCTGTTGTATCAAAATATATTTATCCATTGCACCAAAATGTATTTATCCATTCACCTATTAAAAGATATCTTGCTTGCTTCCAAACTTTGGAAATTATGAATAAAACTACCATAAATTTATCCATGTGCAGATTTTTGTGTGAGTATAAGTTTTCAACTCATTTGGTTAAATACTAAGGAGTGTGATTGTTGGATCATATGGTAAGAAAATGTTTAGTTTTTTAAGAAACTAACAAAGTGTCTTCCATAAGGGCTATACTATTTTGCAGTCCCATCAGCAATAAATGAAAGTTTGTTTTGCTTCATATCCATGCCAGCATTTTGGTTGTCAATAATTTGGATTCTTGCTATTCTAATAGATGTGTGATGTTACCTGATTGTCTTAATTTGCAATTCTTAATAATATACAGTGTGGACTATCTTTTCATATGCTTATTTGCCATCTAGTGTATCTTCTTTGGTGAGGTGTCTGTTCAGATCTTTGCCCACATTTTAATTGTGTTGTTCTCTTACTTATTGTTGAATTCTAAGAGTTCTTTGTATAGTCTGGATAGAAGTCCTGTGTCAGATACATGTTTTGCAAATATTTTTTTTTACTCAGTCTGTGACTTGTCTTCCCATTCTCTTGACAATGTCTTGTGCAGAGCAAGAGTTTTGTAATGAAGTCCAGCTTATGCATTATATCTTTCATGGATCATGCCTTTGATATGGTATCTAAAATGTCATTATCAAACTGAGGTCAAACAGATTTTCTCCTATGCTACCTTCTAGGAGTTTGATAGTTTTACATTTTACTTTGAGGTTTATGGTCCACACTGACTTAATTTTAGTGGAGGGTATAAGGTCTGGGTCTAGATTACCTTTTTGGGGGGCATGTGAATGTCCAGTTTTTCCAACATGGTTTGTTGAAAATTAGATGATTTCTCCATTTTATTGTCCATGCTTCTTTGTCAAAGATCATTGACTATATTTGTGTGAGTCTACTTCTGGGCTCTCTATTTTGATCCATTCTTTTGCCAATACCACACTGTCTTGCTTACTGTAACTTTATAAAAAAAATCTTGAAGTCAGTGTCAGGCTTCTGATTTTGTTCTTCTTCAATGTTCTGTAAGCCATTCTGAGTCTTTTGCCTCTCTGTATACAATTTTAGAATCAGTTTGTCAATATCCACAAAGTAACTTGTTGGGATTTTGATTGGGGTTGAATTGAATCTATAGATCAAGTTGGGAATAACTGATATCTTGACAATCTAAGTCTTCCTATCCATAAACATGGAATACCTCTCCATTTATTTAATTCATTCCTTAGAGTGTTATAGTTTTCCTCATATAGATCTTATATATATTTTAAAAATTTATATCTAAGTATTTAAGTTTTGGAGATACTAACATCAATGGCATTGTGTTTTTAATTTAAAATTCCAATTGTTCATTGTTGGAATATGGGAATGTAATGGACTTTTGCATATTAACTTTTTATCCTGCTACCATAATTCCAGGAATTTTTTGTGGATTCTTTGGGATTTTGTACATAGATAACCATATCATCTGCAAATAAAGACAGTTATATTTCTTCCTTTCCAGTTGGTATGCAAATGTTAAGAAAATTCCCTCTATTCCTAGTTTGTATTTTTCTTTATGTATTTGATGTGATGAATTACATACATGATTTTTGAATGTTGAACCAGGTTTGCGTTCCTGGGATAAATTCCACTTCACCACGGTGTACGATTCTTTTCATACGCTGTTCGCTTTGATTTGCTAACATTTTTTGAGGATTTTGGCATCTACATTCATAAATGATACTGGTCTGTAGTTTTTCTGTTTTGTAATGTTTTATCTGGCTTTGGTATAAGGGTAATTCTGGCTTCATAGAATGATTTAGGCAGTATTCTCTCTGCTTCTATCTCTTGGAAGAAATTGTAAAGAACTGGCGTAAGTGTTTGGTAGAATTACCAGTGAACCTGTCTGAGCCTGGTGCATTCAATTTTGGAAGGTCATTAATTGTTGATTCAATTTATTTAATAGATGCGACCTATTCTGATTGTCTATTTCTTCTTGTGTGAGTTTTGGCAGATTGTGTCTTTCAGAAAATTTGTCCACTTCACCTAGGTTATAAATTTGTGAACATAGAGTTGTTCATAATTGTTCTTGCAGTCATGAAATCTAATATCCTTTTTAATGTTCACATCCAGATCTTGAGTTCCTTAGAGCAGAATTCTGGCTTAAATTGAAGAAAGTAGGGAAAACCACTAGGCCACTCAGGTATGACTTAAATCAAGTCCCTTATGATTACACAGTGGAGGTTATGAATAGATTTAAGGGATTAGATCTGGTAGACAGATTGCCTGAAGAACTATGGACAGAGGTTCATAACATTATACAGGAGACAGTGACCAAAACCATCCCAAAGAAAAAGAAATGCAAGCAGGCAAAGTGGCTGTCTAAGAGACTTTACAAATAGCTAAGGGAAGAAAAGAAGTAAAAGGCAAGGGAGAAAGGGAAAGGTTTCCCGAACTGAATGCAGAGTTCCCGAACAGCAGGGAGAGATAAGAAGGCCTTCTTAAATAAGCAGTGCAAGGAAATAAAGGAAAACAATAGAATGGGAAAGACTAGAGATCTCCTCAAGAAAATTTGAGACATCAAGGGAACATTTCATGCAAGAATGGGCATGATAAAGGACAGAAACAGTAAGAAGCAGAAGGGATTAAGAAGAAATGACAAGAATACCGAGGAACTGTACAAAAACAGTCTTAATGACCTGGATAATCCACGATGGTGTGGTCACTTACCTAAGCCAGACATCCTGGAATATGAAGTCAAGTGGGATCTAGGAAGAATTACTATGAACAAAGCTAGTGGAGGTGATGGAATTCCAGCTGAGCTCTTTCAAACCCTACAAGATGAGGCTATTGAAGTGTTGCACTCAATATGTCAGGAAATTTGGAAAACAGCAGTTGCCGTAGGGCTGAAAAGGTCAGTTTTCATTCCAATCCCAAGGAAGGGCAGTGCCAAAGAGTGTTCCAACTACCATATAATTGTGCTCATTTCACATGGTAATAAGGTTATGCTCAAAATCCTTCAAGCTAGGCTTTAGCAGTATGCAAACTGAGAACTTATAGATGTACAAGCTGGGTTTGTAAGGTTTAGAAAAGGCAGAGAGGAACCAGAGATCAAATTGCCAGCATTCACTGGATCATGGAGAAAGCAAGGGAATTCCAGTAAAACAACTACTTCTGCTTCATTGACTATGCTAAAGCCTTTGACTGTGTGGGTCACAAGATTGTGGAAAATTCTTAAAGAGATGGAGTAGCAGATAACTTGAATTGTCTCCTGAGAAACCTGTATGCAGGTCAAGAAGCAACAGTTATAACCAGACATGGAACAATGGACTGGTTCAAAACTGGGAAAGGAGTACGACAAGGCTGAATGTTGTCACCCTGCTTATTTAACTTCTATGCAGAGTACCTCATGTGAAATGCTGGGCTGGGTGAATCACAAGCTGAAATCAATATTACCAGGAGAAATATCAGCAACCTCAGATATGCAGATGATACCACTCAAATGGCAGAAAGTGAAGAGGAACGGAAGAGCCTCTTTGAGGGTGAAAGAAGAAAGTGAAAAAGCTGGCTTAAAATTCAAATTTTGAAAAAACTAAAATCATGGCATTTGGTTACATCAGTTCATGGCAGATAGAAGGGAGGAAAGTGGAAGCAGTGACAGATTTTAGTTTCTTGGGCTCCAAAATCACTGCAGATAGTGAGTATAGCCATGAAATTGATAGACACTTGTTCCTTGGAAGGAAAGCTATGACAAACCTAGACAGTGTGCTAAAAAGCAGAGACATCGCTTTGCCAACAAAAGTCTGTTAGAGTGAAAGCTAAGCTTTTTCCAGTAGTCATGTACAGAGGGAGAACTGGACCATAAAGTAAGCTGAGCACCCCAAAATTGATGCTTTCAAATTGTGGCATTGGAGAAGACTCTTGAGAGTCCCTTGGACAGCAAGGAGATAAAACCAGTCAATCTGAAAGGAAATCAACCGTGACTATTCATTGGAAGGACTTGTGCTGAAACTGAAGCTCCAATACTTTGGCCACCTTAAGGGAAGAGCCAACTCATTGGAAAAGACCATAATGCTAGGAAAGTTTGATGGCAAAAGGAGAAGGGGGTGGCAGAGGATGAGGTGGTTAGATAGTATCACCAGCTCTATGGACATGAATTTGAGCAAACTCTGGGAGATAGTGGAGGACAGAGGAGCCTGGTGTGCCCATGAGGTTGCAAAGAGTTGGAGATGATTTAGTGACTGAACAACGATAACAACGATGTCCATGTCATCTAAGTGATGTCCCTTCTTTAACTTCTGATGTTAGTAATTTGTGCCTTTTTTCTTAGTTACGCTGCCTAGAGGTTTATAGATTTACTTGATCTTTTCAAATAATGTTCTGTTTTGTTTATTTTTTTTTCTCTATTTCCTGTTTTCAATGTCATTGATTGTGTTGCATTAAAAAAAATTTCCCTTTCCTCTCTTTGGATTTAATTTTCTCTCTTTTTTAAGAAATTTCTTAAAGCAGATGCTTATATGATGCTTAGATGATTGATTTTAGATCTCTCTTCTTTCCTGAAATATACATTCAATACTCTGGATTTCCCTTTAAAATACTACTTTTGCTGCATTCCACAAATTTGGATAAGCTGTTTTTTCATTTTTATTTAGTTCAAAGTATTTAGAATTTTTTTTTTTGAAATTTTGTCTTTAACCCATGTGTTATTTAAATGTGTGTTATTTAATCTCCAAGCATTTTGGTACTTTCTAATTATCATTATTGATTTCTAGTTTAATTCCACTGTGGTCTAAGAGCAGACATTGTATGATCTGTATTTCTTTACATTTGTTAAAGTGTGTTTCATGGCCTAGAATGTGGCCTATCTCAGTGAATGCTCTATGTGAGATTGAAAAGAATGCATATTTTCAATTGTTGAATAACATATTTTATAGTTGTCAATTCTCTTAAAAAATGCGCAACAGTTTCCTTACTGATTTTCTCTCTGCTGGATCTGCCCAATTCTGAGAGAGGGATGTTGAAGTTTTCTACTATAATAATGGATTGATCTACTTCTCCTTACAATTCTACTGGTTTTTGTCTCACTGATTTTGATGCCCTGTTTTTAGATGCATATACGTTACGGATTACTGTGTCTTCTTGGAGTATTGATCCCTTATCATTTTGTAATGTCTGTCTTTATCACTGATAATTTTCCTTACTTGAAAGTTTGTTTTTCTGAAATTCATAGCATTGTTCTATCTTTTAGCATATTTTTTCCATCCACTTTCTTTACTCTATTTGTGTCTTCATACTTAAAGTGGGCTTCGACTACATATAATAGGGTCTTTTTTGGATACATTCTAATAATTGCTGTCTTTTAATGGAAGTCATTAGACCAATGACATTTATAGTGATTATTGATGTAGTTGGGTTCCCATATATATATATAACAAACATATATAGTTTGTTAATTTTCTACCTGTTGCCCTTGTTCTTTATATTTGTGTCTTCTACTCTTTTTATGTCTTTTGATTTTTTAATTAATTGAGAATTTTATATGATTCCATTTTTTTCTTTCTTAGTGTATCAGTTATCTTTTAAAAAAACCTTTTTAGTGGTTGCCCTAAAATTTGCCCTGGGTATTTACAGCTAGTTCAAATAACACTATATTACTTCATGGGAATTGCAAGTATGTTTTAATAAGCAAGCATCCCTAACTGCTCCCTCCTGTCAATAATCAGTGCATTATTGTGTCATTCACTTCAAATATATAAAAGGTATAATCATCAGATACATTGTTGTTGCTACTATTTTGAAGAAGCTCTTATCTGTTAGATCAATTAAAGAATAAGAAAAATAAAAGTATAACTTCACTTATTCCTTCTTTATTGTTCTTGTATTAACAGTATTTTCTTATGTTCTATATTCCTTTTTGTTAAATTGAAATATAGTTGATTTACAATGTTTTGTTAATTTCAAGTGTATATCAAAGTGATTCAGATATATGTGCATGTGTATATATATACTTTTTTTCAGATTCTCTTCTCTTATAGGTTATAAAAAATATTGAGTATATTTTACTGTGCCACACAGTAGGTCCTTGTTATTTTATTTATAATTTTTAAATATTTTATATAAATTAAATTATATTTTATAGCCATTATTTATAAAGAAATTATTTATACATTTAAGTTTGATTATAAAAATACAGTAGTGTGTACTGTATTCTTGATGCTCTGGCTTCTGAGACCTTGCTGACCCAAGGAGGGACTGCCCTTCCCCAGGATTAACTAATTCCTGGAAATAGTAGGACTTGCCTGCTAACACTCCTTAGATGTACAAACCAATGAATCCTGAGTCCACACCCTCTCCTGCCTCCTCTTATTGGGCTCTTGAACTCTGGGACACTAGTCATCTTTCGTTGCCACTCCAGTAACATGTACTTGGCAACTAAGGATCACCCCTACAATCTAGACCCCACTGAGCTTCCTCAGACTATTCACTTCTAAGTCTGTGTAGCCTCCCAGGAAAACCAGGATGAGGCTCCTACCCGCCTCTCTCCGCCTGCTCCTGTCCCCCCAGTGCTTCCCTGTGTGACCCAGCATGGTGTGTCATGCCTCTTGTTTCTAAGGGGCTGTGAGTACAATAAAAACGTCTTCCTTTTTAACAGTCATCTTGTGTCTTGCATCTTTCTGTGTCTGATTAAAACATAATTTGTGTCTTTATGGAGATCCAAGTTGCTGACCTATATTATTTTCCTTCTCTCTCTCTCTTTCCTTCTCTCTCTCTGAGAGCGTCTTTGAACATTTCTTGCAAATCAGGTCAGCTAGTGACAAGTTCTCGCATTTCTTCGTTTGTTTGAGTAAGTCTTTATTTCTCCCTCACTCTTGAAGATAGTTTCACAGGTTGCAAAATTCCAGGTTTTTGGGTCTTTTTCTCTCAACATTTAAGATAGTCCACTCCTGGGACTTGCCTGGTGGTCCAGTGGTTAAAAATTTGCCTTCCAATGCAGGGGACACAGGTTGAATCCCTGGTTGGGGAAATAAGATCCCACATGCTGTGGGGAGACGAAGTCTGTGCACCCCAGTTACTGAGCCTGTGCCCTCTAGAGCCCGTGTTCCAAAACAAGAGAAGCCTGTGTGCCTCAACAAAGAGCCTGTACAATGCAATGAAAATCCAGCACAGAAAAAAATAAATTGTAAAATAAATAAAACAGTCTGTGCCAACCTCCTCTTGTTTGTGTGATTGCTGAGAAGTCAGATGTAATTTTTGCTCCTCTATAGATAATGAGTTTGTTTTTTGTTTGTTTGGTTTTGGCAGTTATCCTTTTTATGTTGTTTGAGCTTCCTGGATCTGTAGTTTGGTGTCTGACATTAACTTGTGCGAAATTCTCAATCATTACTGTTTCAAATACTTCTTCTCCTCTCTTCTGCTGGTATTTCCACTACACATATATTATACTTTTAATAGTTGTCCCCTAGTTCTTACATGTAATGTTCCTTTTTTTTTCTTTGCTTTTCAATTTTGGAAGTTTCTATTGATAAATCCTCAAACTCAGAGATTCTTTCCTTAGCTGAAGTCCAGTCTACTAACGACTCCATCAAAGACATTCTTCACTTCTGTTACAGAGTTTCTAATCTCTTGAATTTGTTGCTTACATCACGCATCTGTTCTTGCATGCTGCCTACTTTTTTTGTTACAGCCATTAGCATATTAATAATTTTTATTTTCACAGAGTTCTCCTTTGAGTGTAATTTTTAAAAAAAGATATACAATAACAAGTGTTGGTGAGAATGTGGAGAAATTGGAACCTTTATATCTGCTGGTAGGAGTGTAAAATGAGGCAACCACTTTGGATAGCAATTTGGCAGTTTCCAGTCCATTCTGAAGGAGATCGGCCCTGGGATTTCTTTGGAAGGAATGATGCTAAAGCTGAAACTCCAGTACTTTGGCCACCTCATGTGAAGAGTTGACTCATTGGAAAAGGCTCTGATGCTGGGAGGGATTGGGGGCAGGAGGAGAAGGGTGAACTCTGGGAGTTGGTGATGGACAGGGAGGCCTGGCGTGCTGCGATTCATGGGGTCACAAAGAGTCGGACACGACTGAGCGACTGAACTGAACTGAACTGAAAAATGTTAAACATAAAGCTGGCATAAGATAAAAAATTCTTCTAGGTGTCTACCAAAAGAAATGAAAACACATATCCACATAAAAATTTGTACATGAATATTCATAGCAGCATTATTCATAATAGCCAGAAGTAGGACAATCCAAATTTCCAACAACTGGTGAATAGATAGTTTATATGTTGTATATCCACACAGTATTGTTGTTCTTCAGTCGCTAAGTCACGTCTAATTCTTTGCAACCCCATGAATTGCAGCACTCCAGGCTTCCCTATCCTTCACTATCTCCTGGAGTTTGCTCAAACTCAAGTCCATTGAGTTTGGTGATGCCTTTCAACCATCTCCTACTACTCAAACATAAAAGGAATGTCACAACATGGATAAATCTTGAAAGCGTTATGTTACAGAATCCAAACACAAAAGGCCACATGTTATCTGGTTCCATTTATATTAATGTCTAGATGGGTAAATCCATAGAGAAGAAAGCAGATTAGTGGTTACCAGGAACTTTGGGGAGGGGAGAATTAGTAACTGAGGATGGGTATGGGGTGTCATATTTGTGTCATTAAAATGTTCTGGAATTAGTGGTAATTGATGCAAATACTGCTAATAAACTGAAACACATTGAATTGTCCACTTTAAAGGGCTAATTGTGTATAATGTGAATTATATCTTAAAAATAAAATTAATAAGTAAAATATATGATATGTTAGAATATGATGACTATAGATTTGAAAGTCATTGATGACATGATCAGCTACTAACTACCAGGGAGCCTCGATTTCCTCTTTGGCAAAATAAGGGTTTAGTCTAAATGATCTATAGGGCGACTTCCAAATCTAGTTTTCAGTGATTCCCTCAATCTTCCTGCATGATTAGCAATTTCAAAATAACCCTGAAAGGTCAACTCTAGAATAAAATACAGCCCTTATACTTTAGGTATTTCGTTAGAGGCATCTCTATTCTTGAGTATTGGTTATTTTATGTATTTCCCTATTAATCAAAACAACTTTGGCTTGGTGGAGTTTCTGTAAGATTGTAATTTCCCACAAAGAATATTTCTAATTGATTGTGAGCTCATGAAGAGAAATCCTGAAGTTAAAGTAATTTACAAAATTGGGTATAACCAGAAATGACAGAACAATTTTCACAAGGGATTAATGAAGAAAGAAATGTGGGTAGCTGTTGGATTTTTGAGCCAAGTTGTGAACATATACAATAGTTATTGTTGACATGAAAATAGATAATCAAGAATAGTGACTTCATAAATTCTGTGAGTTCATAGATTTTGTATAAAGCTTATAGAACAGTGGTTAAAGTTTGGGCTCCATGATCACCTGTCTGGGTTAGGATGCTGGATTCACCACTTATCAATACCAAGCCACCTATGCCTGTTTCCTTATCTGTCATGTGGATATATTAGTTGTACCTCAGTAAGATGGTTTTGAGGATTAAATAATATGATGCATAAAGAGCACTAAGAAAAATATCTGAGCCATGGTAAGGACACAGCAAACATTAGCATTAGAATAATTTTCAACAAATGGGCTCCTCTGGTGGCCCAGATGGTAAAGACTCTTCCTGCAATGCAGGAGACCCAGGTTCGATCCATGGGTTGGGAAGATCCCCTGGAGAAGTTAATGGCTACTCACTCCAGTATTCCTGCCTGGAGAATTCCATGGACAGAGGAGCCCTGTGGGCTACAGTCCATGGGGTCGCAAAGAGCTGGACCGGATTGAGCAAATGCACACACACAGAGACATTTTCAAAAAGCGCTCAAACACTTGATGAATACTTTCCTTGTAGTTTGGACGGTAAAGAATCTGCCTGCAATGGAGACTTGGAATCTGCCTGCCAATGCAGAAGACAAGAGACTCGGGTTCGATCCCTGGGTCAGGAAGATCCCCTGGAGGAGGAAATGGCAACCCACTCCAGTATTCTTGCTTGGGAAATTCCACGGACAGAGGAGTGTGGCAGGCTACAGTTCATGGGGCTGCAGAGTCAGATACGAGTGAGCAGCTAACACTTTTCACTGGATGAGTGTTTTAAGCACCCCCGACCCTGCTTTGACAAATAGAGTGTTTACAGTGTATTTTGTTCTAACTCAATTTTCTCAGTTATTTATCATTATTTCTTGTTACACAATGATATTTTTCATATTATAAATAACATTTTTTTACAGAATAAAAGCAAGCAAACTATATTTTTTGCTTTTACAAGAAATATAGTTTCTTGAAATATACAAGAAATATAGCTTAAAAATCTATGTTTTGCTTTTACAATATGAAAACAATATTTTTCATATTGTAAATAACATTTTTTTTTTTTTTTTTTTACAGAATAAAAGCAAGAAACCTTCACTAACAAAATGAAGATCCTGCTAATTATATTTGTTCCTCTCTTCTGGACTAAAACGCTGTCATATCAGAGTCCAGGTACCAGTATATTTTATATTTATTGTTATTAGGAAAATAAATATTTTTATGTCTCAGCAAATCTTTATTTTAATTAATAGAAACAAGGGATGTGTTTCTTTACTGAAAAATCAAGGTAGACGGAATTTATTTGTAGTTGGTGATATGCAATGTCAAGCGTACTTAAGCTTTCAAAGATGACAGAAAGCTAGGTGCAAAAGTCATGAATTATGCTACACTTGGCCAGAAAAACTTCAATTATTCCCTGATTTTCTGAAGTCCTGATGTTCCATGTCTCTATGAATAGAGTCAGCCCATTTGTTTTGTAGGCCCGTTTGCAACTTGGCCTTAATAAAGGAAAGAAAAGGAAAAAAAGGAACCCCACAGAGGAAATTATATGTATATAATAATTAATATAAAAGCTTTAATATTCCATATATATGTAGAATATGAAAGCTAGATTTTTTGTATTTATAAAAACATCATTCAAAGAAATATTTTTAACTCTGCACTGTGCTACCCTCAGATTTCCTGATATCAGGGTCACTTTTAAAGAAATATCTTGCTTAGTTAAACATTTATGAGCAGATCACTAATTGGGAGGGTGGAGGTAGCTGACCATTTCTGCTAGAGTCAACACTGGTGGTTTTTTCCATTGTCCAGACTCTCTTTATGAGGTATGAATACACTCCCCCTCCCCTAGTTGCTGTGAATATTGCCTACAATGTCTCACAGCAGTACCTCGCTTTCTCAGGAGAACTGCCCTTGGCTTTCCCAGAGCCACCTTACCCAGGTTATGCCTATAATCCTCCAATCCTTCTCTCCAATTCTTGGGGAAGGTCTGTAGCTGATAACTGACTCCTGTCAGTAGCTAAATCATGTCCGATTTTTTTGTGACCCCATGGACCACAGCCAGCAAGGTTCCTCTGTTCATTCAGTATTTTCCCAGGCGAAAATACTGGAGTTAGCTGCCATTTCCTTCTCCAAGGGATCTTCCCAACCCAGGAAAAGAACCTGTTTCCTGGATTGACAAGTGAATTCTTTACCACTAAGCAGGGGATGAAACTGTTTCCTACATTGGCAGGTGGATTCTTTACCACTAAGCCATCCCTCTCGAGCCAAAGAGGGATGCTCTGGTGTAAGGAATGCACCAGAATCTCCTCCAATCAAGCCACACCCTGCTTCTCTTCCTCTGCCTCCCCTCAATCAAGCTCCTGTTTCAGATCTGCCTCTATGATCTCCAGCCCAAGATAGCTGCTTCTTTGCTTGATACTGTTATAAAAGTTGCTTTTAATCCACAGGCCACTTGGCAACTTTATGGCATCACATTGTTTATTCTTTTAGTACAATATCAAGTTGTTTGGGGTTCCACAACCAAAAAACGAAAAAAATGTCAGTTGGTTGCCTTTGGCACAGAGTTGTAAAAGAAAAATCCGTTGTTAACATTACAGAAGTCCTCTTGTTTGATATTTTAGCATAAACAAGTACAGTTTCCTCTGTTTGACCTCCAGAAGATACTTTCCTTGGGATTCTGAGTCACCCTTAACAATAGGACATAATCTCAAAGGAGATGTGGTTAAAATATCAAGGCTAAACCATCTCCTTACTTGGGTTTCTTGTCATCTTATTTTGATAGGGCCAGGCCCTGAGTATGCTGATGTGGTGTTTCTGATGGACAGCTCCGACCACCTGGGAATTAAGTCCTTCCCGTTTGTGAAGACCTTCATCAACAAGATGATCAGCAGCCTCCCCATAGAGGCTGACAAGTACCACGTGGGCCTGGCCCAGTACAGCGATGGGCTCCACAGAGAGTTCCTGCTCAGCGCCTTCAAGAGCAGGGGCCCCATGCTGAACCACCTCAAGAAGAACTTCGGGTTCCTGGGGGGCTCCCTGCGGATTGGGAAGGCTCTCCAGGAGGTTCACAGGGCCTACTTCTCAAGCGGGAGGGACAGGAAACAGTTTCCCCCGATCCTGGTGGTCCTGGCTTCCGGAGAGTCTGAAGATGCTGTGGAAGAGGCCGCCGAAGCGCTGCGCAAAGATGGGGTGAGGATCGTCTCTGTGGGGATACAGGGGGCATCTGAGAAGACCCTGAAGGCCATGGCCACGGGCCAGTTCCACTACCGCCTCCGGACGGTCAGGGACCTCAGCGCATTCTCCCAAAACATGACGCAGATTCTCAAGGATGCAGCTCAGTACAAAGATGGAACAGCCTACTCTGATATAGAAGGTAAGGAGGCTCTTTGTTGAAGAGGTGTCCCACCCCCATGCATTCTGACCCAGAAAGCCATCTCCTATTATCTCTAAGTTGCCACCCACCAGAAATCTCTATTTCATGCAGAAATGTAGAAGACCTCCTTCTCATGAACTTTCATTCCTGATCTCCTAAAGCTAAAAGGAGACTACCACAGCTTATCATTTGAAAAATGCTTTATTTATGTCTTAGGAAAGTTCTACATAAGACCCCCAACAGAAGACCTTTGAGTACAAACAGTTTACTTAGGGAGTTATCCTAGAAAGCCTTAGCAAAGAGAGGGTGATGTGAGACAGGAAGCCACATATGCAGTGTTGATGAGCAGGTAGAACAGGTCAGTACACTCATGGAAGGCACCCAGTAAGTATACTGCCCTGCTGAGGGGATCCAGTCATTCTATCCAGAGTGAGGTAGACAGAGTTTCTAGCAAATGAATTTTCCTGGCTGCCTCTGTGCTCAGTTGATAATGAGAGGCTATTCTGAGTAGTGCTATCTAGTTCTAAGACTCAAGGAAGCCACTTGGTGTGGTAAAAAGTGCCCTTACCACAGGTCAAAAAGATCCAGACAATGCCAATAGCTGGCTGTGAACTTGAGGAAGTGATGTCGTCTCTGTGAGCCTTGCATCAGCACCTTCATTTGTAAGCTATAAAAGTTGAAATGGTCTTGAAACTTTTTTCCTGCTCTCATTCACCAATGGGTTGATTTTGTAATCAGACCAGGTTAGGCCTTAATAACAACCCGCTCCAGTATTCTTGCCTGGAGAATCCCAGGGAAGGGGGAGCCTGGTGGGCTGCCGTCTATGGGGTCGCAGAGAGTCGAACACAACCGAAGTGATTTAGCGGCAGCAGCAGCATGCCTTAATAAAAAGTAGACTTCCCGAATAAGAAGTTTATTGATTTCCCTTGTAACAGTGCTCAGGTTGACCAGTTGTTTTGCTTCCATTCAAATACTTAGGTTGGTGGTGGCTCTTCCATCTTCAAATATCACTTTCAAGGTGCCCTGGGAATTGGTATGCAGCTGGTGAAGGGGAAAAAGAGGGAAGGTCACTCATGGGATGAGTTTATGGGCTAAGCTTGGAAGAGGCACACATTCTGCTCACATTTCTTTAGTAAGATCTTAGTCCCATTGCCACACCTAATTGCAGGTAAGGCTGGGAACTATGTCTAGTCCTGTGAGCAAGAAGAGGAAATGGGTTTGGGTAAGTATTGGGCAGGCTCTGTCACAGTTAGTGCTGCCTCTGAAGCACCAGGAAGTACTTTTACCTTCACTTTTCTCATCCTTCATTCCTCCTGCCTGGGGGGAAATAGCAAGTTCCCAGAGTACATGTACTTCTCCTCCTAGAGAGAAAACCCTCCTGTGACCCTTCCCTGGTGGCTCAGACAGTAAAGATCCCCTGCAATGCGGGAGACCTGGGTTCAACCCCTGGGTTGGGAAGATCCCCTGCAGGAGGGTGTGGCAACCCATTCCAGTATCCTTGGTTGGAGAAGCCCCATGGACAGAGGAGCCTGGCGGGCTACCATCCATGGGGTCACAAAGAATCGGACACGACTGAGCGACTAAGCACGTGAATGAAATGTGACCCTTCCCCTTGGGAACCTTGGAGACCTTACAACCCTGTAGATAGCCTGAGATCTCCATGACAGTAGGGCTTTACCACCTTCTTAGAAGGCTCTGGGTACTGACTGTGTTTCTCTCACTCCTCCTGATTTATTTTACAGCGGTATATAGTTCAACAAGGGTTGCTTGTCAGGACCCTATCCTTCCCTTTGAAAGTAAAAGTGTTAGTCACTCAGTGATGTCTGACTCTTTGCAACCCCATGGACTATAGTCCACAAGGCTCCTCTGTTCATGGAGTTCTCCAGGCAAGACTTTTGGAGTGGATTGCCATTCCTTTCCTGATTCAGGGATTGAACCTAGGTCTTCCGCATTGCAGGCAGATTCTTTACCATCTGAGCCACCAGGGAAGCCTAGAGGTTAAGAATAAGGGTTTGGGAGTCTGAGTTCAAAGCCTGGCTTGGCTGCTAAGGGCCTTGAGTAAGCTGCTTAGCTTCTGAGCTCCAGTTTCCTTACCTATAAAGTGAGGATAATAGTGTTGGCCTTATGATGAGTGATATGACTTGTATGGAGTTTGGCAAACAGTTTGTAATAGCTATTTGCAAATAAATGCTGAGCTGAGCAGGCCATGTTGAAAGTTTGTTTTAGCAAACTATGGGGGTGGGGTGGGGTTCAGAGCACAGTAGTAGGTTTATGAGAATTATAATTCCACAAATACTTCTGAGCTTGTACCGGGTACCAGGTACTGGAGAGATAGAGATAAGTAAGATATGTCTTTTGGCTTCTAGAGCTCACTATTTTATGGGTAGTTTTTGGCAAGATTTGAGCTTATCTCTCAGCTGCACTTATCACAGCTGTGGTTCCCCCATCTGTGTCTGGAGTGGGTATTTTCTGTGCATGTGATATACTTTCCCCTGCATTCCAGATTTATAGAGCCAACTGCTTACCTGGCATCTTCAATAGATCTCAAACTCAGCATGTCTGAAACAGAGCTCTTGACTCCTCCCTCCAACCTGTTCTTCCCCCTATCTCCCCTACCTTGGAAAAAGACAGAACCAACATCCTCTCAGTTGTTCATGTCAAAAACCTAGGCGTTTTCAACACTTCCTTTTTGTTTCCCAACACATATCTAATTTATCATCAAGTCCACTCTACGTCTAATTCATGTATCAAAAGTACTCTTGTTATCTTTGCCCAAGAACCATTATCTATTTCCTGTATTAGGGCAATTACTTTTAAGTAAACTTTAATGAGTTCATTGTCTCCCTTCAGGAACTAGGGTGATATTTAAAAGATGTAAATAAGATCATGTGAGTCCCACATGGTTGGACCTGGTTCCCTCTGACCTCATCAGTCATTGTTCCCCTCACTCACTGGCTCTGGCTACTCTGAGCATCTTGCTTGTTTCTACTTCTTGCTTTTCTTTCTGCCAGAATTATTCTTTTATTTTTCAAACAATGTGTAGCTGAATCTTTCTCTTCGCCTTTCTCAACCTAAATGTGATCCTTTCAGAGAGGCCTTCCCTAACTTATTTATGTCTCAGATAATTTAGTTCTTACCCCACATCACCAACATAGGGCAGCTCATTTGAGACACCTGTTTTATTTTCCTTGTTATCATTCATTATGGTCTGAACTAATATAAGGAGAAGGCAATGGCACCCCACTCCAGTACTCTTGCCTGGAAAATTCCATGGATGGAGGAGCCTGGTGGGCTGCAGTCCATGGGGTCGCTAAGAGTCAGACACGACTGAGCGACTTCACTCTCACTTTTCACTTTCATGCACTGGAGAAGGAAATGGCAACCCACTCCAGCGTTCTTGCCTGGAGAATCCCAGGGATGG
This sequence comes from Bos taurus, assembly GCF_002263795.3. Lineage (NCBI taxonomy): Eukaryota > Metazoa > Chordata > Mammalia > Artiodactyla > Bovidae > Bos > Bos taurus. The sequence continues at coordinate 151,899,884 of NC_037328.1, read as the reverse complement.
GGAGCCTGGTGGGCTGCCGTCTCTGGGGTCGCACAGAGTCGGACACGACTGAAGCGACTTAGCAGCAGCAGCAGCAGGACTAATATAATCTATTTTTCTGTCTTCCCCATAAAGTAAGAACTCCTTGAGATCAGAGATATTTCCATGAACTCATACCTATATCTCAGCATTTGAAAGTGGTCGTGGTGGTTGTGGTGGAGGTTCATCCTGGTGATCGTGGATTTGGAGGTGGTGGTTGGTAGAGGTGGTGGTAGTCATACTGGTGGTGATGTTGGTCGTGAAGGTCATGGTGATGGGATGTGATAGGAAAACTGGTAAGACGAGTTCTGCAGATAGGGGAAGAGCATTTCAAGGTCTCTGAAATCAATGGCCAGTGTAAATTTTGCTCAGAATTTTTATATTTTTTTTCAGCAAAAAATTGCTAATTCTATTTGTCATGACTCCCTCCATTTTCCCTAATGATGTCTGACAAGCTATACAGTGGCTTTCTCACTCTGAGCCGGGGTCTGTACTAACCTACTTGCTTTTTCTCTCTCCGTAGTCCCCTTTCCCAGGGCCTGTAAGAAAGATTCAATTGCCGACCTCATGTTTCTGGTGGATGAGGCCGTTGGGACCACAGAGAATCTAAGGCTCCTGCAGAACTTCCTGAAGAACATCACCTCCTCCATGGATGTGCAAGACAGCTGCCTGCGGCTTGGACTTATGAGCTACAGTGACAGAGTCGAGACGGTTTCTCCTCTGAGCTCGAGCACAACCCAGTCTGAATTTCAGGAGCAAATCCAGAAGCTTTCTCTGCGGGCTGGGAAATCCAGTGCTGGAGCTGCCATTGATCAGCTGAGGAGGAAAGGCTTCTCAGCAGCACATGGCAGCAGACGGGCACAAGGAGTGCCCCAGATAGCAGTCCTGGTTACGGACAGGCCGTCGGACGACAGCGTGCGTGAGGTGGCCCTCGACCTCCGGCTGCAGGACGTAACCGTGCTTGCCTTGGGCATTGAAGGGGCCAACAAGACCCAGTTAGAAGAAATAGTGTCTTACCCTCCGGAGCAGACCATCTCCATGCTGCAGTCCTACGCAGACTTGGATAATTATAGTAAGAAGTTCTTAAAAAAGCTCCAGAATGAAATATGGTCCCAAGTCTCGGCTCGTGCTGAACAAATGGAACTTGATAAAACTGGTATGTTTTAAAAAATACTTTTCCTATTATAAAAGTAATACGAGCAGTTGTCAAGGGTGGGAGCAGGGGCAGGCTCAAGGACTTACTGTAATTGGGTAAAGGGATTTTGGGGGTTATGAAAATATTCTAAAGCTAGATTTTGGTGATGGTTTCACTTTATACATTTTCAAACCTTATGACTTTTCTAAACGTTATTAAATGATTGCAATGGATGTTTTAAGCATATAAGTCATACTGGGATAAAATATAAAAACCATAATTTTAAAATAGTTGAATAGTGTTGATGAACATAAAGGAAAAAAATAAAATCTCTTGAAGTCTTATCTTTCAGATAAAGCCATTCTTAACATTTCTCTTATCTTTTAGTCTCTTCTCTCTCTCTCTACACTCATGGACACAAACACATGTATATACATTTTTTAAAAATGGTGTAACGTGGGTATTGGTGTAACATGGGTATTGGTGTAACGTGGGTATTGGTGTAACGTGGGTATTGGTGTAACATGGGTATTGATGTAACATGGGTATTGGTGTAACATGGGTATTGGTGTAACATGGGTATTGGTGCTGTTGAGAAGAACTTTATGTAATGATGACAATGTTCTTTGTCTTCACTGTTCAGTAAGGCAGCCACTAGCCAACTTTGGCTATTGAGCACTTGGAATGTGGCTAGTGGAACTGAGTTTTAAGGTTAACTTAGAACTTTTTATTTTTATTTTAGCAGCCACATGCTGGTGGCTGGCATGTTGGAGAATGCAGGAACACACAGTTGGGTACTTGTTGTATCATTTACAATGACTTCTGAGTGTGACTAACAAAAGGAAAAAATATAGCAGTGATTTAGATACGATAAAAGGATTTTCTGTTTCACAAATAAGTCCTAAGGTAGGTTTAAAGAGCTGGATGGTATACCAGTGTCCGTGTCTAAGTTATTTTCTTGTTTGTGGTCTCTATTCCCAGGATCATAATCCAAGATAACTGCTCCTGGCATTACATTCACATCCAGCAACTAGAATGATGAAAGAGAAGGAAAAGGCAGGGTTCCCCCACCTTTTCTTCAATGGTATTCCCGGGAATTACACATACCATCTTTGCTTACATCCCATTGGCCAGAACTTAGTCACATATCACTCTTCATTAATGTAATCTTTATTTGGGGCAGCCAAGTACCTCGGCAAATTACTGGGGTCTAAATTAGCTTAGAAGAGAGAACGGATGTTAGGGATAACCAGGATGATATGCCTTACTCCCTTTTCTATCAACCTTATACCATGAACTTTGGTCCACCTCTTTAAATGTTCATTGCCAATATTCTTTTTAGGTTGGGAGTAATAATATTTCATCCTCTGGATATAACAGAATTTGTTTGATATATCCTAAATTGTTGGATATAGAGGTTATTGCCAGTATTCTGCTTTTATGAAAATCTTAGCAGGGATCATCATTATACTTATATCTTTGTCCACAACTGAATCTGCTATAGCCTTACCAAGTTATTTTCAAAGGTGCCAGGACATACAGACAAAACACACTTGATGTGGCTTCGAGTTTATCTACTTCTGAGCTCTCTGCTGTCTTCACACATTTCCCTGCAATAAAACGCTTTCCAACAATTGGACTCAAATTTGGACTTTCCAAAATTGGACTCCACCTGGAAAAGAATCCTCCAATCATATTAAAGGTTAATTTTAAATTCACATTAGTCAACTGAAAGTAAAAGGATGCGATCCTGGGCCAGCCCTGACTTTCCTCTTGCGTGTATACATTACACGGCAGCAGCAAAGAACCAGTGTCCCATTCCCTTCTGTGTGATACAGAGAGGAGTCCTTCAGAGTGGCAGCTGCTTTGCTGTAGTATAAAGTTTAAGGCATAGGGGGATGTGACAAAAACCACTGTTGCCATTATAGAATGTCTACATGGGAAGAAATGGGACTAAGGCTAGGACAAGGGCTACCCTTATCTTCCATAAAGCCTCAGTAAGTGGCTTTGTGTTCATTCAGTGGCTCTCAAATATTGGTACCTGACAGGTAAGGATTCATGTAAAATTGATGTATGAAAAATATACCCAGGAAAACTGGAGATTGGTAGGGAAGTGAGGATACGGGACCAGGAAGGGCAGGATGATAAGCAAAGTCCCATGGAGGGCCAATTCCGCTGAACCATTCTAGAGACAGTGTGGGTTAAACCTTAGAGTTGTCCTAGTCAGGGGCAATGTAACCAAAGAATTTATATTCCAGCACACAGGAGGAAATGTTCATTTCCAGACACTTCTGGCTCAAGTAAAAAGCAAAAAGGATTTCATCAACCTGAGCAGCCAACCACCCCTAGATACTGGTGCTAGCTGTCTAAATGAAAGTGCTGAGAACTGGTTACACAAAATTCCTGATAAAGGATTTGAGGGGATATAGGTGGAGCACCCACAGTGTCTACTATAATTTTATTAGGGCTCCCTGAGGAGATTGTTAATAATTCGGTGGCCCAATCCAATGACTCAGTGTCTGCAGGTAGGGCAGGCATTTTAGAAAGCTCTCCAATGAACTCACACTAGCAGTATCTGAGAACCACTGCCTCAGTGAATTTGCCATGGTCTGCAGTGAGACAGCCAGCTTTACAGTTTCAAAATGGTCAAACATAGACAACCAATCTCTACTGACTTAGTCACTGCTGTGTCCACCACCTCCGACACTACTGTCTCTAATTTATGTAGCAGAATTTCATTAAAGCAAGGAAAATCTCACATGAACCAAACCAGGAGACTGATGGATAAGAAAAGATTGATGATTATCTTTGTAGTGGAGCTATAGTGCCGGAGACCTGGACACTGGAGACCATATTCCTCTGAGAGATACAGTCTCTCCGTATAGACATTTATACAAGCGGGAAGCTAGTCTATAAGCAGAAGATTGCTGGAGGATGTGGAACCAGAGCAAAGGAGTTAGTTTTATGACTTAAATGTCTTGTGGTATTTAGTCAGGGGGATGATTCTATTTCAAAGTCCAATATATAGATCTATATCTCTAGATAACTGTGCAGGTGAGACCTTGTCCCAGGGCACACATTTTTCTTCAACCCTGTCCAACTGAACTTTTTAGATGGATATATTCTGTAATTACACTGTCCCATGTAATAGCCACTAACCACATGGAACTGTTAAGCACCTGAAATGTGGCTTTTGCAACTGAAGAGTTGAATTTTAAATTTTATTTAATTTTCAGCCGTTTGTGTTCACGTTTTAATAGAAACATGTGACTAGTGGCTAGTCACTAGTCTAGCCATGGTTGGATGGGCATTGCCATGGTTACCCCCTGGGACTTGAATTTTTCTCTCCTTCATTACTGATCACCATTTTTCTTTATTAGATATATAAATCAATTCATTCTGGTCTCTATCAAGTGTTTCTGTCTGGGGATCACACTTGTCTTTTGCAGATAACTGCTTACCTTTGCCCTAATACTTTATACGTTGATTTCATAGTTTAATTCTCAGAGTCAAACTTATTTTCAGTATTTCTGATTTCTTAAGAGCCAACTCCCCATAGCCTGAAGTGGTGTCAACAGCTATAAGTTACCAACAAGCTATCAAGAAAGAAAATATTTCTGAAAAGACTAAATTGTCTTGTATTTTAGAGACCTTTTCACATACTCAACCAGGTAATTGTACACATAACCTAAAATTTAAAGGTATATATTTTTTTCTTCCACCCAATTTAAAAAATTGGTGGAGTAGTAGAGTAGTACTCTACTAAGCAGAGTAGTGAAGAGACTATTAGGAAACTTAAAGCACTTTTTGACAGAGCTTCTGCTCAACAAAGGAAAAATATTGAGAGCTCTTTGATTTATAATTTCCTGTTGAAATCTTGTGATGTACCAGGCCTGAACTGGGCAGAAGCAGAAAACGAGGCAAAGTCTCTGCCCTCATGGAGCTGACATTCTGTGTCAGCAAACAGGCTGTGCTCAAATGAATAATCAAGTAATTTCAGAAAGTAACGGGCATCATAAAGAAAGCAGACAGGGTAGTGGGGTAGATAATGATTGATGTGTTTTAGCTGGAAGGGAAGAGAAGGACTTCTAAAGACCTACCTTTGAGTTGACACGTCCATGAGATGAGAAGCGACCAGCCTGTGAAGATTCGGGGGGAAGAATATTTCAGGAAAGAGGACAGGCACAAAACAACAGGAGGCAGCCTGGTGTTGCTGAAACACAGCAAGGAAGGTAAAGAATTGCCAGTTTCCTTGTGGCTCGGCTGGTAAAGAATCCGCCTGCGATGCAGGAAACCAGGGTTCGATCCCTGGGTTGGGAAGATTCCCCTGGAGAAGGGAAAGGCTACCCACTCCAGTATTCTGACCTAGAGAATCCCAAGGACTGTATAGTCCACGGGGTCGCAAAGAGTCAGATACAACTGAGCGACTTTCACTCACTCACTCAGAAATAGGATGACAAAGAAAAGGAGGAAAGAGTAGTGTTATTTTTCATTTTAAAATTCTAACTACAGTGATAAATCATTTAAGTAGAACAGTAATATGGTCTGGTTCTAGTTTTAAATATATTATTCTAGTTGCTCCAGGTAGAAGAGGTTATTGGGGCAGTAAGAACAGAAGGTCGTCTGAACCTATTTCTCAAAGGAATGATAAGGCATAAACTACAAATGCAGGCAGGTGTCAATACCAGAAAATCAATCTTAACTAAAAGCCTGGAGGTTTGGGAATCTGGTCTTTAGTCTTTAATTCACTGACTGCATGACCTCAGTGACTGGGCCTCACTCAGTTTCAACTGCCTCACACGGTTGCGGTAAGTTTCACAGGAGAAAATGGGTCTGAATGTGGTCAGTGAAACGTCCAGGCCTCAGCTGAAGTGTCCTCATTCTTTAGAAGCTGTTACTGAATCCAAACTCACTCTGCTCTTGATCCACAATAGGCCGGTAAATCTGAGATATGAGGTGTTACGGTAAGGAATAACAACTTTATTTGGAAAGCCAGCTGACTGAGAAGATGGCAGACTAATGTCTCAAAATAATCATCTTATGGGGCCTGGATGCCATGTTCTTTTATAGAGCACAAAAGGGGAGGAGGTGAGGAAGTAAAGTAAGAAGGTCCTAAGTTTTGCAAGCATCTCCTGGAAAGGCCAGCCTCAGGGAGGGGGGCTGTTACTTTCTTCTTTTTGCAGCCATTCACGGGTGGACAGAGTCAGAATGTTTCCCTGGACAAAGTCACTTTAGCTTACCATTCAGGCAGGGTGGCAGAGTTCCCTAGGCAGGCCGTTATGTATAGACGGTATCCTTTTAGTGAACAAAAGCAACTAAAGTAAAAGAAAAAGATCCAACATGTAGTCAGATTTTGTTTTTCCCTGTAACAGCTTCACAGCCTCAGGCTCCTTTCCAAATCCTTCTGCAAAGTTCTCTCCAGGTTCTCTACAATTAACAAAGAATGTACTTTCTGTTTTCAATTTTTCTGCAGGCTGTGTGGACACAAAAGAGGCTGATCTCTATTTCCTCATCGATGGCTCAAGCAGCATTCAGAAAAAACACTTTGAGCAAATCAGGGAATTCATGTTGGCGGTGATAAGGATGTTTAGCATTGGTCCAGACAAAGTTCGAGTTGGAGCTGTGCAGTATTCCCATGAGAAAAAAGTGGAATTTGATATCAGTGACTACCTTGATGATGTGAAATTAAGAAAGGCTGTTTTTAACATCAAGCAACTTGGGGGCGGAACTCGTACTGGGGCAGCCCTGGATTTCATGCTGCCACTGATGAGGGAGGGAAGGAAGCAGAGGATGAATGAGGTACCCTGTCACCTCATTGTGCTGACCGATGGGATATCTGGAGATGCTGTCCTGGAACCTGCTGAGAGACTAAGGGCTGAAAATATCACCATCCACGCGATTGGTATTGGGAAGGCTAACAGAACACAACTGCAACAGATTGCGAGGGAAGAGGAAAGGGTTAACTTTGGGCAGAACTTTGATGCTTTAAAAAGCATCACGAATGAAGTTGTTCGCAGTATCTGCACTGAGAAAGGTAAGCAAAACAAAAAGGCTTTATTATCTGTCCTTTCCTAGTTGTTTCAAGGGCACTAATAGGCCAAGTAGAGGAGTGATGTGACCATTTGTCTGGCTCACATTTTGCTGAAGGGGTTCAGCCCCTGACTTTAAGCCAATTGCCAAGGTGGGAGAATCCCTCTGTAGACAGCTGCCCTGAGGCCATCTTGAAAGCTGTTAAGTGAAAAGGCTGCTAAGGATGCTGTTGTCTTCACCAAGCCCACTGCCATGCAGGTGAAAAAAAAAAGTGTGAAAGTGAAAGTGTTAGTTGCTCAGTTGTGTCCCACTCTTATCCACCCCATGGACTGTAGCTCCCCAGGCTCCTCTGTCCGTGGAATTCTCCAAGCAAGAGTACTGGGGTGGGTTGCCATTCCCTTCTTCAGGGGATCTTCCTGACCCAGGGATTGAACCCAAGTGTTCTGCATTGCATGCAGATTCTTTTACCCTGAGTTACCAGGGAAGCCCTATATTTGTGTGTGTGTATGTGTGTGTGTGTGAGACACATTAATGGAGGCAGATGAGAACACTGGAAAGAAAACAGGCTCTGGTTTTCAGTGGGTTAGGATTCAACTCATTTCATTACTTGAGACTTGTACTTGCTCATCTATAAAATTAGGACAGTACCTACATCAGAGTATCCTTACAGTAAATACCAACTGTTATTTCTTTATTATGAAAGTGTGCCTAGTCCATATGTAACCCCTATTTTTTTTTAATTTATAATGCAAATACATACTTGCATTTTTGTTCTAAAAATTAAGTAACAGAAGTTAGGAAGAACAATGTGGAAATTCCTGCTGTGGACCTTGAATGGGTTACTTACCGTCTACTTGGCTTGGTCCTGTATGTGCAGGCTTATTATGAAGCTTAAAGGAAATAATGCACGTGGAGCATTTAGAGGAGGGCTTAGCCCATGGTAAGTGCTACATAAAATGTGATTATTGTAAAAGTTGGTCAAGGTGTTAATTGGTATGGAAAAGAAAAGAATGCTCACTTTACTTGAACTTACAAAGGTGAAACTGTGTTGGAAGTTTCTCTGAGCCACTAAAATCCAAAGAAAAATAAGCCAGCAAGTAAGTAACATGGGCAGTAAAATCCTAAACCATAACTTTATTGATCTTTTTCATCCTGTTATGGACAGGAGTAAAGCTGGGTCTTCAGGATGTCTTAGAAACAGTATGAATACAAGTTCCTTTATGTTTCCTGGAGTTGATGGCAAGGAAAGTAAAAAGATTTCAGGAAAAATAAAATAGATTGTACTGAGGTCTTTTCAAAGGCAGGGACCAGTCTGAGGAGGGCCAGGATATTTCTTATTTGTTAAATATTTCTTATTTGCCAAACCCTGGCATACCTGAAGGAGGAGGCAAACTGTGGTCAAGGAACTGAGCCACAAGACGGTGAACAGAGAGGCAGAAAAACCAAGACGCCGAAGCTGGAGGGCCTAGAAGAAAAACATTCCTCTCAGAGAAGACGTGGACGGAGTGAGGCACAGGGTATCCATTCACGGGCAGGAAAAGAGGCTCTAGCAAAACGGCCCCATTCCACACAACACAGAATATGGTTTTTCTCTTGCGTAGTTGTCCGGGGTGAGCACTCCAGGTCTAGCAAAGAGGCAGGTCCATTTGCAACACATAGTAACTATCTGTAGGTCAAAGATGGAGCTCCACACCCCGTCGTCTTCCCTTTGTGGACAGGGAGATAGGACCAGGGGCATCTCATCAGGCTCAATTGTTTTATTGTTCAGACCCAGAAGGGGTTAAATCACTCCTCCTCATAGCTACTAACAAATCCACAGTCACAGGGTCACATCTAGCTTCAAGGAAGCCTGGAAAATGTAGTCTTTACCTGGGTGGCCATCTTCCTGGTTGAAATCCTTTTATTGACATAGAGGAGTGGGAGATGAGGAGGTTCAGTTCAGTTCAGTCACTCAGTTGTGTCCGATTCTTTCTGATCCCATGGACTGCAGCACTCCACACCTCCCTGTCCATCACCAACTCCTGGAGTTTACTCAAACTCATGTCCATTGAGTTGGTGATGCCATCCAACCATCTCACCCTCTGTCATCCCCTTCTCCTCCCACCTTCAATCTTTCCCAGCATCAGAGTCTTTCCTAATGAGTCAGTTCTTCACATCAGGTGGCCAAAGTATTGGAGCTTCAGCTTCAGCATCAGTCCTTCCAATGAATATTCAGGACTGATTTCCTTTAGGATGGACGGGTTGGATCTCCTTGCAGTCCAAGGGACTCTCAAGAGTCTTTTCCAACACCACAGTTCAAAAGCATCAGTTCTTTGGCCAACAAAGTTCCGTCTAGTCAAAGCTATGGTTTTTTGATGAGGAGGTAGATCCTGTGAGTAGTGACTGCATGTAGAAATCTCCCCCTTTGACATGTTATTTGTGGAACAGAGCATTCCACACTTCCCAGCACTGGGGATTTGTCAAGACCCTCAGACATCTTTGGCAACTTCCCTATTCACAACTTTCAAAATGGCCCCAGGGCAGCGTCGATCTCAAATGGTTTTAATCCCCCTACTGGGCCTTATGTTGTTGTTTTTGTTGTTCTTTAGTCACAATGTCATGTCCAACTCTTTTGCAGCCCCATGGACTGTAGCCTGCCAGGGTCCTTTTGTCCATGGGATTTCCCAGGCCAGAATACTGGAGTAGGTTGCCATTTCTTTCTCCACAGGATCTTCCTGACTCAGGGATTGAACCTACATCTCCTTCATTGGCAGTTGGGTTCGTTAGCTCTGAGTCACCAAGGAAGTTCCGGTGGACCTCATATAAATTATTAAAAATAGTAAACATTTGGAAATTTGCTGTATGTCTCAGGGAAATCAAACAGGGGCTCTGTATCAACCTAGAGGAGTGGGATGGGGAGGAAGATGGGAGGGAGTTTCCAGAGGGAGGGAATATATATATACCTATGGCTGATTCATGTTGAGATTTGACAGAAAACAACAAAATTCTGTACAGCAATTATCCTTCAATTGAAAGTAAATAAATTTTAAAAAAAGAAAAGAAAGCAAAAAAAAATAGTTGGCATTTTTTAGTTCTTCTATGGTTGATGATAACTGGTCATATACAAATAGTATGGGATAGATTCTGTGAGGACTGAGGAAGGGGCTGGTAAGAGAATGGCAGTGACAATGAAAGAAAAGGGTAAGACTAAGGAGATACATGCTAAAGACAATATACTTACAATTTATGCTATATATATTATATATATATATATACTATGGTGCATATGTGTGTATACATATGTAAATATATATATGTATACACACATGGCTTCCCAGGTGGCTCAATGGTAAAGAATCTGTCTTCAGTGCAAGAGATGCCAGACATGTGGATTCCATCCCAGGGTCGGGAAGATCCCCTGGAGGAGGGCATGGCAAGCCATTCCAAGATTCTTGCCTGGAGAATCCCATGGACTGAGAATCCTGTCAGGCTACAGTCCATAAGGTCTTAAAGAGTCAGACAGGACTGAAGCAACTGAGCATGCACACACACACACACACACACACACACACACACACACATGAATTAATAGCACTTTTTCATGACTTATAGAAATTGCTCTTCTATGTGCGTATATATGTACAGATATGTATGAGGTGGAAGTGAAAGTGTGAGTCACTCAGTCGTGTCTGACTTTTTGTGACCCCATGGACTGTAGCCCACCAGGCTCCTCTGTCCATGGAATTTTCCAGGCAAGAATACTTGAGTAGATAGCTGTTTCCTTCTCCAGGGGATCTTCCAGACTCAGGAATCAAATCTGGGTCTCCCGCACTACAGGCAGATTCTTTATCGTCTGAGCCACCATATAGATGCATATATATGCCCACCTCCAGTCCATATCAACACATTTTATAAGTGAGGGAATGAATATATACTTTAGAAGTTGCATTTCTTCTTTGAAAATTTTTAGATAATCTTCAATGAATTTCTAATTTAGGGTTATAGTCAGCAGACTACTACAAAAGAAGCAGATAAAATTTTTAAATGCAGTGGCAGTTGTTTGAGTTAATTTTTGATATTTACTGATTAAAGTATTTATTTCTGCTTTACTGTCTCTTGCATGTTCTGATAACCATGCCAACCTGGTATATTTCTGGCCTTTTTGATTACATGCAGGATGTGAAAGCATGAAGGCTGACATCATGTTTCTGGTGGACAGTTCTGGCAGTATAGGACCTGAAAATTTTGAGAAAATGAAAACTTTCATGAAAAACCTGTTAGATAAGATTCAGATTGGTGAAGACAAAAGCCGAATTGGTGTAGTTCAATTCAGTCATTATAGTAAGGAAGAATTTCAGCTTGACAAATACTTTACACAAAAAGAAATTTCTGATGCAATAGACAGCATGTCCCCCATCAGTGACAATACTTTGACTGGAAGTGCGATAACCTTTGTGGATCCATACTTCACCGAGTCCAAGGGGGGCCGCTCAATGGTAAAAAAGTTTCTCATCCTTATCACTGATGGAGAAGCCCAGGATGATGTGAGAGACCCCGCAAAAGCTCTTCGGGACAAAGGTGTGGTCATCTTCTCCGTTGGGGTATACGGGGCCAACAGGACTCAGCTGGAGGAGATCAGCGGGGATGGCAGCCTGATCTTCCACGTTGAGAAATTCGATGATCTAAAGGCAATAGAGAGTAAACTCATCTTTCGCGTGTGTGCCCTTCATGGTAAGTGACCCTCTTATCCTTCAGGACGCAAGCTGTTGACTTTATAGTGGGGTGGACAGAGACTTGGACTTCAGACTTGGCCTCTAACTGGACTTTGGTGTTAAGTGTTGGTCTTAGCTATGCTACGTTAAAAGCCATGATCTCAGGGCTGTATACTTAAGTGAAATACCCAGGGATATTCCAGAATAACAGTTTTGTCTGCTAATTTGGAAACATATAGTCTGATTTTGATGACTTCAAATAGATATACCAAGAGAATACTTGAGTGGGTTACCACGTCCTTCTCTAGGGGATCTTGCTAACCCAGGAATCGATCCTGCGGCTCTTGCCACTTCTGCATTGCAGGCAGGTTCTTTACTGCTGAGCCACCAGGAAGCCACATATACCAAGGAGGTCTCAGAATTTTACATTAAATTTCCAGCTTTTTAATACCTGTATACCTAGATTTTCCAGTCAATTTTTAATCCCAAATGATTCTCCCACATTGTTTCTTGGCTACCTGTGCTGCTGCTGCTAAGTCACTTCAGTCGTGTCCGACTCTGTGAGACCCCATAGACAGCAGCCCAACAGACTCCTCCGTCCCTGGGATTCTCCAGGCAAGAGTACTGGAGTGGGTTGCCATTTCCTTCTCCAATGCATGAAAATGAAAAGTGAAAGTGAAGTCACTCAGTCGTGTCCGACTCTTAGCGACCCCATGGACTTCAGCCCACCAGGCTCCTCCGTCCATGGGATTTTCCAGACAAGAGTACTGGAGTGGGGTGCCATTGCCTTCTCCTGGCTACCTATAACCACTGTTAAGTATGTACACATAAGAATGTGTAATTAGAAATGTACAGCCATCTTCCTCTCAGTTAAATTAGGTCCAGTATCCAAAGCACAACTCTGCACGTTCTTTGTATTTTAAAGATACAGTGTATATTTTTATTCCTTACATTAGTCTTCTTACCCTCTCTCAGCTAAGTAGTTTCCATTTGCCTGTTCATATACCTATCCTTTCGGAAAATTTTAATTTTTACTTTACTTAAAGTGATCTCTTGGAGTCATCACTTTTATCTGACAAACTATAGTGCTTTTCAAATTGGATTAAGCAACCTTAGGTTTGAGCCCATCAATTTTAATGACTTGTGTCAGAACTTGCTATAAATTCACATGTAAGGCTAACACCACCAGGTCTTTTAAATCTATCATGTGCTGCTGTTACCTGTGTTTTGGCTACAACTAACAGAAGGAACCAAAACATCAGTCACTTTGTTGTATGCTGTTCCTATGGCAATAGAAACCTCCTTTGGACTTTGTTGTTCACAATTTCAGAAGGTTAACAAGTAAGATGTCTTAGTATAAACTGAGCTTTAGGCAATGGCCCTAAGATTTCTCTTGGAAAGGCTTAACTGGAATTTTTCTTCTTCCTCCATGTATGGCAGTAATTCCCAAACTCTTGGCATTGTGGAGATATTCTAAGAAGGGCTCGCAGTAAGGCCACAGCTCCACCTTTGAAATCCAAAGGGTTCTTCCTGGCCTTTCTTCATTGAGAAATGTCATATTTGTAGAGGCCCTGTCTATAGCATAAGGTAGAATTTTAGCTGACTTGTACATTCGGTTTATAAATTTATCAGGTAAATTTATAAATGTGTATCAAGTCAACTCATAAATATGTATTGAGTTATGACTCATATGACTCATTGCCAAATCATGGCGAGTCATTCTTCCTACATGGCCTGGGCTCATCTGCAATGGAAGATCCTTGAAAACTTGGAGATCTCACTGCCAGAAATAAGGATTGGAGGTAAGGTTGGCAGGTAGAGGGTGAACCATTGGGAAGCATGTGCTTAAGCTACTCAGGGGAGGAAGAGTGGAAATAAGCTCATACTTTGGGGGTCCACCCAGAGTGGGTGCTTGGCTTCTACGGAGGAGGAGGGCTTGGGGCTAGGGTGTGGTGACAAGTGTCTTAGCTCTTCCCCTGTGTGGGATTTTCTGGGCTCCAGCTTGGGAAGGTCAGAGGGAGGGCCACAAATAAATGTGAAGACACATGGAGCACAGAGGAAAATTTATCTACCGGAAGCTGAGGCGACAGCTGGAGTCTGAAGGGGCGAGACAGAAACTCCAAGGTTGTACACTGAGCCCCCGAGCCCTGCAAAAATGCAGGCCAGTCTGGCAAGAATCAGTCATGGCTCACCACTGTACTACACTGACTCATCTCCTGACATTTCCTTCCAGGTGAAAGCCTGCTTAGCAAACGTTGTTGTAAAGGACCTGAAGCGGTTTAGCAGAACAGAGTAGGGAGGTGTGGGAAGTGCTGATCTGATCATGGAGTTAGGAGCGCTCCTATCTGATCATCATAGATAGGAGCGCCAGTGTCCTTAGGATCGTGATGTGGGCAAGTTGAACATCTCTGAGCCTGAAGTTTCTTTTCTCTTTAAAATGGCATCAGCCATCCCTAAGAGCAGTGAGGTGTCTGGCACGTGAGAGGTACAAGGCACACATAACTGGTTTCCCTTCTAGGAATCTGTGCAGGATGCACTGCAGAAGCCTGTCATGCCTGCTCTCTTCTGCTTTCAGATTGTAAACGGATTCAGCAGTTAGATGTCGTGTTCGTGCTGGACCACTCAGGCAGCATCAACCCCGAGGACCAAGAACACATGATCAACCTCACCATCCACCTGGTGAAGAAATCAGACGTGGGCCTGGACCGCGTTCGGTTTGGAGCGCTCAGATACTCAGATGACCCCGAGGTTCTTTTCTACCTCAACAAGTACTCCAGTAAACCAGCCATCATCGAGCATCTGAGGAGGCGCAGGGATACGGCGGGAAGAACCTACACCGCCAAGGCTCTGGAGCGCGCGAATGACATGTTCACAGAGGAACACGGCAGCCGTATCAAACAAAATGTGAGGCAGATGCTGATCGTTATCACAGATGGGGTATCTCACGACAGAGATAAGCTCGGTGAGGCGGCCTCAAAATTAAGAGCCAAAGGCGTCATCATTTACGCAGTGGGTGTAGGTGCGGCTGACCAAGCGGAACTGGAGACCATGGCGGGGGATAAAAACTACACTATCCATGTCAGTGGTTTCGACAAACTGAAAGATATTTACCTGCCTGTGCAAGACAGTATGTGTAACAACTCGCAAGAGGGTGAGTTATGCTTTTAAAGTGTAGCAATACAAGTTTACGCAAAAAAAATAAGTGATTATGCTTGGCTTCCCATCACCCAGATGGCATGGGCTGAACGTTCCTCTACTCAGGCTACCAGTTTTCTCAGCTCTGAGAGAAATGCATTCTTGATTCAGCAACATCTAAAGGTCCTTCGCTGCTGTACTGAAGACGTTATACGAGAAGTTTGCAGAAGCGTTCCTTGCTGTCAGGCCTCTCCTTTCCCTTTCTTTCGCTCTTCCTAGGGCCCTATTCAGCTGTCCCCATTTCATGGTTGCCTGTGCTGTGCATTTGCTTGATGGTCCCAGTGCAACTACTCTGTATCAGGTTCAGGCCAAACTCAAGTGGAAAGTTTCATGCTTTGAACAGATAGGCTTTTGTTTTCAAGATTCTAGGACCCTCTAAATGGGATTGTCAGCACCCTGTAGGAAGTGATTCCTACAGGTAATCACTGCAGGGATTCCAGCACCCTGGAAGTTCAACCAGGGCTGTGAGCTTTTCTGAATCAAGGCCAGGAGTGGGATTGAATGGGATAACAGAGACCAGTTTCCAGGAACCAGGAAGGAAGGGGTCAGAGCTGAACCAGGAGATACCCCTGGAGTAGGACAAGCTGGAGGCATCATGTCTGAGTGAGCAAGGGGTGAGATTTGCCACCTGACCTAAAAGCAGCGGAGATCAACCCACCCTCTAGGAGGGTCACTGTGCCTCCTTGGAAGCCTGGAATCCTTCCCAGGCACTGGCCTGGTCCTCCCCACATGGCAAACACATCAACCAACCAGCTAGCTTCCTTTCTTCTTTCTTTTTCCCTCCCTTTTTCCAACTTCCTTCTTTTTTTCCTTTCCACCTCCCTCCCTTCCTCTCTACTAGCTTGAAACCTACTTTTGTTTCCAACACAAATTGTGGTTTGTCCACTGACATTAACCCACTCCCTTCTCTGTGAAATCCTCCAACCCCAAACAAAACCTTCCCCCAGATCTTGTGCCAGACCAGCATTTGCTGGGCTGAGTAAAACTAAATCTGATCTCCACAACCCTACTTTACTTAAGTAAGCAATAAATTCAGATTCTTGGTTTCAGATACAGAATGTGGGTATCCTCTTTAAGAAAACATGACTGTCCCCAAGGCATCTTTCTGATACAAACTAGGCTATGTTACTGCAGGTTACTGCAGGTTACCGTTTCTAAACTCCTGAGTTCCAAGTAGGTCCTGCTGACATCTCCAACCTCAGTTGCCCCCTGCTTCCCAGCCTCCCTAGTCATCCTGAAGTCCCTTCGTCTTCGCGTGCATCACTTGCCCAGCACAAACACGCCAGCCCACGGCTTCCCCTGGCTGCATCTAGCTTGCTTGTCACCTTTCAGATTTTGTTTGCCAGTTTCTGACCCAGCACATGTCGGTGTCTCTGCTGTGTCCCCTGACTCCTGCACCTTCTATTTCTCCAGATGGTAGCATCTAACACATGCTTGCTGCTTCCTTATTTGTCCTTGTAACAAGACTGAGTTCATTGGGCAGGCTGGGACTCTTATTTATCCCTGGATCCCCACCAAATCTAGGACTATTAGTAAGACTAGAGTCTTTTCTTTGTGGACTGCTTTCTTCTCATCTCCCACACCTACTTTTGGAGGTAGGTGTCAAGACGGAGTTTTGAGATAGATGTTGAGATAATAGTCTAACTTTTGGATGCAAGATGTTTATTAGGGGGGCACAGCTCTGAAGGAAAGAGGGGGAAGCAGAAGAGGCAAAAGAAGTCCATGATGCACGCCCCATCATCCCAGTTACCTTCACTGAGCACTTTAGTACAGCTCCATCCCAGCCTTTGCATTTGATGGAAACTGAGCGTAAAAGATCATTCCTCGTTTTGGGTCATGTCACATGGGACTTCAGAAAGACGACCCTGTAACCAATGTTGACTAACACTTGTCCATGAGATTTCAATATTTGGGCTGTGATATTATTAAAGCAATTTGTAGCAGAAAAAAGTGCTGGATTTAAGGATAAAAGGGATCCGCACTCAAGTACAGTGGCACTCAGCTTGGGTGGATGTTCTGGTGTGGGAGTGTTGAATGGATTTCAGGCCTTTGCAATGACCTTTCAGTGACTATAGTCAATCTAGTCAAACTTCTTCCTTCCTTTCTCAGAGTAGCTTTCAGTGTCCTTTCAGATGTATCATGTAAATTATTAAATTTGAAACAAAGCCTATTAAGCTTTTCCTCACCACTACTTTCTCTTCTCTTTGAAGGCCAATTGTGACCTCTCATCTGTTATCTCGTCTCAATTTGCCATGAGTGTGAGGATTTAGTAGAAGCAATTAAATATTTGAGCGAAGGGGAAATTTAGAATGATTGTTGAGGACAATCAGTGATTCTTTTTTTTTTCAATTGCAGCCTGTGACATTCCAGAAGCTGATGTGATTTTCTTTTGTGATGGCTCTGACATGGTATCTGATTCAGACTTTGTTACCATGACAACTTTCTTGTCAGACTTAATTGATAATTTTGACATTCCATCTGAGAGGATGAAAATTGGGATGGCCCAATTTGGGAGCCGCTACCAAGAAATCATCGAGTTACAGAACTCTCTGACTAAAACCGAGTGGAAGTCTCGGATTCAAGCTATCACCAAGAGCAAGGGCCTTCCGCGAATAGACTTGGCCCTGAGAAAAGTGGGCATTATGTTTGAGCCATCCGCTGGCGGCAGAAGGAGCGCTGGTGTCCCTCAGACTTTGGTGGTCATCACATCTGGGGGTCCCCGCTATGATGTGTCAAAGGCAGTGGAGGCCCTGAGAGAAGCTGGCATTTGTATTCTGGCTCTGGGCATAGGAGATGTTTACAAGGAACAGCTCCTGCCGATAACGGGCAGTTCTGAAAAAATCATCACTTTTCAAGACTTTGATAAATTAAAGAATGTGGATGTGAAAAAAAGAATGATCCGTGAAATCTGCAAGAGTTGCGGGAAAACCAGTAAGTGCACCTTTGTTCCTTTGCTTTTGTTTGATTGCAGCTTCCTGGTTGTCCATTTCCCAGGGTGTCTTTGGGTGAATCTAACAGGATGTGGTTTAGAATAATATGCAATGAGAATAGGCGTCTCCTCTGTTTCCAAAAGTCTGGGATTGGTCAGCCTTCCCCAGAGGCAGGGGAAAGGGTTCAGAGGCCAGAGGATGCCCTGGGTTGTGTGCCCGGCTCAGCCTTCTCTTCCACTACAATCCAGGGGTTATATTCTTCTTAACACTTGGAACTCAGCCTTCTATTTCTATCCTCTCTGATTCCGAAAGTCCCAGAGCTATTCCCTGCATTCCACAGGAAGTAAGCAAAATAAGCATTCGCTGATTTTACTTTTTCCTATTTTAATTTTGTTGAACCATCTTGTAAGGGACTCAGTATGTGTGCGTGTGTGTGCACGTCTGTGTATGTGTCTGTCTGTGTCAACTGTATCAGCACATGTCTGGTACATTTTCATCTTTGAATGATGGCATCTGTATAATCATAACATAGTAAAGATTTGAATTGGCCTTGGGGATTATTTAATTTCCAAAGGTCACCGGGGCTGATGGCTGCAAAGGCCAGGTGCGTCATGGAAGTGAGTCACATGGGTTGGGACTGAAGAAAATAAATGTAGAGCTGTGGTCCATCTGATGGGGATGTCATTCTTCAGCTCCAACTGAGAGCTGTGTGCAGGACTCAGGTTCTGTACACTTGGGACTGGGAGTTGGGAGGACAGAGCATCAGTGAAGGATAATATTTTATGGAATTTGTGCAACAGCAGAAATTCCCCACAGGCCTTCTGTTTCTAGACTTACTATGATGGAAGACAGTTCTTTTACAAACCACATTGGTTTTTCGAAGCTGTCTGGTGGGGTGCTCACTGGGGGCAGATGACAGTGGTAGAGGAGTCCAGGACTGGAATCAGAAAGCCAGGGTTCCGGCTCTGGTTCAGCAGCAGCAGCTTCCCTGCCTCACCATCTCCTTGTGTGTAAGACGAGCAACTGGACAGGGTCATGGGTGACCAAGTAGCAACTCGCTGCTGAATTGAGTTTGTCCTATTTGGTGTTGTGATCTCGTGAAATTAGTTGATCGTATTTACAGACTCGAGGTTTCACATTAAAATGTAGATTTCAGGCTTCTCTGAAAAAATCAGACAATGTGACCGGCCTGGGCCCCCTTTCCCACACAGCGACTCTCAGTTGGAAGTGAATGGTGAACAGATGGGTCATTGCTCTGCGTTCACTTTCTCACCCACTGCCCGCTTGACTTGATAACATGACCCTCCTGTCCTTTGTTGCTGACTGAGTTGATGGCCTCTGGACTAAGTAAACTCTAAGAACGATCCAAATATTTTATAATTATATTCATCATAATATGTCCTCATTACGTGAAGAAAATATGCATGCATGCACACACACACACATACACATGAAGCCAGCCTGAGAATAAACCAGGATTAGACTTCAAATAGCCCCTGAAACGTGTAACATTTGAAAGGGGACAGAAGAAACACCTGTATTGCATGCTGACCCAGCAGCTAGTATTCTCCTTATGAGACAGTTTTGGGTCCTAGAGACCCTCCAGCCCTAGACCGTGATGCTCTGCCTTTTCAGAACCCTCTGCCCTTCCTTACTCCTGGCTGGTCATTAATGTGGCCTTGTTTTCCTTGATCTCCAGACTGCTTTATGGAGATTGTGGTTGGCTTCGACATTTCCACTCACCTGCCGGGTCAGCCATTGTTCCATGGCCACCCCCGGCTGCAGTCATACCTCCCAAGCATCTTAGAGGACATCACCTCCATCAGGGGTGTCAGCTGCGGGGCAGGTGCAGAGGTGCAGGTGAGCGTGGCCTTTAAGGTGAACAGTGGCCAGAACGTCCCTGCCGAGTTCCAAATCTACCAGCAAACAATATTTGACAGCCTCCTGCAAGTCACCGTCAACGGACCGACTCACCTGGATGCGCAGTTCCTGCAGTCCATGTGGGACACCTTTGAGAATGTGTCTACATCCCAAGGACAGGTAACCAAGTCACTTTCTAGCTCCCATCTCCATGTCCGTTCGTTAGTTTCTCCCTCCCAGTTATACGTTTTGTTCTCGAGTCGTCCCATTCTATGCTCACCTCTTTCTCCAGGTGTTGCTCATCTTTTCAGATGGTCTTGGGGGTGAAAGCAAAATGATGCTTGAAGATCAATCGGACAGGCTCAGGGAAGCAGGTAAACTTGAAATTGAAAATGTAAATAATGAAGCAGGGGATGTGCTAAACAAGTCTCTACCTACGCGGGTGCTCTGGAACTTGGGGTTTGCCCGGCCCCTTGAAGCAAATGCCACTGGTGCCCTGCCCAACCCCTCTTGACCACACATGCATCCCCCAGATACTGCAAATGCCACAGTCAAGTGCTTCTATAGCCCGGTGCCTATGACTGACCCGACCAGTGACCTGATTCTTGGAGAGGAGGTTGGGGTTATAACGTATTCCACCTGATGGATGGAGGCAAGGGTAATTAATACAGAGGGCTATAGAAGCCCAGCACCCTTGCCTGAAGTATACAGCCTGTGCTCCAGAGTCCCTCGGGAATCAGACCAAGGCGAGGACTTCATGGAGACATCCTTGTCCACAACCTCCACTTCTCTTTGCTGCTTCTCTCTCTACCTCGGTAAGCCACGCACACACAGATTCCTCTCCCAGATGCAGCTTCTAGGGAACCTAAGACGCTTGCTGTCTCTGTCTGTGATGCTCCATTTCTGCTCCCAGCTCATCTGAAACTATGACATGGACAGGGGAGAAGCAGTGAGGAGTGCTTTTCAAAATCCACGACGCAGTCTTTCCCATGGAAAATCAGACACAATAGGAAATGTCTTAGGGTCCCTAGAAGTTGCATCTGGGAGAGGAAATTGTGTGTGCGTGGCTTACCGAGATAGAGAAGCAGCAAAGGGAAGTGGAGGTTGTGGACGAGGGTGTGTTTCCATGAAGTCCTCACCTTGGTCTGATTCCCGAGGGACTCTGGAGCACAGGCTGTACACTTCAGGCAGGGGTGCTGGGCTTCTGTATCCCCCTGCATTAATTACCCTTGCCTCCATCCATGAATTCTCCAGGCCAGAACACTGGAGGGGGGTAGCCTTTCCCTTCCCCAGGGGATCTTCTCAACCCAAGGATCGAACCCATGTCTCCCATATTGCAGGCGGATTCTTTACCAGCTGAGCCATGAGGGAAGCCCAAGTGAAGTAGGTCAGAGAGAGAAAGACAAATATTTACAAAACAGATATAGACTCACAGACATAGAAGACAAACGTATGGTTATCAAAGGGGATAGTGGTGGGGCAGATAAATTAGGAGTTTGAGATTAACATATGCTCAAGTATGTATAAGACAGATGAACAGCAGGGACCTACTGTAGAGCACAGATACTGACATATATTAGGCATCTTAGAATAACCTATGTGTTTGTATATATATAACTGAATAACTTTGCTGTGCCCTTCGAACTAACACAACACTGTAAATTTTTTTACACAATACTTCAATTTTTAAAGTGGTGAGAAAAAGTATGTTACTAGCTACCTTTCTTAAAAATTGCTTTCAAATGCCCAAGAACTTCATTAGGACTGGTGGTGAGGTATCAAACACAGTCTTCTGCTAGTCTTTTTGTGTAAGATTTCTTAGATTTCGTGCTGAAGTCAGGAACCAGTGCCTCACGTGTGTACAAAAGATGCAGGCAATGCTGCTGTTGGGTTCTTCAATGTCAAGAGCACTTCTTTCTCTTATTTCCCCCTCTTTCTGATTCTTTGAATCATGTTCACTGGAAGGAAATAGATGGGCTTTCCTTCTTTCGGGAGTGTGATTCCTTGGGTTTTATCACCACTTTTTTGCTGCCTAGGACTTGATGCTTTGCTGGTAGTGTCCCTAAATGAAACCGCTCACGATGAGTTTTCCAGCTTCGAATTTGGAAAAGGGTTTGACTACAGGACTCACCTGACCATTGGAATGAAGGAACTGGGCAGTATGCTATCACAGTATCTGGTGAGTTGCTGAACAAAAACCCCATGTTATTCGAAATGCCCTGGGAGGTCTTCCCTGTGGTCCAGTGGTTAAGAATCCACCTGCCAGTGCAGGAGACGTGGGTTCCAGGAATATTCCATGCCTCAGGGCAACTAAGCCCATGTGCCACAACTGCTGAAGCCTGAGTGCCCAGAGCCTGTGCTCCACACACAGCAACATAGTCCCTGCTTGGGGCAACTAGGAAAGCCCTCGACAATGAAGACCTAGTGCAGTCAAAAATAAATAGATAAATCTTTTTAAAAAATGCCCTGGGAACACGACTGAAATCTTGATGAATATTCTCAAAGATTCCCTTGTTTGCCCTAAATTCAGTACATGGTCTTTAGCATATGAAAAAGTGTGACAGCCCAGAGCATTGGTTTTTGTTTCCCCATGACCTTTCACCCTTTGTCATCTCACCAAATGAAAGCTGAGGAAACTAAAAACCCAACCAACCCCTAATCAAATAATAATTAAAAACACACACACACACACACACACACACAAAACCCCAGCAGTTTCTGCTGCAGAAATCCCAAGAAACAAGAGCCTGTCGACTAGGAACCAACCAGTGGTCATCTGTGTCGTGAGTGCCCCTTCTATAAATAGAGATCATTTCCTTGGAGAAGGTATGTTGCCCGTACAATTGCTAATCTGATGCTTTCTCTTCAAGGTTAAAAAAAAAAAACAAAAAAACCCTCTTATTCTTTGCAGTCCCTCACCCAATGAGAGAGGACGGGCTGTAGGTGGTGAATTATGATTTGCGTCAGTTCAGTTCTTATGTGATGAATTTCCACACCGCGGCTTCTCACTCAGTGTTTCTTTTTCCCAGGGGAACATTGCAGAGAGGACGTGTTGCTGTCAGTTTTGCAAATGCCCAGGGATTCCAGGACCTCAGGGGAGCCAAGGGCCACAAGCCTCCCAGGTACCATTCAGTTGTGACACTGTCCTACCTAATGGGCTTTGATTTGGTACAGATGGAACTGAGACTGAGTGGGTGGGTTTTCAGCCTTCACTTGATGCTGAGGTAATTACTTTGGGCCGTTCGTGTGACTTCTCTGGGGTAGGAGCCAGATCAGAAAGGTTCATGTTTAAAAAAAAATTATTTTATTGAAATATAGTTGATTTGCAATGTTGTGTTAATTTCTACTATACAGCTAAGTGATTCAATTATATACACACACATATAGAGAGAGAAATAGATATACATTCAGTTATACATATATATATACACACACACATTCTTTTTCCACAAGCCTATAATAAACCATTATGGTTTATTATAGGATATTCAGTATAGTTCCCTGTGCTCCACAGCAGGAACTTGTTTATCTATTTTATATATAGTAGTGTGTATCTGCTAATCTAAACTCCTAGCTGATTCCTCCCCTCCATCCCCTTTGGTAGCCATAGGTTTGTTTCCTATGTCTGCGAGTCTATTTTTGTTCTGTAAATGCATCCATTTGTATAATTTCTTAAATTCCACATATACATGATATCATAAGACACTTGTCTTTCTCTTTCTGGCTTACTTCACTTCATATGATGATCTCTAGGTCCACCCATGTGGTTGCAATTGGCATCATTTCATTCTTTTTATGGTTGAGTAATATTCCATGGTATAAATATACCACATCTTCTTTACCCACTTCTCTGTTGATGGACATTTGGGTTACTTCCATATCTCGGCTATTGTAAACAGTGCTGCTATTAACATTGGAGTGTGCGTCTTTTCAAATTAGAGGTTTTTTTTTTCAGATATTTTCCCAAGAGTGGGATCACAGAATTGTATGACAACTCTATTTTTAGTTCTTTGAGGAACCTCCATACTGTTTCTATAGTGGCTGCACAAATTTTCATTCCTACCAACAGTATAGGAGGGTTCAGAAGACTCGCTTTTGATTCTACTATTAAGAATGACTCCTTTTTTTTTCTTATGTAGACTTTGGGGTATTGCTCCTTGGCTTTGCAATTTAGACTTTAGACAGTTTTAAAGGTGGCAAGAGGTGTTAGAAATGGTGGGGAAAGTTTTGCTTCATGAACACTGGGTCATGACTGAACTACAAAAAGAGTGTAGCTTTGCAGAGCCTTGCCTTTAAAAAATGAATTACACAGCAATAGCATAAATAAGTGTATGTTATATAAATATATCACACATATATACACACACACACATATATATATATATATATATCATGGTATTTTAATTCCGTGGAATGCTCTAAGGGAATGAAAATGAATGAACTACAACTACACATGACAACAGGTATAAATTTTATAAACACAATAATGGCCAAAAAAAAAAAAAAAGGGCAAAACACAGAAAAGTGCATATGGTATGATAGATTTATAAAAAGTTTGAAAACAGGCAAAACTAACCTACAGTTATTCTATCCAGGGATGAATAATTAAGTAGTGAAGTATTTTTCAAAGACTTGGAAATGTCATCATAAAAGCAAGCGTCTGTTCCCAGGGAAGGGATGGGGACTGCTTTGTGATTGGGGTAGCGGCTAAGTGTGGGTATCAGCCGTGTCCTATTTCTTGGCCTGGGCAGTGGTTACACTGATATTCACTTCATAACAATTAAGTTGTACCTTTATAGTCTATTTACTTTTATGCACTTTTTCAAATACATTTTAGATCACACAATGAAAAGGAGTCTGGTTTATTTGAAGGGCTTAAAAATGATTCTTGCTCAGGAGTCACACTGTCCATCCTTGTGAAAAGATAATTGATCTCAGCCTTTTTACTGACTTCTTGATGAAAGTGAAAGAGGAGAGTGAAAAAGTCGGCTTAAAGCTCAACATTCAGAAAACGAAGATCATGGCATCTGGTCCCATCACTTCATGGGAAATAGATGGGGAAACAGTGGAAACAGTGTCAGACTTTATTTTTCTGGGCTCCAAAATCACTGCAGATGGTGATTGTAGCCATGAAATTAAAAGACGCTTACTCCTTGGAAGGAAAGTTATGACCAACCTAGATAGCATATTCAAAAGCAGAGACATTCCTTTGCCAACAAAGGTCTGTTTAGTCAATTCTATGGTTTTTCCAGTAGTCATGTATGGATGTGAGAGTTGGACTGTGAAGAAAGCTGAGCACCGAAGAATTGATGCTTTTGAACTGTGGTGTTGGAGAAGACTCTTGAGAGTCCCTTGGACTGCAAGGAGATCCAACCAGTCCGTTCTAAAGGAGATCAGTCCTGGGTGTTCTTTGGAAGGAATGATGCTAAAGCTGAAACTCCAATACTTTGGCCACCTCATGTGAAGAGTTGACTCATTGGAAAAGACTCTGATGCTGGGAGGGATTGGGGGCAGGAGGAGAAGGGGACGACAGAGGATGAGATGGCTGGATGGCATCACCGACTCGATGGACGTGACTTTGAGTGAACTCTGGGAGTTGGTGATAGACAGGAAGGCCTGGCGTGCTGCGATTCATGGGGTTGCAAAGAGTTGGACACGACTGAGTGACTGAACTGAACTGAGTATATTTTTATGGAAATACAGTTGTTTTGCAATGATGTGTTCATTTCAGGCATACAGCATGGTGATTCATACACATGTATGTGTATTGTTTTTCAATAACTCTTTTGCATTATAGATTATTACAAAATATTGAGTAGAGTTCCCAGTGTTATCCAGTAGGACCTTATTTTTTACCTATTTTATTCATAGAAGTGTGTATATATTAATCCCAAACTCCTAATTTATCCCTCCCCTGGACTTTTTACTGAGTTACGATGTTTTGTTTAGCACAGTTTCCTTTCTTATTATGTTGCTGGAGACTAGAATTCTATTCCAAGAGTGCAACCTCCCAGTGTACTGAGCAGACAGTGGGGATCTGTGTTAGAGGGTGAGGAAAGCAGACCTCAAGTGAGATCCTTGCCAAACATAAACCAGGAGACAATGAAACAAGGGAGGGAGAGAAGATAGCAGATTACAGCAGATAGAGCTGATAGGGAGAAGGCTCCTTCTTGTCCTCAAAAAAAAAAAAAAAAAAAAGGAAGAAAGTAAAGTGATGTCTTTGGAAATGTTCTCCGTTTGCCTGCTGAAGGGGTCGTGGTGGACACTGCTATCCTCCATGCAACCCCCCAGGCACAGACCTGGCCCTGAAGGATGTGGCAGGGGGCAGTCCAAACCCAGCCTTCTGGAGACATCGGGAGGGCTGCCTCTGCAGAGAGCTTCAGAGCCGAGAGCCAGGACCAAAGCCAGCCCCAGCGCTTGTCCAGCTCTCCCCAAACTCACAGCCGCGCCTGCAAAACCACAGCTAGGCTGGAGGGAGGGACTTGCCTGAAATGCCTAATGTAACAGGTCTGAGTTGATGAAGGATGACTAAGATGGGTTTTTCTCTTTCCCCGCAGGGCTCTCCAGGTGTGAAAGGCAGCAGAGGACACAGGGGAGAGGAGGGAGAGCCTGTAAGTTTTGTGACTCGCCGCCCACCACACTCTTTCCTTTTCCATTAAAAAAGCTTTATTCTCCAGAAGGAATAGTGGGGTTTTGTTTATATGCCTTTTGAGTTTGAGGGGTGGGGTGGGTTGCCTTTTCCCCCCTTCTCTTTGTCTGCGTCACGAGGCACTTGCTGAATCTACTTTTGGGGGAAGAAGGGAGCAGAGTCTCCTATGTTGTGCCCGGCACATTTTTGGCGGGTGGCAAGGAACTGGGCACCCTCCCTCTGCCCCCGCGTAGGGTGAAGGCTGAGCGGGTGTCTCTGGACCGGCAGCCCAGTGCTTCCAGTGTGGAAAGAGAAGTGGGCAAAGCACCCCCAAATATGGTGTCATGGTCCTACGCTGCGCAAGGCTTTTGAACATCAGTCGTTGACTCCCAAACCGTAACTCTCTCTTGGTTCATCAATTAAATTATAAAAATGGATTTGGAGGAATGGAAACCACTTGGGTAGCTCCACTGGGATGGGAAAGTTCAGGAGGTATCCAGTTGTCTGCATAGCAAGTTGTGAAAGCACAGCCTCCAGCGTCGGATGGCCCAAGGCTGACCTAGACGTGAAACCTTAATAAGATATGTTAAGTTCTTGACCCTTGGTTTCCTGTCTGTCAACTTATAAATTTCTCTAAGACTATAGTTTACCCACCCTGTACCTGTGGAGGGATTATGGAGCTGACTGAGCCAGTCAGGATTTGAGTGAGGGGAAGAGTGTCACCCGCTGCCCGACTGTGAGCCTGCAGCTGGCTGAGTCCAAACAGCAGGGACATTTTGGTTCCTCTTATCACCTGCAATGCGGGAGACCTGCGTTCTATCCCTGGGTTTGGGGAGATCCCCTGGAGAAGGGAAAGGTTACCCACTCCAGTGTTCTGGCCTGGAGAATCCCGTGGACAGAGGAGCCTGGCTGGCCACAGTCCATGGAGTTGCAAAGAGTCAGACACAACTGAGCCACTTTCGTTCACTTTCACTTTCAGCAACCTGCGGCCATGGGTGAGGCCTCCTGCTTTTACTGCAAACAATCCTCATTAAAAAGAAAGAAAGCAAAGCAGTGAAAGGAAAATTGCCTCTCCTCTCACCTACCGGGAGGGAGAGAACTAAGTTCACTGCTAGTATTTATCCACACAGCAAACCACGAGCACCTTCTGTGCACCCAGATCTGAGCCAAGCCTCCAGGACACAATGGGGAAAGAGACAGTTGGGGATTCCAGCTCTCAGGAAACACAGTATTATTCTTTTCTTGCGACTCATTTTATTCTAGCCCTTGTGAGTGCATGCGTGCTAAGTTGCTTCAGTCGTGCCTGACTCTTTGCGACCCCATGGACTGTGGCCCACTAGGCTCCTCTGCTCATGGGATTCTCCAGGGAAGAATACTGGAGTGGGCAGCCTTTCCTTTCTCCAGGGGATCTTCCCAACCCAGAGATTGAACCCAAATCTCCTGCATTTCGGGCAGATTCTTTACCATCTGAGTCACCAGGGAAGCCCATTCCAGCCCTTACCTGTATTTTAAATATTTCCAGGAGAAGCTGGACTAATGAGAGATGCACAGGCCACTGACCTTGGGTGCGCTTCCCTGTGTGGATGTTCTAATTTGGGGGTTCTTTAACTGGGGAGTCCTTCCTGTGAGCACTGGCTTGAGGCAGTGTCACTTCTGATTAGCTGCTTCTGCTCAGCTCCTGTCCCCTGGAACCAACTTGCTTCTCTGCCATGAGCATGGTGATTTTTCCAGGATGGTTGGGGCCTGGGCAAGATGTCAGGGCCAACATGTGTCAGGGGAACATTTGAAATGTGGCTGCAAGTGATGTGACTTCAGACCTTTAGCTGTGCTTTCTGTTGAGGGCAGGGAAGCAACTGAGCTCACGTCACATGTTAGTGTGGTCTCGGATCTGTACAGAAGCACTGAAGGGAAAATGTTTGAATCCAGGGGAAAAACAGACTTAACGAACCAGTGTGCAGGGGATTTTGCTTTAACTGGAGCTCAGAGTGCCCTGTTCTGGCTTCACTCTGGAAGAGTAAACGGCTGGCAGCTTTCTGGCAAAAGAATCACTATGGATATCTGTTTGGGTACCTTTCCCTAGGGAGCTCGAGGAGAAATTGGACCCCAAGGAAACAGAGGGAATGCAGGATGTCCAGGGCAGCCAGGTCAAAAGGTAAATGTTTCATTTTAAGTTCCCTATGGCATCTTCTGTCTCTCCTCCATTCCCTCTCTCTTCCATCCCTCCTCCCACTTTCCCTGTCTCTAATTATATGTTAGTTTCTTCCTCTGCAGATTAAGTCTCTTTAGTCATTTCAAGAAATTATAAGCATTAATTAAATTCCACCCATAACCTTTCTGTGGCTGTATAACCAAAAGTAACTAAAGGAATACACAGACACTCTTAATGGAAGCAGCCCCTTCCCACCTCAATAGGCTGTGAATCCACGTTCGGTCTTTGACATGCCAACGAGAGATATTTAATCTTTTACAGGGAGCCAGAGGATTTTCTGGATATAAGGTACGTGTGGTTACTTCTCAGTCAAATTTGACTTCCTTAATTTGCCATTAGGTGGCAAAGATCTGCCTTATCTGTCTTTCAGGGAGAACACGGAGATGATGGGATTGATGGACTGGATGGGGAAGAGGTAAGCCATTTTTCTTCAAGTGCCACAAAATCATCATCAGATCAATGTATCTCTTTAATGGGAATTTCGTTTGCTTTGTCTTCTTTCAGGGCTTTCATGGACTTCCTGGGAAAAAGGGAGAAAAAGGTGATCCAGGTTCCCAGGTAACACTTTTTCATACATCAAAGAAGGAGAATTTGGCATTAGAGGTAGTCTTAACTGTAGTGTGTCAGAGGTTAGGAGGAAGAAAGTGGACATCTGACTGGCATACAGTGAAGCCTATTACCACTGAATAGATGGTGCATCCCCATTTGGGGCAAGTGGGTAACTATGCGATTTTCAAGAATTTCCAAGCTAGAAAGATCCAAGGCTTGCAAGAACCTGTGAGCAAGAATCTTTTGCAAGATTGCAATCTGCTTGCAAGAATCTTTTCGGAAGTCTGCAAGTGAATCCATTTGCCGGTCAGCAATTTGTTTTCTTTATTGCATCCAAAAAAAAAAAAAAAAGCAAGAGAATGAGACAGAATTATTTTGGTGGACTTGATATAGCAAATCACAATGATACATACATATATATATACATGTTTATTTATTTTCAGTTCACTTCAACACTCATTAATGTGTGCCTCTTTGGTTCCAAGCAGCTCTCCTTTTATGTTCTGATTCACTTATTTATTAAATACTTTGAATACCTGGCGTGCGTCAGGCACTGAGTTATGTACAGAAGACTCAGAGATTAACCAGACTGTCCTTGTCCTCAGGGATCCTTTGGTGTGGTTGGGAAGACAGAGATATCAGTAGCTAATGGAACGCAGGATGTGGTTGGGATCATGTTATAGGCGACTGTGTGGTCCCAGAGAACAGTGGGGAGGGAGTGCAGGAAATCTTTCTGGAGGAAATGATCCCTGAACTGAAGATGAATAGGAATTAGCAAGACGTGGAGAGGGGGCATTCCAGACAGAGGGAGCGGTTTTTTAAAATTTTAATTGGAGGCTAATTGCTTTACAATATTGTGGTGGTTTTTGCTATACACTGACATGACTCAGCCATGGTGTACATGCATCCCCCATCCTGAAGCCCCCTCACCTCCCTCCCCACTGCATCCCTCTGGGTTGTCCCAGGGCACTGGCTTTGAGTGGCCTGCTTCATGCATTGAACTTGCACTGGTCATCTATTTCACATATGGCAATATACATGGTTCAGTGCTATTCTCTCAAATCATCTCACCCTCCCCTTCTCCCACAGAGTCCAAAAGTCTATTCTCTTTTGCTGTCTTGCATATAAGGTCATCGTTCCTGTATCAGTGCTTTTCTTTCTGACTTCACTCTGTATAGTAGGCTCCAATTTCATCCATCTCATTAGAACTGATTTAAATGTGTTATTTTTCATGGCTGAGTAATATTCCATTGTGTATATGCACCACAACTTTCTTATCCATCCATTTAAGCAAAGACACGGAGGCTTGGGGGGGCCCTGAAAGTTGTTCTGCCTGTTATGAGCGTTAGGGTTCAGATGGAGGGAGCTGGGGTTCAAAAGGAGTTGGGAAGAGCTGGGAAAGGCACTGGTGAGCCAAGGAGAAGCCGTCTGGATCACAATCATTGGGAATGTGGAGCCTTAAAAGATTTTAAGCAAGGAGGTCACAATCCAATTTGCATTTTTAGAACTATTGCATGATGGTAGCGTGGAGGATGTGTTGGGGATGACATAGATGCAAGGCAAAGATGAGAGGTGGATCTGTAGTAATCAGGGTGAGAAGTGCTGAAGCCTTCAAATGAAGCAACAGACAAAAGACACATTAAGGATGTAATAGGGTCCAGGCTGGAGTGAGGTCCTGGCGTGCAAAATTTACTGAAGCACTTATTCTCAGAGTGATGTAGAGTGGGTGCCTGCCCAAATGTTGTACCCTTGGTATCTTGTTTGTCTCACCGTGGCTCTGGCTCCAGGATGTCAGATTTATTCAAGTTAACTAAAATGAAAACTTCTGCTCTCCTGTCGTGTGCTTGACGGCCATCGATGGCCAGGGGCTAGTGTACTGGAGAGTGTGGATGGACAACCTCTCCATCTCTGCAGAAGGTTCTAGAGGGCGGTGCTAGACCATGAGAATTTTTACCTTTTCTCAGCCTCATTATAAATAGTCCTGACCGTAGGTTTCAAACTGGGCTTGGTTCTGCTTGAGAGGCTGAAAAGAATCTAGCTGGGAGAGAGGAATGTGAATCATTTCGTCTGATGGATTTTCTCCCCTACAGTCGCCACAACACTTGATATTTTAACACCCTCCTGCAAGCTAACTTGGAGCTCATTTTATTTATTTTTCTTTCAGGGCAGCCCAGGTTCCAGAGGCCTCCCTGGGGGATATGGGGACAAGGGTTTCCCAGGGGATCCTGTAAGTTTCTGGGGCCCAGATGGTCGTGAATTGTGTAGTTACTCCACATTTCCTGTCTTTTTTTCTCTTGTGTTTCCTCTCACTTGTAGGCAAACACATGACTTGGGAGGGGTGTAGTAGGTATTGACTGAGGCTTATTTGGTTGAGGTAAGCCTGCATATGGTCTGGGCTGATTATATATAAAAAACTCAGAGATGGGAACAAAAATTCCATCTTATTCATTTTCAGACTTTCAAGTTCCTTTGGGAACGAAATTTCCATAATTTTGCTTACTGAGTTTTCAATCCTGTAGATTCCCTCATGCAGACTCGATTACAGGGGAGTCTTGCTACGTCTTTGAGTGAGTGTCATGGGCCTGTCTGGATGGGTGCACTAGTGAAGCTGCCAGTATAGAGGAGGGAGAACCACTGTGAGCTCAGCTAGCACTCGTAACTCTTCATTTCTCACTAAGCCTCCTTCAGATTTACTTTCATCTTTAAAAAAAAATTGTGTTTCAAATATGGAGAATTTTCTCCCACCTCTCATTATTTAGCCCAGATTAGCTTAGTTCTTGAACATTGTACTATTTTGAGAAAAAAAAAGGCTGATATTTCTTGATTCTAAAGTACTTTTTAAATCTTCCTCTAGGGTAATCCAGGACAAAGCAGTACCATCAAAGGACAAAAGGGCTCCAAAGGAGAACAAGGAAGACAAGTAATTGGATCTATTTAATGTATATGAGTTGATTAATTCTGTTATGGAGCTGAGGCTTTCTTAAAGCCTAAATTATTTAGTAAAATACATAACCCTTTTTTATAATTGAACAATCACTCCTAAGTTTAAGAGAGCCTTATTTTCTTAAAATCAGGCATGCCTGTAGTAGCTAACATCTCTATGGGGAAAATCATCACATTTCTGGCAGGTGATATTATTATATGGGGAAACTACTCATAGCAATGCATGTTGTGATATCATTTTCCTCTTTAATACATGTATACCCAATAGGGTTAATATGCAGAAATATTCTGGCATGACGCATCTGTTCAGTTTAATGGTACTTGATGTTGTTATGCTGATGCCTTTGTCACTTCTTCAGAATCTTTTGCCTTATGATCTCGGGGGAACGATTTTCTTTCCAGGGTAGAACCGGGCAGAAAGGGACGCAAGGCAGTCCTAGCTCCAGAGGGAGCAGGGTAAGTATTTCCATGGACATTTATTGTCCCTCCTTATCACCTGAAGATGCCACAGAGGCATTCAGAATATGTGTCCCTGCAGTCAACTGATCCAAGAGTCCTATCTTGACACTGTTGTCATTCGGGGTCAAGATAGCTCAGTTGGTGAAGAATCCAACTGCAATGCAGGAGACTCCCGTTCTATTCCTGGGTTGGGAAAATCCACTGGAGAAGGGATAGGCTACCCACTCCAGTATTCTTGGGCTTCCCTTGTGGCTCAGCTGCTAAAGAACCCACCTGCAATGTGGGAGACATGGGTTTGATCCCTGGCTGGGAAGAGCCCCTGGAGAAGGGAAAGGCTACCCACTCCAGTATTCTGGCCTGGAGAATTCCATGGACTGTATAGTCCTTGGGCTCACAAAGAGTTGGACACGACTGAGCAACTTTCACTTTCACAATTCTTTGTTTTGAGGGGCTTTCCTATGCATTATATGATATTTTGCAGCATCCCTGGTCTCTACACACTAGAGATCAGTAGCACCCACTTTCCTGAGTTGTGGCATCCAAAAATGTCTGCAGATCTTGCCAGATTTCAGTCGAGAATCATGATGGGCGGCAAATTGCTCCTGGTTGAGAAACATTGTGATGGTGTGTTTTCCCCTTTCCACCTTCTGGAAGCTTTTAAATGCCTTTGGAGAGAGCCAATGATTTTCATATAAAAATCCTCCTCCAGTAGCTCAGCCTCTTTGAGCTTTTTAAAGAACATTAAGAAATATATATCTTCCCTGGTCGCTCAGAAGGTAAGGAATCTACCTGCAGTGCAGGAGATCCGGTTCAATCCCTAGGTCAGAAAGACCCCCTGGAGAAGGAAATGGCAACCCACTCCAATATTCTTGCCTGGAATAATCCCATGGACAGAAGAGCCTGGCTGGCTACAGTCCATGGGGTCGCAAAGAGTCGGACATGACTGAGCGACTAACACTCAGATATACTCTCTTCCTCTTCGTATAACACCAGTGGGAAAGATACATCACAGATAATAATAAATTCTTCCTGAATAAACCAGAACATTGGCGATTAGGGCTGAGCCAGTGGCAACCTTGAGATGCTGCGCACATTTCGTGTGAGATCAAGCTGAAGACAGAAATGTTGGATCTCCCCTTCTTTTTAAAGAACAGCCAAGAAACCACTTTCCCTTTGTGGACTACTGAAATTAGAGAGTATGTTTATAATGTATTAGAAACCCACTCATCGTGCACTCAGACGGAGATAGTAAAAAGAAATGACATACAATATCCTAGATTTGGTCCTGGGTTTTGGTCAAGGGAATACTGGAAACACTTGGCTTCCTTTTCTGTTATAAATTTGGAATCTTCCTGCCACTTTGAAAGCTGTGGCTTTTGCCTCTCTCTCTGGGAGAGATAACGGGTGAATGTTTTAATTCCTCCTGCCTTTGTTTATCTTGACTCAGTTCTTAAGGGAAAAGGTCTCCCGCTGGATGACTTAGGCCTCCCAATGCTACTAGTGAAATTCTTTGGGACGTTGCCCTCCTCTCCACACAAGATAATTGAAATTAATCAGAGGAAGCAGGAGATCAGCAAGATGAACCAAATGCTATAAATCTTAAAGATAAACATGTAGTTTTGTTGGTTTGAAACAGCTTTATAGCAGTCACCATCAATCAGCACCTTTTAAAAAAAGAGGTGGTGGAGCCAGTTAAAGGATTACTACTTGGACAAACCAACCATTGACTTTAAGTCACTGCATAGACAGGCGGCTCAGCTTGTTTCTGCCATCCTCACCTACTTCCCCGCCCATCTCCTCCTCTAACCTCTTTCCTCTTGAATTAAACAAGGCAACATGGATGGATATAAAGCAGTGGCTTTTCTACTTCTCTTTCACCTTTCCAGTGAAGGCTAGAATTCTCTCTGATGGTCAGAGGATCTTAAATGGATGACAAATGCTAAAAACACAAGCAAACCTAAGACATCTCTTGGGTGACACAATTTCAATCTATTTAAATTGAATTGCTGCCCCAGCTCTTGAGAAAGCAATGGATCTGTGTACTAAGAACCAGACCATTTGAAAACATGTTCCAGGCCCATTTGGGGGCTTCCGTGGTGGCTCAGATAGTAAAGAATCTGCCTGCAATGCAGGAGGCCTGGGTTCAATCCCTGAGCCAGGAAGATCCCCTGGAGAAGGAAATGGCAACCCACTCCAGTATTCTTGCCTGGAGAATTCCATGCACAGAGGAGCCTGGTGGACTATAGTCCATGGGGTTACAAAGAGTTGGACATGCCTGAGTGACTAACACATTTTTCTTCCAGGCCCATTGCCTTTGGCCCATCAGGCACAAGGAATGCTTATAGATAATAGTATTTATACTTCTAGAGCATCTAATTTGTGCCTGGTCCAGTTCAAGTCATTTTCAAATATTAATTTGTTTAATCCTCGTAACAAATCTATCAAGTAGAAATTATGATTATAGCCATTTTACAGATGAGAAAAAGCAAGAGACCCTGGACAAACTGGCCAGGATTAGAACAGGTAGTGAATGTCGGAGCTGGGGTTTGAACCAGGTTGTCTCACTCCTAACCAGCCAGGCTCAGGTTCATTGTGCAATTGCTCTGTGCCACCCAGGCTTCAAAGAGCAAGGCTGAGCTCACAGCCATCTGACTTCTGAAGACACATCCCTAACCATTGTGCTGTACTGTCTGAATACAGAAGGAATGCTATTTTATCCTTGCTTTTTAATGGAGACAGAATTACGACATCATGAAAGAGTGACTTCAAACTTTATTTACTGTTCTTCTCCACTTTCAACTGTCAAGAGTTCTGTGAGTCACATCAAACAGCTGACAGATTACAAAGGGCAGCTTCTCTCAATGGGTATTTGCACTTTATAAGCAAAGAGTACCTAAATCAAGTACTCTAATCGTGGAGGAATTCTAATCGTTAGCCAACCCGGTGGAGGGGATATTTGGTCAGGTGGTTTATTCTAAGAAGATTCAGGAGCTGGGCAGTTGAAAGAAACAGCTGTTCTGCAATCGTTTCATGGCTACCTTTCCAAATGAATGTAGGAAAAAAAATATTTTTAAGTATTTGTTTTGGACATGAAGTAATCATAGTTTTTTATCACCACACAAAGTAGATTGATAGGTGAGATGTCCCTCCGGAACTCAGTGAGGCAGAGCTGGGAGGTGAGCGGTGAGGACAGACCTCATCATAGCTTTTCAGGAAAAAAGTTAGGATCTGGGGCTTGGATATCTTCTTCTGGCTTAGCCACCCTCTGGAAAGCAGAGATAGCCACTAGGTGGAGAGCCTGCCCTGGCAACTTGAAGTTGCTTCTGGAGATGTGCAGCTGGATTTTGGCTTCAGGCCAGCTTTTCTCTGACGACCCTAATGGTGGCATTGTACCAGCACATGGACCCCATTGGCCATGTCCCTCTTGGAGAATTCCATGGAGTCTAACCCCTTGGGCCCACGAGGGGCACTGTGTGTCATGATGTTTCACTCTCCCCTAAGATATGATCAGGGGCTGGGACAGAGAGCAGAGGATATGGCACAGCTTGTGCTCAGGCAGGAAACCTCTGATCAGCAGACAGTACTTTGTGGGATTTGCCAGAGTGGGTGGGCATCAGACAGGTGCTCTGGGATGATCTGATTCTCCAAACAGCCTCCCAGATAGTTGCCAGGGTTGTTAGCCTAGAGCTGAGTCTGTAATGACTTTTAGATTGGTTTGCAATCAATCCCCCAAATGTTAGTTAGTAATTAAGTGCCTGGTGTGTAAGCTTGTCTTTGGAGAGGGGCTCGGGGAAGTCATTTCTACAAGCTGCCTGTTACTCTGTCTGTCAAGAGCAAGAGAAGTCGGATTGCCTCTAAGTAGTCTCCATCTAGACACCCACTCACTAACCCTCTGTCTTTTCTGATCCAGGGAAGAGAAGGCCAGAGGGGAGTCCAGGGTGCCTTGGTGAGTAGCCTTTCTCTCCTGTCCTCTATGGGAGGTGGGGCCAATGAGCTAGCATTTGATAAGGGTGCTGCAGGAAGTGCAGAGCACTGGATATGAGCCCTCCCAACTGGTGGATCCAGTGTCCATCAATTAGGCTGCCAGACATAGGACAGACCTAGAGTAAGGCACGCCTCCTTCATGAACACCTCAGAGACAGCGGACCTGCACAGTTCTGCAGACTCTGCTGTTCACACACCCTGGGCTTCGACTGCAAGACAGTGAAATTCTGTTTTAGAGTAAGCAATGGCCCGGAGTTCAATCCTTAGACAGCATGGAAGAGTACAATCCTAGGCCAAGAGGGGCACGATCCAAGTTAGACAAGACAGTTTCAGGTACCATGCCGTGGAGTACTAGTACTATGAAGAGAAAACCTATGTGGAAACTGTGTGAAGAGAATCTTAACCCTGAGAACTCATCCATCAGGGGGAACCGGGCACACCTGGACCTCAAGGTGAATCAGGAGCTGAAGGATTGCAAGGATCACAGGTGTGTTGGATTATTTATAATACTGATGATAATGCTGCTATTCTGATGGGAAGATGTAGTTCTGTATAAAAATAAAGTTGCCCCTGCCCTTCTCCTTGGTACATGTCTCAGGGATTCTGCATTTCCTTTTGCAGGTAGATGACTTTGCCCCATTTTTGCAGCTCACTGATGAGGAAAGCTTGCTCTTGTGTGTACCTGGCATTGTGTCTGCATTTTAATCATAATGAATTATTGAGACCTTAATACTTTGTCACTAATCAGTATCCGGATCAACAAATTGGTTTTACTTAAGTGAGATCCTGAACACAGACTCCCATAAAGGAAAGTTAGAAATTGGCAACTGTTACTCACCTCTTCTGAAGCTAGCTCTACAAGAGATGACAGTGCTTCCAGATATCACTGATAGGGCTCCATTTGAGGCATCTGCATTTTCTCTTAGTCACATCATTAGTGAGATGGGCATTGGAGTTGGAGTTGCGATATCTCTTTCTTTTCCATGTCAGAAATATGCCAGGGTCACCCAAGAGAGTGGCTTTAGCACAAGGGGAGTTGGTCACCTTGCTATTCTTTGGAACTCTGCATTCAAACGAGTATATCTTTCTTTTTCTCCTTTGCCTTTTGCTTCTCTTCTTTCTCACCTGTTTGTAAGGCCTCCTCTGACAACCATTTTGCCTTTTTGCATTTCTTTTGCTTGGGTATGGTCTTGATCACTGCCTCCTGTGTAATGTCACGAACCTAGACGATCATTCACCTAGAGCCAGACATCCTGGAATGCAAAATCAAGTGGGCCTTAGGAAGCATCACTACGAACAAAGCCAGTGGAAGTGATGGAATTCCAGTTGAGCTATTTCAAATCCTAAAGATGATGCTGTGAAAGTGCTGCACTCAATATGCCAGCAAATTTGGAAAACTCAGCAGTGGCCACAGGACTGGAAAAGGTCAGTTTTCATTCCAATCCCAAACAAGAGCAATGCCAAAGAATGTTCAAACTACTGTACAATTGCATTCATCTCACATGCTAGTAAAATAATGCTCACAATTCTCCAAGCCAGACTACAACAGTACATGAACCGTGAACTTCCAGATGTTCAAGATGGATTTAGAAAAGGCAGAGGAACCAGAGATGAAATTGCCAACATCTGTTGAATCATAGAAAAAGCAAGAAATTTCCAGGAAAAAAGTATACTTCTGCTTTATTGATTATGCCAAAGCCTTTGATTATATAGATTACAATACAGTATGGAAAATTCTGAAGGAGATGGGAATATCAGACCACCTTACCTGTCTCCTGAGAAATGTGTATGCAGGTCAAGAAGCAACAGTTAGAACTGGACATGGAACAACTGACTGGTTCCAAACAGGGAAAAGTACGTCAAGGCTGTATATTGTCACCCTGCTTATTTAACTTATATGCAGAATACATCATGCGAAATGCCAGGCTGGATGAAGTGCAAGCTGGAATCAATATTGCCAGGAGAAATATCAATAACATCAGATACGCAGATTATATCACCCTTAAGGCTGAAAGTGAAGACGAACTAAAGAACCTCTTGATGAAAGAGGAGAGTGAAAAAGCTGGTTTAAAACTCAACACTCAGAAAACTAAGATCATGGCATCTGGTCCCATCACTTCATGGCAAATAGATGGGGAAACAGTGGAAACGGTGGATGACTTTATTTTCCTGGGCTTCAAAATCACTGCAGACTGTGATTGCAGCCATGAAATTAAAAGACACTTGCTCCTTGAAGGAAAAGCTATGACCAACCTAGAAAGCATATTAAAAAGCAGAAACATTACTTTGATGACAAAGGTTTGTCTAGTCAAAGCTATAGTCTTTCCAGTAGTCATGTATGGATGTGAGAGTTGGACTATAAAGAATGCTGAGTGCTGGAGAATTGATGCTTTTGAACTGTGGTGTTGGTTAAGACTCTTGAGAGTCCCTTGGACCACAAGGACATCCAACCAGTCCATCCTAAAGGAAATCAGTCCTGAATATTCATTGGAAGAACTGATGCTGAAGCTGAAACTTCAATACTTTGGCCACCTGATGAGAAGAACTGACTCACTGGAAAAGACCCTGATGCTGGGAAAGATTGAAGTCAGGAGGAGAAGGGGACAACAGAGGATGAGATGGTTGGATGGCATCATCGACTCAATGGATGTATTTGAGCCACGCTCCGGGAGTTGGTGATGGACAGGGAGGCCTGGCGTGCTGCAGTCCATGGGGTTGCAAAGAGCTGGACATGACAGCCAGCCTCAGTGCATCCCCAGCCTTTGTCGGGAGAGGAGTGATGTTACCTCAGCCCCTCCAGGGTTCTATGATGCTCAGGCTGTGAACCAAGGTGGGCCAGGGGCTCTGACCACCATTTGCCCTGAGAAGCCAAACATCTTACAGCTGCTGCTCTGGTGATGAGAAGCTGCACCAGCACCGCCAGTTTCCCCTTCCGTGCGAGAGAACCATATGAGAACCAAGCAATTGATGGGAAGTACAGCAGAAAATATGTTTTAATTCCTCTGATAGAGATCTGCTGTGAAAATGTCCTTTTGTGCTAACTCAGAACAACTTGCTTTCTCTTTTACACATAGAAGTACTTTGGCCCAATAACTTGCCACATCAAAGGAGTCCATCTGCCTATTGTTTGTGTCTCGCTTCCTTCTTCTGTGGGTTTTATTTCCTCTTCAAGTCTCTTTTCCATTTCTACCCGTTACAGAGGGATAAGGTCTTATACCCAGGCAGGGAATTTCTTCATAAAAGCTGCTCCACTGAGTCTGGACCTCCCAGCACCTTCTCTTCCGAGACAGGCTTAATCATGGTGTTAAACTGCTTGAAGGGCTGGACTGGTGCTTTTCCATGCGTGTCTTTCAAGAGCAGCAGCAAAGAAAGTCACTTTTCATTGACTTCATTGCATTTTGTTTCTTTTTTTACCACCATAGGGAGCCAGTGGACCTCCGGGCGGGAAAGGAGAGAAGGGAAGCGAGGGACGCAAAGGACCTCAGGTGCGTGACTAAGGTGGTCTTGTCAGTGGCCTGCAACCTTCCTTCTCCTCTTGCTTCAAAAACATCTTCGCCCAGAGATTATTTTATATTATCTAGATGTGGAGTCTTTCACTTGAGGATTCACTTGGGACAAAATGGGGAAAAAGTACTTAGCACAGCTCAGATCCCTTGTTCATTCCCCCTTCTTCTTCCCTGGGGTTGATTCGGAAAGCACAGACCTACTTCATCTGCCTGAAGTAAGCCTTTAGGAGAATGCACATCACGCTAACTCAGGAACATTTAAAAACCTGATACATTATTCAGGCTTTTCTAACTTTTGAAAATTATCTGTGCCATGCCTGTCTCCATTGACGAGAGATATTTGAAACTGACTCTACCAAGATCGCTTGCTACCCAAATTTATTTGATTCCAAAGTTCAGCTTTGAATTCATTCCCTGAAGATACTTGGTTCCTGAGTTTCTGATGGTGAATAATGAGAGTGTGTATGAGAAGAGATTCATATGAAAAACGTTCTGAATCTGTTCACTTTTTCAGTGCAGATGGCGAGAGTCTAGAAGGCAAGGGTACCTGTGTTTGCTTAGTGATCTTCCCACCGTGTTTGTGAGAGACCTTTTGGCCCCCTTTGCAGGTTCAGGACACATTCAGCATCCTTTTCACACACGTGGGTGGCGCAGAGCACAAAAGTGACAAGGACAGCACCATGTCTTGTTCTAGCAAGATCAATTCGTTACAAAGTTGCCACATTCAGAAATAACGTGTGTTGTGTCTGGGGTGCCATTTTCATTTCTCACTAAGGCCCCATCTGGACTAGCCACATCCCTGTAAATGAAGACTTGGGCTCCTTTAACCAGGACTGAAGCCCAAGGCGTCTGGTTTCAGGTTGGGTCTCTTCTTAAGCAAGTATCAAGAAGTCGGTAGAAATGACACAAAGAAAAGCCAATCTGTTCTGACGGATTTTGTATGAGTTGCTACAGTGCCAACATCTGTGTTTCCTGTTTTCTTTCAGGGTGCTCCTGGACCAGTGGGAGAGAAAGGGAGTGTTGGAAGGCCTGGTCCTTTGGGGAAAAAGGTAAATTCCTACAGGTTTCAAATGCTGAGAAAAGGGGAGCCCCATTTTTTTGATTTTCATGTTAATTCTTCACATGATCCTGGCACCATCAACTACCCATTTTCTGCAATAAATTCTTTTCCTTCCTCTGTGAAATCGCCTCATTTCACTAGGAGAGACACGGTTTATTCACCTATCATAAAGCAACTCTGATAAACTCAACTCCCTGGTTTTCTGAATGCATCAAGGCACTTGTGGCAGAGTCGGCCAGGGACATGGGGGATGTCAGAACTCAAATCTGTTCATGCATGCAGTCCTCTGTCTAACTCAACCTGTTTCTTGGAAGTGTCCTTCCTGGAGATCCCTAGAGAACAGACCACTGGCCTGTTCAGTATCTCACTCCCCTGCTCAAAACCTTTAGGCTCCTCCTCCAGGGCAGCTTCACGGGCCTGATATCCATTCAGTCATACAGGGGGCCTCACTTTGAAGGCACTGTGCTTGACTTCATGCTCCGCTTTCACCGTCTGGAAGGTCTTTGCATTTGGGCTAAGGGTCCATGCTTCCATGTGGGTCCCAGAAATTATATCACTGGTCCTAATTTCCCAGTGGCCCTAAGGAAAATCTCCAAACTTTCCAGTAGCTTCAGTTCAGTTCAGTTCAGTCGCTCAGTCGTGTCTGACTCTTTGTGACCCCATGGACTGCAGCACGCCAGGCCTCCCTGTGCATCACCAACTCCCTGAGTTCACTCAAACTCACGTCCATCAAGTAGGTGAGGCCATCCAGCCATCTCATCCTCTGTCGTCCCCTCCTCCCGCCCTCAATCTTTCCCAGCATCAGGGTCTTTTCCAATGAGTCAAGTCTTCTCATGAGGTGGCCAAAGTATTGGAGTTTCAGCTTCAGTATCAGTCCTTCCAATGAACACCCAGGACTGATCTTTAGGATGGACTGGTTGGACCTCCTTTCAGTCCAAGGGACTCTCAAGAGTCTTCTCCAACACCACAGTTCAAAAGCATCAATTCTTCTGCGCTCAGCTTTCTTTATAGTCCAACTCTCACATCCATATATGACTACTGGAAAGACCATAGCTTTGACTAGATGGACCTTTGTTGGCAAAGTAATGTTTCTGCCTTTTAATATGCTGTCTAGGTTGGTCAAGTAGCTTAGAAGGCTCTTTGACCCTATTTAATTCTAAAGCTTCCTCCCTCATCTTGCTCCTGTGTAGCTGCCCCGGCTTTTCACTTTCCCTTCCCTTTTCCATACTCATTCCTCCCTTGGTCCTTCTTCCAGCTCGCACAACTCATACTTTAAGCCTCAGCATCCCTGTTTCCCTCCTTTAGGCAGCCAGCCTGCCAACCCCACCAAGTCTGACTTAGAGTCCCCTTCTCTCTGCTGCCATGGCACCCTGAACTTCATCATGTGGTGTAGAATCGCCTAATTGTCTCTCTTCTAACCAGTGTTCTTGATGAGGGAGAACCATCTCAGCTGTGTTCAACAGTTCCTTTTCCAGGACAGTAAATAATTGCTGGATGTGTGAATAAATCAGCAAATGAATTCACTCTCCCTGGAGTAAATTTTCCACTCTTCCCCATCCCCATTAGTCCGTCTAGGGCATGGGAAAGCAGTGCTGAGTCCAGCCTTGGGCTGTGCTAGTGTTTCCTACTCGCCTTTGGGAACATTATCCATTGTTTCCTACACTCCCTTTCCTTACTGAGTACTGGACCCTCACGGAGAACACAAAGTATCCCCAGCAAACAGACAGAATGTCCTATGGTGGAAATCAGGCATGATTTTTACTGATCTGAAGCTCTTCTTGCCTCACTCACTAGGGAGAACCTGGGATTCCTGGAGATCCAGGGCCAGCGGGGCAAGTGGGACAGCGAGGAAAGCAGGTACGAGGTTTAAGAACCCCCACCCTGTCTCAGTTCCGAGGGCTCAGTGAAGGGAAGAGGGCTGATACGATCAGTTCAAGCAGCTGCGTCCTGAAGATGTTTTGGGACCTCCGAGGAAGATGTGAGGACATTCCTCTGGCTCCCTGCAGCTTTCATTCTGCAGCTGGTCTGTCTGCTGAAACAAGGGGAGAACAGCTGTTAACAAGGAAAGTGGAATGCAGAGAGGATAATGGATGAGTTCAGTATGTTAACAACATATATGGCCTTGTAAGTTGCAAGTCAGGACTGCCAATTTCTCTTGAGTTCCTGCAAAACTCCAGAGTGATGAGAAGAGGGGAGGATCAAGAAGGATCAAGAAATAGGGTATCTGTTTTAGTATCTCTGGCTGTTCCAGGATCTCAGTAGCTCACTGAGCCACCAATATAGGAAAAATTTTATTTTCTTCTCAAAAATAATGTTTATTAAAATGTTGCACATAGATATTGTAGAAAATCAGGTAAGCATAAAACATGGGAAATGGGGAAGAAAAATTACCCATAACCCCACCATTTTGCAATATGTAACATTAATATCCTGGGATACCAAAAAACTTCTATTTTTCCCTATTAACACTGTATCATGAGCATATTTCCAAGTCATTACATTTTCCCCTCAGTGTTGCTTTTAATAGCTTCAAAATATTCTACTGAATGTGTATGTACCTTAGCTCATTTGACCGATTTCTTATTGCTGGATATGCAGTTTACTTTCTGTTTTTCACTGTTTTAAATAGCACACCAATGAACATTCTTATATGTAACTAAGTTTTTGGATGAAGCCAAAATTAATTTCTACAAAGAAATTTCTAGAAGTAGCATAGCTAGGTCAAGGAATA
The DNA here is from genome assembly GCF_002263795.3 of Bos taurus. Classification (NCBI taxonomy): domain Eukaryota; kingdom Metazoa; phylum Chordata; class Mammalia; order Artiodactyla; family Bovidae; genus Bos; species Bos taurus. The sequence continues at coordinate 151,855,956 of NC_037328.1, read as the reverse complement.
TGTACATATTTAATTAAGGCTTTAAACCCTATTGCAAGATGCCCTTAGGAAAATTCTAACAAGGTATGAATTGTTGTTATTCAGGAAAAGTCATCACTTCAGGGCATACATACCAACAATAGTCATTGTCCTTTTTTTCCTTCATCTTTACCAATTTTATCTCATTACTGTTTCAAATTGCATTTCTTTGGTTACTAGTGAGGATAACAATTTTCCATATGTTTATTGGCCATTTATAATTCTTCTCTGAGGAATTCCTCACCCAGTGTTCTTGGGACTAGCTCTTAATTTTCCAGGAAAGTAACCACTACTGATCTGTCAGTCTAAATGGCCATCCCTCTGCCTCCTGCAATGTCTGAAAAGCAGAGCTGGCTGGTGAAGTACCAGAGCCATACCAGGAAGTGCAGAAAACTAAGCAACATGCATATTTTAAGAGTTCAAGGTCGTCAGGCCCCCTCTACCCGGAAGTCCCCAGGGCTTTGCTCCTGACACCATAATCTCCCCGTTATAAGTTACAATTAATTTTCACTTTTAAGAAACTGAAATAAACTCATATGTTCACAGGGTGACTATGGCATCCCAGGCTATGGTCCTATGGGAGGAAAAGGAGTCAAGGTAAATATGGAAAACGATTATTTCTTTAATTGGTGAAAGTCTGTTACTTGTGTCCAGCTCTTTGTGACCTCATGGACTGTAGCCCACCAGCTCCTCTATCCATGGAATCCTCCAGGCAAGAATACTGGAGTGGGTTGCCATTCCTTTCTCCAGGGGATCTTCCCGACCCAGGGATCAAACCCAGGTCTCCTGCACTGCAGGCATATTCTTAACCATCAAACTTAATAATAGAAGAAACGGTTATACTATAGAAATGGTATGTTGATTTATTTATATTCTTTGCTGAAAATTGCAGGGTCCACGAGGATTCCCTGGAGATATGGGCCAAAAGGTATGGTGCACATGAACTTGTCAAACTTGCCGTGATCTTGACCTTCTATATGAGAAGGAGGATAAGTCAGTAGATCTGAATGAAACAGAAAAAAAAAAAAAAGGCAGGATAATTGGTTGCCTGAGCTTCATGAAAGAAAGGACCATACTTAACTCCTATGAATCCTTAAATTGGAAAAGATGTCCTTCACTGCCTGATTTTCCTTGTCTTGAAACCCTACCTCTAGGTACCCTCTCAAGTTCACTCCTTTGTCTTTTTCTTGATTTCTCTGCCCTGGTGATCTCATGCAAAACTCTTGGCTTCTGCTATTGTTCTTTGCCCTTCATTATCACGGCTTCACTTCCTCTTTCCTGAAATATTACAAGAGTCTTCTCATTGGTTTCCTACTTCCAAATTTAACCTGTCTCAGTTAGTTCAAAACACTAATGTCACCTGATTTTTTCCAAGGTATAGCTTTGTTATGTTACTTTCTTGATCAAACATCTTCTAGAATTCCTCATTGCCTATCAGCCTGAATTTGACCTCCAAGGGCTACGACCAGACGCCCCTTCCAGTTCAATCAGAGTAGCTCAGGTTATATTTGTTCTATACACTGGAATTCTGTGATAAGATTTCTTTTAAAAATCTTGCAAATGAGCTTATTTACAAAATAAACCTAAAGACACAGAAAACAAATGTGTGATTACCAAAGGGGAAAGTTGGGGAGTGATAAATTAGGAGTTTGGGATTAATATATACACTCTGCTGCTGCTGCTGCTTCTAAGTCGCTTCAGTCGTGTCCAACTCTGTGTGACCCCATAGACGGCAGCCCACCAGGCTCCTCTGTCCCTGGGATACTCCAGGCAAGAATACTGGAGTGGTTGCCATTTCCTTCTCCAGTGCGTGAAAGTGAAAAGTGAAAGTGAAGTCACTCAGTCGTGTCCGACTCTTACCGACCCCATGGACTGTAGCCTACCAGGCTCCTCCGTCCATGGGATTCTCCACACTCTACTATGTATAAAATAGATAACCAACTGTATAGTACAGGGAACTATACTCAATATTTTGTAAAAATTTTTAAGGAAAAAGAATCTGAAAATGAATATATATATATGTGTGTGTATGTGTATAACTGAATCACTCTGCTGTACACCTGAAACTAACATCATAAATCAACTATACTTCAAAAAAAAGTCAAATAAATAAATAAAATTATCCTGTCTAGAAGAGTGGCTTCCAATCATTGATGGAAAATATGGGTGAAAAAATAGAATGTCTAAGCTAATTGACTCAACCTCAGTATAGGAAAATAGCCAAGTTTTGAGTCCCCTTAAACGTGCTTTTAAATGATGAATTACCAAAAGAGATTCTTTCTAGGTGCAGAAGGGTACAAGTAGGGACTATATAAATAACTTTTAGGATAGGAGTTCTCATTGTAAAGGACCAATTTTCTAATTTGCTGATAAAGAGAAAATTAGCATATTTCAATTTACAGATAAATGTGAAATTAGCTTATTGTTTAAGGGCTAAATTAGTTTTCCACCCAAGTCAGAATAAATTTGTTTTTACCTTTAACTTTTTGAAAAACGACTAAGGAATTTAGGAAGTAATTCGTTGTTTGGTACTTTATAAAGTCAGTACCCCATATGTTTTCCTTGATTTTCAAGCAGTTCTCTCTAGGTATTTTTAGTCACTGATGGAATAGCCATTGGATTTATATTTATGCATAAATATTTGTGTTCTCAGACAATTAAAATAGTTTGGGGAATATCTAAGTGTGTCATTTAGACTTAGTTCTAAATGCTAAGAGGAGATATATTTAATGTTTAGTATGTGATATAGTTACAAAATCAATTAGGTTTTGGTTTGGAGAGAATTATTTTCATATTTTCATAGCAAGCATTTTAACATCTTGATGTCTTATATTTGAATCTTCAGGGTGATACTGGTGATCCTGGAATTCCTGGGGGGCCTGGACCCAAAGGATTTAGGGGATTCACAGTAAGTGGTCTATAATTGCAGAAATAATAAATATTTCTTTGAAGATCTGGCTTTTATGTTATAATTATAAATGTGGATTGTCAATCCAACCCAGGGTCATCTGAAATGCCACTTCCTAGCTGCATGAACTTCAACACAACTTTTCAGGGTCTCTATTGCTGTAACATGAGAGTTAAACCTAAGGACACCAAAAGTCACTTTGAGCTCCAAAATTCTATGGTTGCATGAATCTGAACTATTTTAAGTTTTTGCAGATTGATAACAAGCTATTCCAATAAATGCCAGTGTCTTCCAGTCTTTTCTAAGACATATATTAAAGCCCAGATTATTAACCCTGTGAGTGGAAATCTTCCACTGTGAAGAAGCTGACATCTTCCCACTGTGTCCTGGAGCATTTTCTGACTATTCTGATTCCTAGAGCCATGGTCACTTGAGGTGTTCATTTTAAGGGAGTTTGTTGAGATGTTCTAATAGCAAAGTGCAGAGTGTTATAGTTATTGAAAAACGAAACGCTGAGACAAGCATCCTTTCATTTTAAAATTGAGTGTTATATCAATGATCATTAACATTGTGAAAGAGATGTAATTCAGTAGATCCAATTTACACCTGGCTGGATATTTTTCATTAGCATCTATTTCCATTACCTTGAATTATGGGGACTGATAAAGCCAACTCATGTCCTAATGTATGTGGGGAATTATTTTTCTTGTTTGATCCTTTGAAGATGGCAAGATTTTATTAGATCTCCACATGCTCTACTATATTTGCTTTTTAAAATGCTAATTCTAGCTTATAATTGATTTAGATTTAAATGCACAGCCAGTGCCAGAGCAAAGGATGTCACTAGATGAAGAGGCTAGGAAGGAAATGGATGTTTACCAATTACTAAGAATGTCTATTTAAAGAGCCTCTTGAAAGTGAAAGAGAGGAGTGAAAAAGTTGGCTTAAACCTCAACACTCAAAAAACTAAGATCATGGCATCTGGTCCTGTCACTTCATGGCAAATAGATGGGGAAACAGTGACAGACTTTATTTTGGGGGGCTACAAACTCACTAATAAAGTAACGCTCAAAATTCTCCAAGCCAGGCTTCAGCAATACATGAACCATGAACTTCCAGATGTTTAAGCCGGTTTTAGAAAAGGCAGAGGAACCAGAGATCAAATTGCCAACATCTGCTGGATCATCGAAAAAGCCAGAGAGTTCCAGAAAAACATCTATTTCTGCTTTATTGACTATGCCAAGGCCTTTGACTATGTGGATCACAATAAACTGTGGAAAATTCTGGAAGAGATGGGAATACCAGACCACCTGACCTGCCTCTTGAGAAACCTATATGCAAGTCAGGAAGCAACAGTTAGAACTGGACATGGAACAACAGACTGGTTCCAAATAGGAAAAGGAGTATGTCAAGACTGTATATAGCCACCCTGCTTATTTAACTTATATGCAGAGTACATTATGAGAAACGCTGGGCTGGAAGAAGCACAGGCTGAAATCAAGACTGCGGGGAGAAATATCAATAACCTCAGATATGCAGATGACACCACCCTTATGGCAGAAAGTGAAGAGGAACTAAAAAGCCTCCTGATGAAAGTGAAAGAGGAGAGTAAAAAAGTTGTTTTAAAGCTCAACATTCAGAAAACTAAGATCATGGCATCTGGTCCCATCACTTCATGGGAAATAGATGGGGAAACAGTGGAAACAGTGTCAGACTTTATTTTTGGGGGCTCCAAAATCACTGCAGATGGTGACTGCAGTCATGAAATTAAAAGACACTTACTCCTTGGAAGGAAAGTTATGACCAACCTAGATAGCATATTCAAAAGCAGAGACATTCCTTTGCCAACAAAGGTCCATCTAGTCAAGGCTATGGATTTTCCAGTAGTCATGTAGGGGTGTGAGAGTTGGACTAGAAAGCTGAGCACCGAAGAACTGATGCTTTAGAACTGTGG